>NW_020664471.1:8300181-8331343 GCF_002925995.2 Terrapene triunguis
AAAAAAAAAAAAAAAAAAAAAAAAAAAAAAAAAAAAAAAAAAAGAAAGAAAGAAACATTGCAGGCATTTAGAAGTAAAGGGGTATTTTGGTAAAATGGAATACAGTATGCTCAATCCCAACTGTTTTTAATCCTCAAGATATTACCTACAGCTGAAGACCTTCCCCTTCCTTGAATCGTCTGTACTAATAAATGGGTTAACGGTGAACTCTGAATCTCTACTTCTTTATATGTTTTGAATCAACGCATGTTAAAGTAATAAGGGGAGACCGGGTGTCTCTGTGGGTTAACATTAAATTAGACCAAGTTTGTCATCTTTTCAAGCGAGACTGTCCTACGCTTTTAAAAGTCCCCTCCAAGTCTGCCTGGAAACTTTCAATTACCCCCATCTGTTTAACCACGTGTCACCGGCCTGTACCTGACTACTGGGCTAAGCTAAAGCCCCTGTGTAGTTCAGTATTGTACCTGCAGCTCTATTGCTGCACAGCTTCAAGACTTCCTTCTCCCTATTGATTGCGCTATGTCCAAACAGGGCAAAAGACGAGAATTGTATTCGACAGATGCTGCTCACTCGTGAATAACAGGTTCAGTGCATGCGGTATCTCTCGCCATTATCCTGTAAGTTAATATTGAGTAGCAATAGCTGTCTAAATATCAAAATCTATTTATAGGGGATGCAGAGCCATGACCTCTCCATCTGACCTTCAGTAACTGCAGTCTGGAGGAAGGACAAAAATATGGGACAGCATGCAATGAGTGTGTGTGTGTGTGTGTGTGTGTGTGTGTGTGTGAGAGAGAGAGAGAGAAATGAGCGTGGGTTCTTTGTTATGAATTATTTAGAGTGTATTTGATTCCTAGAATTGCATCCAGTTTTCAAATATGGAGTGTGTCGATTCTAAATGGTATTTGCACTACCTATGATTATATGTTATGTTAATTTACCAACTAACGTAGATCAGTAGAACGTATTTAAAAAAAAACAACTCTTGGTTAAGTATTAGGTTTAATGCTATAGTCGTTTTAAAACTAGGAGGGTGAAGAATGAAGCACAAAACAACTCCACATACATTTCGGAAATAATTGTACACGTTTTTGAAACTTCTTCAGCATGAGGGGAAAGTTCCCTTTTCCTTAAAATAAGGACCCAGCCTCTTCGTGTCTGTCTCAACAAGGCAAAGATTTTAGCAAAATCGGGGTAGGGCGTGTGGGGGGAGGAGGGGGAGTTTGATCGGTTTATTTAGCACAATCGTTGTTTTATGAATGACTTTGGACTATTGCCTGAGGACCGGTTAGAATTTCTGAAAAGTGATTAATAAAAAAAAGAGAGAGGCTAATCCTGCAGAGTCAGACATTGTCTCAGACGAGGACATGCTATCTCAGTGCTTCCAGTTTCAGGGTGTGCTTTAAGGCATTTTTTTAAAAAAAGAGTGGTAGGGCTGTTTTGCAATGTGGGGTCCCAGGGCAGAGATGACTATTATAAAGCCCATCCTCTCGCGGGGAGAGAGAACTCAGAAAGCACTGCTGTTCCCGTGCAGCCGTCGAGAGTTCGTCCAGTCTGAATTAACAACTGTGTAAAACTAGATCAACTGTCCAACTGTGAAACTGCCTTCCCTTCCCTCCTCCCCCCCTTACTGGCCCCTCCCCAGCTCAGCAGCTCCCTGCATTAATATGGCGCCTGCAAGCGAGAGAAGCACTTTCTTGATGTTTAGCAGTTGAAATGTACTCCCTGAAGGTCACATCAGGCAATTTGTCCGTTTCCTGCCTCAGATCTTCAGGGCTATGCATTTGCGTGTCAGGGGGGCTAGGAGGTAGCTTGGTGCGCCCTACGCACGCTTGGATGTCAGGGTGTAACCCAACCCAAAAGGAAATTTCATAACCAAGCAACCATCCTATTGATAAAAATAAACTGGACAGAAACACTGGGGCAGATCTCACAAGCCAGATGTGCCATTGTTTTTAATTGTTGCATTTATTTATTTATATGGTATAAAACAAGAATTCTACGTTACTTCTTGTGGCTGGAAATTAAAAAGATTAAAACCTCTTTTGTGACCCTATTAAGACACATGAGCGCCATCCTCAGCTGCTCATGGCTGCTCTAGGGAAAAGAGCTACTACTCTTCGGGGAGAGTAGTTTAGGAGGAAAACTCCATCTCACTGGATTGAATGAGCAGCAAAACACCCTCCCAGTTAGCTAGCTAAATGCTTCTACCCAAGGCAGAGCTGCTAACTACATTAGTCAAATGTTCTCTGCTTCACATTTTGGGGTTTGGTAATTAGCACTCTTCTCTTGCAGCAAAGGAGATTAATATTTTTTTATCTCACTGAAGGAAGTGTCTGAAAAAAAAAAGAAAATATTAGGTAGATATCTCCCTCTAAATCTTTGGTCTTGGTAATAGATTAGGCTATATGATATTGCATTCCAAATAAAAAAACAAGGACTTAGAAGAGGAATCTCCTCTTCCTAATGAATATTTACCTTATGGTCATTACACCTTTAATAGCCCTCGCTTAACTTACCTTGCAGCAGGTAAGAAAGCTATTGCTCCCCTCTTTCTGTACCTAGAACCCGGGATCTCAAACACAATGTTCTCGATTTTAAAGTGCCATGTACCAGATAATGGTGGGGGGACAGGCAGGGTTGCCATATTATTGACTACATACAATATATAAGATGGAAACGTTTAAGACTTTTAACTTTTTGTTGCACTGACACGCTGTATTTTTATCAGATACTATTATGTAGACAGAACCATTGTACTGTAGCTGCCTCACAGTTGCTGGATCGTTTCTATCAGATGAAAGATTTTGAATAGTTTTCTTTCAACAATGCATCCTTTTGGTCTTGATACAAAGAATGTAGGCATGGTATACACTTAAACAGCTCTGTCACACAGAAAGATTAAATAGAGTATATATCGAAGTCTGTCTACATCATTATACGTACAGGGAACAGAATGAAGTTTCCCTTCACCAGTGAGGAAGCCCATTAAAATCTGATGTCCTAGTAGCATCTTCCAGATTTTTCTTATCTGTGATATTCGCTAAGCTGTTAAAAATCTTTACAGCTTGGCTTTAAAATCAGCTGTTTCTTAAGGAAGGAGTGAGTCTGATAACAGAATCTTCTGCGAAAATCTACTTCTCTAGGTCTATTTAAATGGCTAAATTATACTATATCTATCTATCATATACATAATATATGGATTTGTATGTGTGTATATAACAAGTGTACGTATAGATGCATAGATATATAGATTTTTTATACATACCCGCAAATATATCTATATAGCAAGATAAATATATCATAATTTATATTATAATACATACAAACCACACACATAGACACAGACACGTACATCCATCCTTGTACACACATAGTGTGTGCGTGCGTGCGTGTGTGCGTGTGTAATATTAGAACATCTATTTCTTCAATGAAATACATATTTCTTTTTAAAGACTTACCCTGCCACTCCCAGGTCCCCAGGTTTCTTGCTTGAATATAGTTTTTGTCAGTGGCGGCTTCATGTCGGTTTAGAAAAGTTGAAGGCAGAAGGTGATTTTGCACTGAAAGGCTCTGAGCCTTGGAGTTTTTTATTCACTGCTTAATCAAGCGACTTGACCAAACTGCACGTGCTGAGTCCAACTTTTTTCTTCCCCTTTTCCCAGCTTTGTGCTATCCACTGATTAAGTCCTCATATTAAGCTCGAGTTCCTTTCTAAGCAACTGCTAAGAAGTCAAGAGCATCCTTGCTTGCTTTCTCTCTATGGCCTTTCATGCCCTCAATTTGTTATTCTACTGACACTTTCTTAAAGTTAGTGCAGAGCATTGAAACATTAGTGACAAAAGCCCTGGAAAATCTCTCGCTCCTCACTGCTAAATCCTCTAATGGGTCAATGCATGTCGAATTTTTATTTGATTTCCAATAATCTCTAGGAGTTAAAAATTAAACTTACCTCAGATCAGCGCTGTACCTATGCTGTATTTCCCTGTATTACTTTGTACGCCATTGACTCTCTGATTTCATACCACGTGTACCCACTAATTTATAAATGAGTGTATATATCTGTATTTATCTGTATCTATGTCTTTATAGCTGCAGTAACTCTTTCATTTTGTGTCAAAATAACATCATGTCACTCCATGCCAAAAGTATATTTATCCAATCAAATAGCAACTGCAAGCGGCATCTTCTTTATCAAACCTTCATTTTTGTTGTACACGAGTGTTAAATATCTTTTCATTTCTTTTACTATTTTAAAATATGTATTAGAGTAATTGTTACTTGGAGGTCTTTTATGTATCTAGCACTCCTATGGTTCATATGTTTTCTGTTCTTTTACTCTTGTGCTGGGAGATTACATACATCAATTTCTTGTGACATCTAGAAAGCATAAGTTTAATATTTTTAAAAATTTCTGATTCTTAAAGTTTGTCACAATGATCAAAGATTTTAGTTAACGTTCCTAAAACCTTCCACTTTTTAACTGAAGAATTCTATTTATCTTAATTGGCTGCCTCGGATTTTGTCAAATATTTGTTTAGTTCTGTGGTTTAAATAAGTTTCAGTGTGATCCACGTATAAGCATTTCAACTAACTTGGGGTCAAGTGAACGATAATTTACATGATAAAGAATAATGCCCATTTTGGACAGTTTGAAACAACTTCACCTATGCCATCATTAAGGAGAATTTGACACTTTCAGTAAAAAAAGATAAACAATTGGTTATGTATAGTGCAATTTCCCTATTCGAGTTACTGTACAAAGGCCAACTTCTTAGGCTCTTGAATTTCTGCATCATTTATAGCCTTAAGTAGGGCAAATTTGTACCTGCTGTTATTTAAAGTTTCACATATTAGCTTGAGAAGGTCTTACCAGGCCAATAGATCGTTTATTTATTTCGCGTTTAAAGGCAGTCTTAATTAAAGCAAATGAAATCTAAAAAATTAAGCCATTATTTGGACCTCACCAACCCAGTCCAAACTCGGAATGGATTATTTCCGGGTTGTATATAAAAAGAATTAGGTTTATCTCCTGCATATCCTCTGGCTTCTCTCCTTTTTGGGGGGGCGGAGGGACGGGGGAGAATATTTTATTTAACCATGTAGATGCCCATGACCCATTGGCTGGCAAGGTGGAGCAGTGTTCAGGACAGAAAAGTTAAAAAGGAAAGGGACAAGCCAAAGTGCTCTCTTGGGGCTCAGACCCATCTGTCTTCTGGTTTCTGACACGTTGTTTCTACTGCATTCTTTTAAGAACAATTTTAAAAAATCAGGTTAATGCAGTTGATGTCCCTATTTCTTCTCTCTCTTTAGTCATTTTCAGTTGAGGTCATATCACACACACACACATGCAAATTATATTATGGATGAGACCATCAGAGGGTGATCTTGTTCCAAATATACCTTACCTTACCTTCCCGAGGATTCTTGAAAAAGTTCGAACTCTTGTCTTCTGGGGTGCAGAGTTAAGAAACAACATTTTTAGCTCGTCCTTCGTCAACAGCCTGGGTCCGCAGGCTCTTCCTGGGAAGAAAGCCTCCTGCAGGCACAGGGCCACAAACTGGTGAGCTAACGCTCGCTAGCTCTGCTCACCAGAGTTTGCAGAGGTTGTAAAAGTTAAGGCAAGAGAGAAGAAGGACCTTTCCTTGTAGATCTATGCTGAGCTCGGTGATGATCTTGAAATGTGCTAGAAGTACATAAGTAGGGGGACAAAAGGGAAAGGGCTCCAAATAGATCTGTTTCTCGGGAATTTCTCTCTCTCTCTCTCTCTCTCTCTCTCTCTCTCTCTCTGTGTTTTTCAGCAGAATGCAAGCTCATTTTTTAGTTACAATTAAAGCCCAATTTATTTACTTTTTGTTTGTTCACAGCTGAATAGTAAAGCTGGGAACACTTCATGTTTACAACAGGCACAGTCTTGCAATTGTTAGGTATAGTTCAAGCAGTGTCTTGCACTGTTGTAGCTTTGCTCAGTCACTGAGAGCTATGGAAAGCATATGGGAATCAATAAATAGTGTGGCGGGCAGATAATGGATTAGAATCAGTGAATGTTATAATCTGTATTATGGGTTTTCTGTTGTTTAGATCGAGCAAAAATTCTAGTGGGTAAGGGTTTAAAAAAATCCTGGTGCTACAAATATCACAAAACACCCGATTCTCTCTCTCTTCCCCCCCCCCCCATTTTATTTTAAAGATAGGATTTTCAGGAAGAAGCTAATGACTTTCATTTAATTGGCCAGGCACTGATGTAGTGGATTGTTCTCCCAGCCCTGTGCCTTTGTTGCTTTTGGGGTAAATAAAGCTAATCAAACCTTTTGTTATGGCCAAATTCTCCCTTGGGGTCTTCCAAACATTTGTTTGAATAATTTACCTCAAGAATTGAACATACTAATTGATTTTAAAGTGCTAGCCCAGAGGGAGGAAGGGCGCAAGGGCTCCAAATCACAGGCAAAGAGCAAATGTATACCTGACAGCAGCGAAGCGTCCATAATTTGATACACCTCACCCTGCAGTGTGTGTGCACTTCAGAAGTCAAAGGAAGAGTGTGTCCGAATCATTTCAATAAATGTTTTCTTAAGGAATGTTTGATTGCACTAGCTTACAGGGGCCACATCCATGGTGCCCTGGGGACTTTGCTCTGATATTACATAGGCGAGTATATATTTTTCCATTCCAATAAATGCACGTTGTCACCTAGATCTCAGATGCTCTGCTGTCTGGCATGTGTAAACTCTTTTTTAAGAAAGAGAAGGGGGGGCGGAATCCAGGGGGCTGCAGGTTCTGTGTGCTTTACTCCCATTCAAAGAAGAATTTTGATGCGATTCATTAGAAGTAACGAGTTGACATAAGGTAAATCTACATTGAGGGGGCCTTTCTTTCAGTGTATGGGGAAGCTTCATTAACCATCGCTAACAAGGCGTGCAAATGCTCTGATTGGGCAGCTTTCTTATAACGCCAGGGCCTTTGCAGGATGCCCACCTAATGAGGGTCACTAAAAGAGATTGATAAAATATTCAGATTTTCCGTCACACCAGGAACTTTTTATTAAAGGGGAAAGTTGAGGCAACTGTGTCGTTGTTTACCTTTTGAAGGCACAATCGCATAAGAAGAAACCCAGCTCTCTTCGAAAACCTTATCTCCCGGAGAGGATTGGGTTTTCATGGTGTTTTTTGTTTGTTTGTTTGTTTGTATTTGGTAAATCCTTAACAGTTTCCTATCTCCTTCTCCTCCCCCCCCCCACCTAATTATGTTTTCTTGGGGTTAGTGTACTGAAAAATAAGAAAGAAAGGAAATAAAAAAAACTTGACTAAAATGTTCTGGTTTTGACAGAATTATTAAAATCAGCCTGATGGCTTAATGACATGTCAATCATTTCAGTGTTGCTGGTTGTTGTTAATATGTCAGCATCTGTACACATGACTGTTAAACATGCTACTTTCATCAGTGTAACATTTTATAGGCTGGAGGGCTTTTTTCTCCCTCTGTAATTTATTTCTACTACTTTTCATTGCTAGGTTACATTTTCTAATTAGAGCTAAGTATTTCACTTAATATTTAATTTAGATGTACAGCACATATATCATACCTAGATCAATCAATCAAGTGTCCCTTGTTGATAATGCTGCATCATTAAGAGTTGTATTTAATTCAGAAGCAAGATGATGTATGTATGCTTATGCTGCTAAACAGACACTTTCAAAATTAGGAATGTGGGTTTATCGTTAGGAAACATACTGCACTGACGTTCACTTTTGAGCTAAACGCCTAATCGAAAAAGTTTGCTGCTTAAAGAACTCTGGACTTTGGAATTGCAACAAATTTAATTCCTTAATTCCCTTCCCAAATAAATATTTCATATTTTTCACCAATGGACGTGTTTACCCAAAGGAAGGGGAGAGGTTAATCTCGTAGCTTTGGTATTGTTTGGGGCAAGTAATAAAATACCCGGCCTGCCTCTCACACCCACCAAAACCGTTAAAAATGATTTGCCCACATTTTTACACAGCATATACTGCACTCATTACATCAACAGGATTGAATTACAGGAGCCGAACGGGCCAGCTCTGACACAGACATCAAATACGCAGTCATTTATCTTGGGAAACCGTGGCTTTAAAAAGGGAGGATAATTTCAAATAAAGCAGCTGTACAATATTGTCGGCACTTGCCACTTACGAATGACAAAAATTCAATTAAATCCTAATAAAAAATAGATGGATGTGATCAGTTCTCCTTTACCTGCCTGATTCTCTCTCTCCCTCTCTTTAATTTCACCCGCCTTGGCTCCGTGATACTGTATTTTAGAGCTTTCCCTCTACCTAGAAGGTGACCAGGCACATGAAATATGGCACCGAACCCCTGTTTGAACCAAAACACTCCGCAGCGCCGAATGAGTCATTCTCGAGTCAGGCTTAGGGGGCACTTACTGGGCAGCAGAAAACCAGAACCTAGTGGGAGCTACAAATCAAAGCAAGCAGTAAAATAAAGAGCCCACCTCTCCTTTCTCTCCCACAAAAGTACCCCCGAAACAGGGCAGGCTGGAAACATCAGCGCGCTGAACAGAGAGACACATAACTTGACATGAATTTCTGGGCGCAGCAGAAAGGAAAACAAATTTCTATCCAGCTCTTCCCTGCAAAGCCACATGTCATTATATGAGTTAAAACAATGAATCATGTGGGATAAAATAAGATTAAGTTTAAATGGAGTTTAGCTACCCAGATTCCCCCAGCGCTGTAAAGATGTCTATCAGTAAGGAGAAAATTCTTATCATTTCCTCGGACGCCTAAGCCACCAAGTGAGTAGGGAATTGGGGCTGGGGAGTCAGAACAAAACCAAGAGTCTTCCCTGCGGGTCTTGAGTGTGTGAATAAGAAACTTACAGGATCCGGAAAGGATTTTCCGAGTCGAGAGGGGTTTGCTTTCCCAGTCCTCTTGTTTGCTTTCCCTGCTGCTGGCGATCATGGCTTCGTATCTCTCCCCTCGACAGTAACTCTCTAGTTCAGCTCGTCCGGATTCAGCGGCACTATGCAGAGAGCTCGCAAGATTCGGGGGCTCTGAATTAGCCAATTCCATTGACAGTTTTCAGCCAGCAGCTGCAGTCATTAAAAGCCATTTACACCCTGGCCTCCTCACACAAAGATAGAGCGCCAACAATTATCTGCTTGTACATTTAAGGACATGAGAATGTGTCCCTAACAGGCTTAGGGGAGAACTGAATCACCGGCTACGCTAGGAAAACACTGAGTCCCGTTCCCAAGATTTGTCTAATGTATATCATGCCATAGTAACTCGCTTTGGTGAGTGAGCTGCTTCAGTATCCTCAAACATTTTAGGATGTTGGATCCAACTGTGCAATAGCTCACGGGCTGAAATATCGCTTATGCTGTAAGACATGCAGAGCTCGGTTAAGACCTTCGTATTAGCTAATAGGCACATCAGGTTTTTTTTTAAATCTAATCATGGTTTGAGATTCAGCCCAGAACGCATCTTTTGCAGACAGAATTCTCAGTAGAAAAGCAGTTTGTTGGTCTCGGATTATACCTGAAACAAGCTAAAGCAGATTCTGGTGTGAGTTTTTGTAGCTTTGCAAAGTTCACCAGGAATCCTAATACCAGGAGCATCGTCTAAACATGTGAACAGAATATGATTGTGTGGAAGACTAGAAAACAAGAAGGGCCTTTTTGTTATGATCCTTGAAATGAATTTTGGGGGTAGTTTAATTTTCAGCTTTAAGAAAATTGAATCAAACATTAAGAAACCCCTCGCAGGAATCGCCCCCCCCTTTTTATATAATCCTTTACATAAAAGGAAAGGATTACAAAGAAAAGATTTTTTCTGTATTAAAATCTTTGGCTAAACATATTGTTGTACAATTAATACTTTCAAGTAGATTGGTGGAGGGGCTGAGTCGTCTCTTTGCTTCCTTAGCTGTGTAACTGGAAATATGAGCCAGAAAGGGAGGGGAGAGACGAAAAAAGTTTCCCCCAAGTATGTTAACAGAAGTGTTTAAGCAGATCACTAAAAATTCAGAGGGCGAATTATTTTCATGATGAATAACAGAGCACACCGATGACAGTTTAGTGAAAATGTGATGAATGTGTAATACAGCGAGGTTCTTCCAGTCCAGCAGCTCTTCCAACTGGACCTATTCATCTGCCACTTGGAATTATTTCATGAGGAGTGCGCTGTGAAAGGGATCACCACCAGTTCGGAGTCCAGCTAAAGAACTTCTACCACCCATAGCAGCATTATTATTATCCTTCGGATAGTCCAAGTCACGCTATGTTTTCACATTTTAATTGTAATATCTCTTCCCCCTCTCTTCTCTCCATTGATGTCTGAAAGTAGTTTGGGCTCCATTCCTCACCCCTAGATCTGCATCGGAATGCAGAAAAGATCTTTTAAAAAGTTTTGAATTCCTCAATGATTTTTCTTCTAGAAAGGCGGCTTAGGATAATTATTTCAGCTTTATTGAGGGCAGATTAGTTGAAGTCTGGATGCTGCGTTTCAATACTCGTTGTACATGCCTTTACAATGTCGGTATTGTTTGCTACTGTGTGTGAACCTATTCAAAATATACACTTTTTAACACCAAGCAAAGTCCTGTCTAAATATACACAGTAAGTCTGGAAAGACGTCCATGACCCGTACAAATCTCTGTAAATCACACTTCCATAGCTACAGAAACTAAACAAAAGAGTTACCAGCTCAAGATGCTGATTAAATCTTCTTAAAAGCAACATACCTAATAATAAATATAGTTGCATGGGAGCAAGATCCAGGAGCCTAGCTAGCAGTTGGAATAATATGGAGTTAAAACTGCAAGAAGACTTTCTTTGCCCACACTTTAAAAAAAAACCAACACATTTAATTTAATCGGCAAATGTGTTTCTTTCTTTTCCCCAAAGTTTGGGGCAGAAATTGTATGTAAAGGAGGAAATATATGTTAAAACGGTGGTTGGCACGTACGCGAGTGGCTAGCTGAGAAGAAAGAAAAATGAGAGGATAAAAAAGAGGGATGTGCGAAAAGAAGGAATGAAAGAAAAAACAGAGAGAAAAGAAAAAAGGGAAAGGGAGAAAAAAGCAGAGGAAAAGAAGGAACTAAGGAAAAGAGAGGTATTTGGCTGAAAAAGAAAGGCAGAAGAGGGTTTAACATGCCAGTTATTCGGAGTGCTTTTCTCTAACTTAAAACCCGCAGACAGGGCCAGTTCAGAGCACTGATGCTCCTGGCAGCGCTGCATCCCTGCAGGGGACTCTGCAGGTCCCGTTAAACTTGGATTTTAGCAGGTACCCTGTTAAGTGAAGGGCGGGGGAGAAATTCTTGAGGGAACCAGAGCTAAACCCAGAACGTACTGTGTGTGCTGCTTCTGGGAGGGTCACCGGCATGAGGATGGGTCTAATGATCTCATCTTTCTTTTCTTCCTCGGCACTATTAGTGTTCAGATAGGCAGAATGAAGTGAAACTACGTGCAAATCATGTGTAAATTGTCTCAGTTAGGAGCCCTTTATCCGAACGTGTATCCCAGCCTGGCCCATTTACTTTCCCCCCATATCTCCTTTAGCTTTAACGAGGCTCGTTAAGATCACAATAATATTCCACCCTCTAATTGCTCATCCCATTCAACAAATATGTGCACACTGCTTTTCGCATTATTTGATCCCTTATTTAGGAGGGGTGTGGAGGGGGAGAGACGGAGAGAAGGGGAAGTGCTGAGATTAAGAGTTGAAAAGATACAAAAAAAAAAAATCCTTTTCCACTAACCACCCTGCTTCCCTTCCCCCCGTGCATTTGCGCGAAGTGGTAAAAACCTTTCTTACGTACTCACTAATGATTGGCAGGGCTGACAGTGATTGGCAGGGGGTGCCATGGCAACGCCACAACGACACTCAGAAGACCAATAGAAAAGCGAAACAAAATGTTTCAATGCTGCACTCACTGTGGATTTAGGGGAGATATTATGAGGCTGTTGTCATTAGGGCGATTGCTGTTGAATCATTGAATCTTGACTCGGTGGCGGTGCTGGGTTGGTGTGTGTGTGTGTGTGTGCGTGCGTGCGTGCGTGTGTGTGTGTGGCTGTGTGTCTCTATGTGGCTGTGTGTGTGTGTGCGTGTGTGGATGCGTGCGGGGTGTGTGTGTCCTTTTCTCCCTTCTGCCTGCCTTTCTTTCTTTTCTCCTTGATTTATTTCCCCCTCTCTCAGGTCATCCCATGGTTTTCAGGTCCCCTTTAGAGCTTTATCCCACCCATTTCTTCTTGCCAAACTTCACCACCGACCCGCATCACCGCTCCTTACTTCTCGCCAGTAGCAGCAGCAGCAGCAGCAGCAGCACGGGCTGCAGCCCCGGTGCTGGCGGCGGTGGAGGAGGCAGCTCCAGGGGACCGCAAGAAGAGTTGTCAATGTTTCAGCTGCCCACACTCAACTTCTCCCCGGAACAAGTGGCCAGTGTCTGCGAGACGCTGGAGGAGACTGGAGACATCGAGCGGCTGGGGAGGTTCCTCTGGTCGCTGCCCGTGGCGCCAGGGGCATGCGAGGCCATCAACAAGCACGAGTCAATCCTCAGAGCCCGGGCGGTGGTGGCCTTCCACACCGGCAACTTCCGAGACCTCTATCACATCCTGGAGAACCACAAATTCACCAAGGAGTCCCATGGCAAGTTGCAGGCCATGTGGCTCGAAGCGCATTACCAGGAGGCCGAGAAGCTGAGGGGTCGCCCGCTAGGGCCGGTTGATAAATACAGGGTGAGAAAGAAGTTCCCGCTGCCCAGGACCATCTGGGATGGAGAGCAGAAGACGCACTGCTTCAAGGAGAGGACTCGCAGCCTCCTCAGGGAGTGGTACCTGCAAGACCCCTACCCCAACCCCAGCAAGAAAAGGGAACTGGCGCAGGCCACCGGCCTCACCCCCACGCAAGTAGGCAACTGGTTCAAAAACCGAAGGCAGAGAGACAGAGCAGCCGCTGCGAAAAACAGGTCAGTGCACACGGCACCTCCACCCTGGGAGGAGAGCGAGAGGCAGGGCTGGGCTGATTTCTAGGACTGTTAGTGCTCTCGGAGTTCTTTATTTGGGCCCCAGCGGTGGGGGAGTTTGTTTGTTTATATTTAATAATAATTAATAAAGAATCAAGCCGAGTCCTGCGTACCAATCTGTTTGCTCCAGCTGCAGAGATGCAGCCGGCAAAGGAGTTGTTGTGAAGCACAGCACCAGGAAGCCTTCGCTGCTTGCCAGAACAAAGTTTATTCGCACACACACACGCATACCGGGGGTGTCCGAGAGTCTATTCTTTTAAAAAAAGACTTTCCTTCGTTCTAAACCTGTGTGTGCCTTAGTCGGTTTACACACGGCCTGCCCAAAGTGCAGTGAATGTTCTCTCCTTTCCTTGTGGATTGGTAAAAGTGAAGGAGAGCTACACAATGCTATGCTTGATGTATTATTTTTAAATGTCACTCGTGCTGGCACATTTTAGTGGAATCTGCCCCTCCCCCCACACACACTAAACAGTTTAAACAAACATCATAATTCAAAGTGTGCTTCTGCAAAGAAAGCAGCTGTTCTCCTATTGTTCTTATTAATTATAAAAAACAAACAAACTAATTTGCCTCAGAAGGAAAAATAGGGGAAAGCGCTGAGGCACTGAAATGCATTTTCTTTCGCATTTATATTTATAGATGTACACAGAATGATTAGCTATTTGTGTGCGTATAATATAGTGTGTGTGTGTTGTGTATGTGTTTGTGTTTAAAGTGTTCACTGAAAGCAAACCTTAAAAATTCAACTATTTCCTGTTTGGTCTCAACGTAGTTTTTATACATTATTTTAAAATTTAAAATAGACCTTTCAACGAGCTTTACAGACTGATTTTTAAAAAAAATACATTTCATTATCGCTGGAAGTGTGTAAATAGAACTTACTGTTCTTTTTTATATTGTCTCCCCCAAATTCCTTTTAATTGTACTGTTGGTACTGGTGATTCGGAGTCCAGAAAAAAATATAAACTGCAACCGCTTCACTATTTGATTTCCATCAAATGGAAGGCAGAGCAGCTTAGTACAGTAAATAAACAGAAGTTGCATACGGATGCTTTTGTTGACTGAACGCTGTTGACAGCGGAAAGAATACACCAGGAATTGTAATGGGAGAAAATAACCAAATACGCCAAAATTAAACAATTTTAAAATGACTGGAAATTTTAAACCGATATAAATTTCTCTGCTATTTGCAGACATTGAAATGAAAAAATACTCTGGTGGGAATCAGTTGACTGAGGAGTGCGTTTTGATAAACACTGGGAGTGTTTGTTATGCGTTGTGAATGGCTGGTCAGTTCAGGACTTTTAGCTTCTTTCCCTTATACTTGAATTAAATTTTCTCTATATTTAGAAACGAATAACTAAGCGCAGGAGAATGTTCAGAATACGATGATGCAATTGAAGATTTTTATTTTGTTTTATTTATTTTGTCTATTTAAAATCAAATGTCTTCCCGTGTGTTGACATTGCGAGGGACAGCAGTTTGGAGTCTTTTGTTTAGTTTTTGTTTTTCAAAACGGAATCAGACTTTAAATTAAAACGTTCTCCCTTTTAGAGGGATAGAAAAAATGCATTATAGATGTTTCGCTAAATACTTGGGAGATGTTTCCCCCACCCCTTCTCCAGAGCACCAGTGTATTTCTTTACACATTTTAAAAAATGTTATATATAAATATATATATTATCAGACAAGATAAGTCAGTTTCAGCTGCTATTCTTCTCTACTACCGAACACTCTTTGTAGCTTTCCATATCCACTGTGCGTTTGATAAACGCACACATATTGTCTTAGTTTAGATTAGGCCCACAATACCCTGGTGTCTATGGTGGAAAAATGGACTAGTGGGGGGTGGGGGGGAGAGACGACAAAGAGAGAGATTTTAAACAAAATCTCAGGCGCAATAAATGAGTTTCCCCCACCATGCTTTTTAAAAGTTGTGATCTGTCTATTTATATCTGAGCTTCACCCGATCATATCTGAAGTGGGCTTTCTCCGATCTGTTTTGAAACACTTGCGAGAGGCTGTCTGCAGCTGCGGTGACAGGAAGCCGAGGCAATGCAGTTCACGGCCGACAGCTTTACCAAAACAAGACAGAGAGAGAGAGAGAGAGAGAGAGAGGTTCACTCATTGAACCTTGATGGCCTGTATACACACGCATGCATATGGATGTGTGTACACGGTGCACGGGCAGATAGCGCTCTACAGATTGCAGGTCGCTATTAAAAAGCCAGGCAGGCTGATCTGAGAAGGTGATCGCGCGTGGGGCTCTCAGCCCTAGAGGGAAGCTGGGGGATGTGGCTGGAGCCAGTTGCAGAGGGAGGCTGTTTGTGTGGTGAGTGTTTGTTTGTGGAGGTGTGTTTGCAAGGGCTGGGGAAAGAGGGGAGCTGGGAGCTGCTGCCTGAGGCTCGCTCTTCCTCTCTCAGAAGGACTGTGTCGTTGTTTTGTCTCCCCATGCGATGCAGGCTCCAGCACCAGGCGATAGGACAGAGCGGCATGCGGTCGCTGGCAGAGCCCGGCTGCCCTACACATAACTCGGCCGAGTCTCCGTCCACGGCGGCCAGTCCTACCACCAGCGTGTCCAGTTTGACAGAAAGAGCCGAGACGGGGACCTCCATCCTCTCGGTAACCTCCAGCGACTCGGAATGTGATGTATGATACCGGCAAACAATCCAAACCAACCAGCCAAGCACCCTCTCCCCGACCCAGACCAAACAGACCAACGGCCCCAGAATCAGGACACACAGACACACACTCAGCAAGAGAAACGCAAAGCAAATACGTAAACAAGAGAAAACAAACAAACAAAAAGAGAATCCACCGCCACCATCAACAGCCACCGCCGCCACCAAGAGATGGAGCTAAAACTTCAACAGACAGTCATTGATACTGATGCTGCAGCGGGGGGAATAATAATAATTATATTAAAAAAGTGACAATTGCATTCTTTTTAGGACAAGCACGATTTCTCTTTTGCGCTTTTCCATGGACGCATTTCACCCACTTGCATGATAATGATGATGCTGATGATTAAATTTGTATCTGGGAAAAATATTCTCTATAGTAAAGAAACAAAAACAAAAAACAAACAAAAAAACAAAAACTCCGATCGAATTTGTATAAAAACAATAAAAATAAAAAAAATAAAAAGGAACTCCTTGAAGAGGGAAATAACAAATGTTTATCGCCTTTTTGTTGGTTCTCTTTCTCTCTCTCTCTCTCTCTCCCTCCCCCCCCTCTCTCTTTCTCTCTGTTTTTAAGTCCAAGTGATGGTCCAGCCAAGATGCAATCTTCTGTTTTTTTGTTCAGCAGACAATCATTTTATTCGTAAGCACCTTTTTTTCTACACTTCTGTCACTGCCTGTGTGGGTACTGGTTATAAATGTGGAAAAAGAATAGTTATGACTGTAACAGATTTTTATTTTTATTTCAAAATTTTATATGAATTATGTATATCTTAATGATGCGGTCATTTCCCCAGTTTGTAATATATGTGTAGAAATGCCTGTATATGATATTTGCTCTTTTCTTTCTTTTTTTCCTCTCTCTCGCTCTCTCTCTGTCTCCACTTCTCTTTCTCTCTCTCCTTTTTATTTTCCTTGACTTGGTGTTCCTTGCACAAACTTAGCTGTCACGATCTGACGTGCTAGGTTTTAAAAAGGGACCTCAGCGATAGAAAACAGCTTAGAGTGCAACTGTAGTTATCTTATGCAAAAGCTATTTTGAGTATTTCATAGCAGCTTTGGGGTCTCTTCTTAAACTCCACGTAGGACGCTTATACTATTGTTTCCTTAACTGCGTGTTTATCTATATGTACAAACTTTCTAAATCAAATACAGTATTCCATTTTCTTATCTATTCAGCTATGTTGGTGTTTTTGTCTATTGCAAATTATATATCTATATCTATATATTACCCCACACACCCTAACTGAGAAATTATTTTTTAATCTTTGCTTGGTTAGGTGAGCCACTATGAATTATTCAAGTTTATATGTACTGAAGTGCTCAGGCTGGTTAGCAATGCACGCCAGTGGAATCTGGAATTTACTTGTGTGTATATAGCAGCGAGGCGGGTTTGGCTTTTTTGTTTGGTTGGTTTTGGTTTTAATTTCTATGTGTTTTGAAGTAAAGTGCTGTGTTTGTCGCACATTTAAAATTAATTTAAAAATAATATAAAATAACTGCATTAAAAGTCTGCCTTAGTGAAATGAACAGTGTCTGTAAAGGGGAAGGAAAAGAAAACATCACTTTTGTATAGGCAAACTTTGCCCCCTTGAGTTGATATAACCACTGCTCTGACTGTGTTTCCAAGACACAGTGATGTCCTTTCAATCCTGCTTTCACACCACTGGCTCAAACATTTTTTCATTTTTAAAAAAAACTCTGAGCCTAAATGATCACTTTGCCCATCTATTGGGATTAGCAGGTTTCTCCATTTAAGATGTTTTAGTATTTGTTTGTAGCTTTAAATGAAAACAAAAACTATAAACTACTCTCCCTAATCAGGTTTCAGCTCCTCCCCTTGAATCCTAAGTATATTGTAATGTGCTGAAAGAAGCCTTTATTTGCATGACTAACAGTATTCCAGAATCACCTTTTGCATTAAAGTTTTGCTTAGCCCCAGGCAGATTATTCAACCGTGAATTAACAAGAGGTGAATTCTAAACTTGTTTTTACTTGAAAATACAGTTTTGAAACTTATTAGGATTAGTGAGAAACGTGCCTGGAATTTCTTGACCATTTCAGAACTAATTTTGACTTCCGATTTGACTTTGTTTTGGCTGCATTTTTTCCTCTGTTTGAAGGTCCGGGCAAGTTGAATGGGAAGCTCCTGAAATTTTAGGGAAAACTATAGGCATTTCCAAAAGGAATCTCTACGGGGAGAAAGGAAAGCCCATGCCCTATAGTTTGGAATTTAATTCAAAGAAAATTATTGATTATTTTGAAAATAAGCTGAAATGCAAATATATTTATAGATCTTTTATATCCTTCAGAAAATCCTATGTGTATTTACTCAGCTTCCTTTCAGCACAAACAGTTGTTGGGAACATGTTTATTACCATCGATATTTTTAGGGAAGATAGCCCAAAAGCTTTAAATGAAGGAATAGTTTAGAAACAGTAACTGATACAGACCTGTGTGATCACTTGAAATGCTATCGAGAAAGAAAGGGAGAAAAAGAGTCTGTAGAATGTTTATCTTTATCATTTATGGTCATCGTCATTAAGCTGTACCTTGTTACCTGGAAGGCTTCCAATCAGAACGCCTTTATTTTGCTGCTCTGTTATCATACACGTCACGGAGTAAAGTGGGCTAGAATCTATTTAGACGCGTTTAGGAATTGCCCTCTAATCGTGAAAATCAGTGAATTTGCTCACCTACATTTAAAATCCCATCTGTACCCTTTCTCTATCCAACTCCCTGAGAGAGAAATCCCCTGCTAAGGAAAAATAATAAAAAATAATTCTCAAATGGATTCAGCATTTACACTTACACGTGCATTCCCGTTTTTATTCAAATGAAAAGTTCATTTGAATTTTACATAATTTGAAATGTGCATCATTTTATAGATACACCATATTTAATATTCAGGCATGCACAAAACAATAACAGCGTTCTGTTAACGTGACAAATAACTTGAATCTAATATGCTGCAAATTAGTTTTGCTAAATTAATTACATATTTAGCAGCATAGAAGGATTTTTTTTAAATAACGTGACGTATGCAAAACTAGCGTTGATTTGAAGATAAGTGAAAAAGAGAATCGTATTATATCGCATGGGGAAATTAAATTATATTATTAGTCCTTCATCTTCCCCGTGCAGATTCAAAGAGCAGGAAAAATACTAACATGGGGCAACATACTCCAAAAGTATCTGTATCTTCGCAGGCAGCTGGCGTTTGAATTGGGTCATTTATAACTGTTTTCTTCGTCAACCCCAATATGTGTTAGCAAGGAGCAAAGGCCCTTGTAGAGAAAATCACAGCATCTAGGAGTTACTCAAGATCATTGCCAGGGCAGCTATCGACATTATTTATAAATTTTAAAAAGTGCAATATTTCTATTTCTCTTTTTGATGAGCCTCATTATGCCTCTGCTATTTGTAACAGAATTAAATACCTGGAAAGATTCAGAGATGTGAAAGTTTCTTCTTCATCATTTTAGAACCTAGAAACTGCATTTTTAGGCGTCAACTCACAGTAATATCATGCCCGAATTTGGCTAATTTCTCTAGGTCTTAATCTTTATTTTCATGCTCAACATAATAACAATATTTTATGTCATTTGTTTTCCTGAGATACCACCAGAGACTCTTTTAAATAGGAATATTTTCACCGCCGTTTATAAAACAGTCATAACGTTTTATAACTTTTCTTCCCTACATCATCAACTTTCTTCCCTAAAACTTCTGGGGGTGATTTTAAATTTCTTTCCTTTGGTTTTATTTTTTAATTTCAGAAAGTTAATGTCCATCTTTTAACGTAACAGACAGTGACGCTTGGTAATTTGGAATGAGTCCATGAAACCCAGCTAGTTTTCATAATGGGGCTGCAGGCCCAAATATGCAGATTTGTAAAGTATTTGTCTCCTGTATTTCTCTCAGGCAGTGTGTGTGTGTGTGTGTGTGTGTGTGTGAGAGAGAGAGAGAGAGAGAGAGAGTATATAACGTATACATACGTACACGCACATAAAACCATATATTTGTGTTTATTTGTATTATATCTGAAAATGCTACAGCTAATGATACTCTGTTTAAAACCTGGCCCCCATAATAGATAAACGATGTTGCTTTAGGATTTGCATTAAAAACCTGAATGGTTGATTGAGGTGTAAATCTATGAAAATCTGCATTTAAGCCTTCTCACCCACTAAATCCATCTGCCCTGGTAAGATAGGGCCTATCGGAAACTCCAACCTGGGGGGTGGGGGAAGCTTACCTCTTCACTTCCTCTGGCCGATCATTATCGACAAGCCCTCTCCAGTATTAGTTTATTATCCGTGACAAGCTTGACTGTTGATTAAGATGAAATTACTCGGAAGCTGAAGTGCATTTGATCTATATTTAAGCGAAAGCCATAGGATAGGAGACAGATGGCAGAGAACTCACACATCCAGAGCCCACCGGTGCCTCATAGGAACTTTAAATTCATGGCACAGGGGATGTGCTCTTCCATAGGGGAGACACTCGGAACTCCTGTTAACCAGAACTTATTGTGATGAGTCAAAGGGGGAACGGAAAGTGAGTTTTGTAAATATAGATTTATATATTGAAATCCTCTGTCTCACGGCTTGCAAAGATTATACACACACAGGCAGTCTTGCATTGCACGATTTTTTAAAAAAAGCATTAAATTAGGCACAATGTTACAGTTTAGTTGTGACAATAATTTTTAGATGTTGTGACAGACACATCCACGCGTTATTTATGTGCTTCTATGTCCATACATAGAGATCTCGACTTGAGGTGAGCTCCACCTTTCCGAGAGTACTATGAAATAAAGTGTGCAAGTTCCTCGGAGTGCGACCATAATCTCTGTGTGTGTGTGTGTTTGCAGCGTCTTTGTCTGAAAAGCCAATAAAGTTACCTGGAAACCCTCCCTGCTTTAGCTACCTAAATGTCTGCCAGGGGCCTGTAACGTTGTTTCGTGTCCTTTGTGTGCATGCGATACCATCGTTGACTGTAGTCCTTTCCCGGCTACGATAGGTTTTCGATAATCTATAGATCCCTTTCCCTGATCAGTTACAGCTGGCTTTTAGAAGAAGCTGAATCTGCTTGCCCGTTGCCCTTAATCTTTAGCATACCCAGATGAGGTTATAGCCCCGGCCCAAAGTGAAAAGAATTGTGGACGTTGGTGCCCTGGTATTGCTCTGATTTCTCCGGTTAGCTGAGCACAACTTTCTATTCGTGTTTATTCATGCAGTTTCTTATTGAGCTCCACATTGCACTGGCCCGAATTCGGCGTGCAGGGAAAGGACAGACAAACACTGCCTCTGTGAGCGCGCGCGCGCACCCCCCTCCCCCCGCACTCACAGACACGGAGTCCAGTTTGTAAAAGGACACGCGGCCTGGAGTGGGAAACTGCAGTCCCCCAGCCCTATAGAAAGACCAATTAGAAAGAAGTTTGCAAATGGTAAAAGCAATGAACAAAATACCCAGTTGCAAAATCAGGACAGATGGGGGGGGGGGGGAGGGGGGGAGAGAAGGTGGTGGAAAAAAGGCTTTGGGAATATTACCAGTGATACGGATAAATATTACATTCTGGAAAGGTAATAGCAAGACATACAACTAGGGCGATGGCTCATATTGGTGATTAAATAACGCTAAGGTGGATTTTGAAGCTGTGCGTGTGTGTGTGTGTGTGTATGTGTCGTTTAGTTTTATTTTAAGACGTTTGTGAGACAGCAGGCTTCAAAGCAGTCCGGCATCTAGGGACGTGCAGGAGAAGAAGAATGCAAAGGAGTAATTAATAAGTAAAGGTTAGGTGTAAATATCTGGAAGTGTGTGGTTAGAATCGCTTTACTGTAATGGAGATGAAGTGGCAGCAGCATCCCTCCGGATGGCAGGTCCTTTGCTGAACAGGTCTGAAGAATGGAGGAAACTACACTGGAAGTCAAGATGTACAATATCCACAGCCGGATTTCGATTGACTTTAATTTCAAATATAGCTACTAGAGGGAGGCTTAGCGCTACTGCAAATATTTGCCTTTTCTCCGCACAGAAACATCATGAGAAATTCATTTAATAAGGACCATTAAAGTGTATCTTTCAATGACTGGACGAAAATTTGGTTTCCTCCTGGAATAATCTATCTAGCAATATTTATCAACAATACAATAGTTTACTAGTTTAGTAGATGTATTGATTTCTGACCTCTCTCTCCGTGTGTGTGTGTGTATACACACGTAAGTGTATTTGCATATACAATACATATATGTGTGTATATATGCACACGCACATACATACATGTATATATTCTTTCTCATCTGAAGATTTAAGTAGCTCTTGTAATATCTTGTAGAACATTAAACATTCCCTTTAATATCTAAATAGGTCAGCAATATAGTTCAATAACATTGAAGGTGCCTGTATATTCTCTCTTCAGTCTGTGATAAAACATTCTTTAAGACTATTGGGATTTAAAACTGTAATTCTATTAAATAGTAATTGAAGGGTCGCGAGAGGCTATGATACAGGATCAGCAGTGTGTAAGCCGTCCGTTTGAACTTTAATTTGGAATCATAGGCAGATGGGATCACGGCCTCTTTGTGATGCTTGCAGATTTAAAACTAGCCGGCACAGGGAGGGGAAAAAAACCTGCAATGCAGATTCATTCATTAAACATGAAAGGTTAGTGCAAGAGAGGATAAACGTTTAGACGTTTAGGTAAATACAGAAATATTCTGTCCCCCTCTTCCCTTCTCCTTAACCCCCCAACTATCTCAGTTACTGATTTTCTATTGTTATTGTAAATAACTTTTGTTTATATCCCCAACGGGGATGAACTATATCTGAATTATTTATTTATACCTGGAATCACATTTTATCTTTGAAACTTTCATTCCACATTGTTTTATAATGGCTTGAAAGATTTTTGTTTGGTTTGATCTTTTTTAAGTGGATGGAGGGAATAACTTTCACATGAGGAAACAGAAATCTTTTTTCCTTAGCTATCTGTCACATGCGTCTTGTTTCACTACTTATTAAATATAATTGTCTTCTTCAAAGGTCTCGCTAAACAAAGCCGTGCTGAATGTTTGTGGACGTTACAGAAAAGGAATGCATTGTGTGTGTGTGTGTGTGTGTGTGTGTGTGTGTTTGTGTGTGGCTTTTTTAAAAAAACTGCGTTAGGAATAGATCTCTCCGACTCAGAAGGTAAAAATAAATACAAAATTCTTAAATGAAAATCAAGCGTGTTGCTATGATGTTAAATCTCCATTGCCTAGTATCCGGTACAGGTACAGTGGGTATAGCTGGAGTAGTGTGTTGGGGGGTATTATATTTTGTTGACGAACTCTTAGGCCTCAAGATCGTGTCGTGCCACCTTATCTGAAAACAAAAGATTTTCCAGTTGCAAGCATCAAATCTCACTAGCAGGTTTTCTCAGCCTCTTGTTGGCGTCCTATTTAAACCCCCCTCATTGTTTAGTTCTAAATATTTGTAAAACAGACAATTTATGAGTTAACCTAATTAACACATCCATACTGTATATTCGTGGACCAAAGAGTACAGAGAATTTCTAATGCGATGGTTGCATGTGATAGTCATTTCTGTGTTACAGGAGATTACAGCAATACTGGAGCACTTCCAGATTGTAGATGGTTTTAGATGTTGAATTTTCAGATGAGTATTTACCATCATAACTAATTTAAGACCATTATTAAATAGAAATTCTCAGCAGGGCTCTTTAATGATGGAACACGTTACTAATTACAGAGTTTACGCTCTGTTTTGGCTAAGCAGTCTAGAGGGATGGGATTTTGCTTTGCATGCAAAGCCAATATTACTAACGAGGAGACATCAGACCCCTCACATTTCAATCATACTATTAAAGAAAGCCATCCCCGCCTTATCTGTGCATTTAGATAACATAAGCATTTTGTTTACCAGATTCCTAACAAGTGGAAATAAATGAAATACTGAACGGTATTTTTTGTTTCTACTGTGCTCTTGACCTGTTACAGCCCTACACTAGCAGTGCTGTGATATCTGTCCACATTCACTCTATACCTCAGGAAGCTGAAAAATTTGTGGCTGTTCCGCAGAGTACACCATTGTTCTTAGGTTAATGCTGTTAGCTTCCTTAGCTTCCCTGCTACAAAGTGTATCAGGCAGGCTAAACCTGAATAGTGTACGTCTATATAAAAACACAGAAAGCAAAGGAGTGTGACCAACATACGCTAAAGACTGGAGAGCAGCTCAGATATTATTTATAGAAATACTGTATGTCATTTATACTTTCCTGCCCACCAAAAGGTAAAAAGGCTGAGGGGGTAATGTTTTGCTCCAGAAAAATACCAATTTCATTTTCCACTCTGTGAACTAGCTTGGCGCACTCCATAAGCCATCCTGGAGAAATTGTTATGCTCAGTTAAAGCCAACGGAAGTGGATCCTAACAATTGAGTTTTTCTTTAGAATGGGATGGGTGTGTGAGAGAGGGACATGCATATAGCCTTCTGTAACGCAGTCTCTTTTAAGCAAGGAGCCAAGACAGAAGTGTCTGTCTTTTTCACATTGGCTTGGGAACTAAGGAGTTACTTAGTGTAGAATTAGTTACAACTTCAGTACTCTAACTTCTAGCAGCCTACTCTATCTTTGCTGTCTTTTTGTCTCCTGGGTCATTTTGCACATGCACAGTTGGCACTCATTTGCCCTGAACGTTTATGTTGAAATGCAGTAGCCGTGAGCATAAGAACATAAGAATGGCCGTACTGGGTCAGACCAATGGTCCATCCAGCCCCGCATCCTGTCTTACCACAGTGGCTGGAACAGAATTACCAGCCACATAGATTAACACAGTATGTTGGGGAAGAGTGAACACAGCTTTTATAAAGGGAAACGAAGTTATATATATAGTGGAGCCCCTGAATTCATACTTACTTTTACGGACAATGGGAATTTTCCTGCAAACTCCCCCCTCCCAACCTCCATTCCCACTGTCTCTTTAAGTTATGATGGCACTGTTACTTTCAGACCATATGTTTTCGTTGTTCATGAAAGAATTAAACACCTGGGATACTTGCATTTATGTAACTTATTCTCATTCTCTCTATAGATTATACTATGGGATGATATAATACGATAAAAAAGATTAAGAAGCCCTGAAGATGGTTTTGTTTTAACTCGCTATTAAAGTCAATGGGAGCTTTGATTGAGTAAATACTATATAGGTTTGGCTCTATTCATCTGTCCACCTATCCTCTCAAGAAGTTTAGGCTTCAATTCTGCTTAAACTATATATTTATTGACAAGCGCCAGCTACGTGTAGTGATATTTTCCAGCCATCCATTACAGAGTAGGAAAATCAAATAAGTATGAAGATATAGACCAATGACCAGGGGCTTCAAGGTTGTTGTTTTTTAAAGCAACCCTTAATGCCAACTAAGCAATCATCTGAACGTTAGATCCTCCTGATGGATTTGAGTGAAATTAAATTGTCTTCCCCTACTGTGTGCTTGTGAGCGAGTCAGGCTGTGTTAACTGTTCCAAATGGATTCTCTCGGTTTGTCTACTTATGTGTTTTACTGTAGTATGTCTTGTTAAATAACACGGAATGTGGCATTTGGTGGAAATCTGGTGAGTGTTCTGGGGCCTTTTTACTTCTAAACGTCATGGAATTTCATCTTGCCAGTGTGTGTTTGCGTTTGCTACCAACCTGTTTGCAGTGTGAAGAGAAGGAGCAGGAAAGGAAAGTGCACTCCCTGGTAGTGCAGTGAGCACTTGGGCGTTAGGTAAAGCGTGTGTTTGTCTGCGACTATGGCTCCCAAAATTCCCTAGTGAAACAACAAAACATAAAGACGTGTGTTTACTCTATACACAGTATAGACAATGAACCAGAGACTCTTCCTATATGTTCCCTTCACAGACAGAGACTTGAACCACTAAATTCACAGGGAAAGCAAGTCACCTCACAAGAAGGAATTGTGTAGTTTATCCAAATCTTATTGTTCCATTATGGGAATAACATTTTCTCATAGGCCCACTGGCATCTCTGCGATGGTTACAGCTTTGCAATCTGCTCTTCTTGTTCCTAGATCTGACTTTCCTGGTCATAAAACAGTTTAGCAAATCTCGTTTATTTCATGCAGACATAGAAATCTTTTAGTGTTCTTGAACTTCTTTTAACCCCACTTGGAGGATGCTGCCTCCCTTTTTTGTTCCACTTAGCTATAAAAAAAATTGGGCAAGGGTTTAAAACGGGAATTAGTATTTAAACAGATGTAAAATCCAGCGACGTCTTCACCGTTTGCTTTACTTATGGAGTTCCCCACTTCCTTCCCCCCTGTGTGTCCCTGAGTGTTTAGAAATTGACTATGATTATATTAGTAGGAATTTATCTGGAAGGTCAGCGCTGGAGCTACAGGGAGCTGTTTACTAGTGATTTGTACTCTGTTGAAAAAGCCCATCTAAGCCCTCTTAAAAAAATCAGTCCCCGGCTTGGGTCCCCCATTAAGCTTGTGTTGAGATTGTGAAGGCCTAGATTCAAAAGGGAGGGGGGGGAATTCTTCTCTGCAGGTCCTGACCCTCTGTAGTGGGCTCAGTGAGCCAATAAAAAAGGGAAATTTCCCCAGCTGCATAGTCATTGGAGGTATTTGAAGTGCAGGACATGGGACTGAGGGCTGTTGGAGGAGGGGGATGAAGGGCTGAGCAGAACTAGATGCTGCCAAAGGAGCAGAAGGGGCAGAGCTAAAGAGTTAAATAAAAATCCCCAAAGGGGCTCCACCAAATGGTGCCTGCCAATAAGGAGAAGAAGGGACGGGGGGGGGGAGGGAGCTGGTGCCCAGGAGAATGAACCGGATGCCAGTTGGCAAACACAGCAGAGTAGAGGGGTTAAGCGGTGACGCAGAGGAAGAGGGGAAGAGATGAAAAGGGAACATTGGAGCTGGGTGGGAGTGAGCCAAACAGGATCCAAACAGACAAAAACGAGGGACTAGAGAGCGTGATCCTGGGCTCCAGCAGAGTCCTGGAAAACCCACTTGAGCAGTTGGGCCGCTCCCCACAACCATTTCAGAGCGGGTTAGAGAGGAGCGGGGTGTGAGCCCCGAGTTTGCTGGAGGAGGGCAGAGAAAGCGCAGAGAAAGCAGCCAGAGAAGGGGGAAAGTAAGAAAGTCCCCAGGGAGACTCCCTCCAAAAGAGCAAATGGGGAGCCGCAGGAGAAGGCTGCTGGGGGCCCATGGATGATCGGATTGCTGCGGACCGAGGGAGTCGGGAGCTCAGAGAGCTCGGCCTATGGGCCCAGAGCAGGTTTCCCCAGGGCACTGGAACGAGCACCACTAGGAGCTGGGCCCATGGGTACTCCCATCCTGTACCACTCACGGCTTTAATGTGGGACTGGGGGGGAGAGGGAAGGGGGAAGGGTGAGAGACTGAGCATGAGGAAGTCAAGCCCCCTGTGTTCTGCGCTGCCTTGTTTGCCTGGCTCCGTGTTCATGTCAATATTTTGGGAGCTGTGCGAGAAGGTTACTTGCTCCCGGAGATGATGAATTGCTCTGTAAGTCTGTGGCTAGCAGGTCTAATCCCCCTCTCTCTGTGGCTCTGCACAATGAGGGCTCCTCCTGTCTCCTCCCCCTCCCCCGAGCGCCCCCCCGCCGGGAGGAGGGAGACTTGGCCCCCTAAATCCACTCTGGTCCTCGCCACCACCTACAGCGACTCAGCCCAGCGATCAGGAAACCATTTAGAAATTGACTCATTCTGTAAATAATCTTTGACGTCCCTACAAAGACGCCCTTCGAGAGGAGTTTATTAGCAAGGAGCCATTAAAACAGATGTCATGTTAGCTTCCCTGTGACATTTGGGTGACACATCTCTCCCAATGAATTGCTAATTGTCTTCCCCGCGCTCAGTAAACACCCCGCTCCATTGTCTGCGCTCAGGAGAGTTCCTGCCACAAAATAAGGTCCTTTGCAGGCATTTGTGAACCAGAGAGGGACCTCAGCAGAGCATCGCTACGGCCTTCTCCTTGGCCCCTTCGCCCTGCGCGCAGGGGGGTTTGCCTTGGGAGCCCAGCGCCTCGCCAGGTCTTCCCTGCACTCGGGGACCCCCCCCAGGTGTCTGCATCTAGCGCCTCCTCTCCGAGCCCTGCCTCTTCTGTCCGGCCCCTTGGAGCCTCCTTTCCACCGCCGGGCGCCCTTCCCCGCACCCAAGAGCTTCTGCCCACTTCTCTGCGCCTTGCTCACGTCTGGGCCCCCCACTTCTTTTGTGCCCCTATGGACCGCCTTCCCCACTCCCCCTCCCCGACTTCCCTCAATCCTGGGACACCGCCACAGCCTCCTCGCGCCCCTAGGCCCTGTCGCACTGTCCTGCACCCCGGAGCCCTCCCCCATTCTCGGCCTCCCTCTGTCCCTTCCTCGACTTCCCTGCACCCCGGTGGCCCATCTCCACTCTCCCGATCCCTGGGGCCCTTCCACAATTCCCCTGCGCCCTGGGGCTCCATCCTCACTCCACTGCGCTCTGGGGCCTCTTCCCCTCTTCTCCGTCTCTGGAGACATTCTTCACTTTCTGCACCCCGGGTCACCTCCACTCCCTCTTTACCGCCTGCACCCAGGGTCCCCACTCTGTCTCACTGGTCCCCTCGCACCCGATGCAAAGGAAGGGGCTAATCCGCTCCCTGGGACACCTATCAGCGCAGAAGAGGTGCAGGGCAAGGCGGCCTCACATTTCTGCTCCCCCTTATATGACACTGTTCACCAGCTCCTCTGAAATGTTTATTTTGCTTGGAACAAAAGGTGTGTGCGCGCCGGGGTGGGGGAAGCTGCCAATTCCCAGCGAAGTACCGGAATGGCAGTGACATATGTCATTCTGTGTAGACTTCGAATGTGAAAAGCAGGGGTGTGCGGCACAGTCATCTCCTGCTTTTACCCTGATGGAGACACTCAGAGCAAACTGTCTAAAGACTTTGGGGGTGATGAGACTAAACAGCCATAAAGAAGATCTGTACAGTTGCCTGGCTGCCTGAATTAGCCTTACATAGGTACCTAGGTTTTCATATTCATATCAGCTGTCTGTCTGGAGATAGATTTACAATCCCTCTCTCCTTCTAACTCTCAGTAGGTAAAGAGAGCGCTAATCCTCCGAGCTAGATAGACGCGGAGAGATTATGTGAGTGCAAAAATATATACATATGTACGACTAATTCATATATACTCGTCTGCAGGCAGGCACGCGCGCACACACGTAAATAGATCACTAGCTAGGAAAATACAGAGAAAATTATGTCAATGAAAATAGATATATATACCTATTTCAAAATGGGGGCTAGATCTATCTATCTATCTAGGTATTTTGATATGTATGTATATATATATCAAAATACCTAGCTAGCTAGCTATAGCCCCCGATAGATAGATAGATAGCTAGATAGATATTATAGTAGTACATATATTAGTCTTGGGTGTATTTTAGTTTATGTATATTTCACTCACACAATCTCTCTGTCTCTCAAGATAGAAAGATTTGAATTACACACAGGATTTATCTATCAAGAGATATTACAGAGAGGCATCAGATTAGATAGCTTTGTTGGCTTTTTAACACGACACTTGAAATGATTTTGCTACTGAATAAAAAGACCTGTTTGGTATCGAGTGCGACATTATCGTGGTCATCCGAAAGAGTAACCGTTCTTAATGTGTGCAAACTACAGTCCCCGCTCAGTGACCAGACTTTGGCTGGTTTGTTTTTGTAAACGTGGGATGTTTTATTAGTGGCAAAATAAAAACGGACCCAGTTTGGGATTCCTGCTAATTAAACCACCGGGATCCCCTAGTGTTTTCCACACTTCAGCCCTGGAGGTTACTGAGCCCCCGGGTCACTAGCTGGGGAAAGGGGACACAGAAGTGTAACGAGATCACCTGTTCCGTGGGGGTTTGGGTTGTTTTGCTGTTTGCAGGTTGCTCATCTTGAGTAAGAGCAGGCGGCAGAGGGGTTTGGAAATTTGTTTAATCTCTTGTACCGCAATATGAATGGGCTCGTTTTGCAGCTGGCTGGGACGGTGCCCAGCATCTGTGAGTACCACTGGAGCCTTCTCTGGGGCTCAGGCAGAGTGACAGACAGCGAATTCCTTGCGGTCAGGGGAACGCTATTCAATCCAGATACAGGCTGATTGCATCTTCGGGGCCGGGGGCATTTTGGTGGGCGAGCCCTTAGCCTTAACAAACGAGGATTTCTGTCTGGTACCGAATGTATTTCAAATGCCACCTAACTCTACGGTGACTATAAACCGCATTGTCGCGCAAACGAGGAGAAACCGCTATCATCAGAATGATAAAACCCCCTTCCAAAAAACTCAGGGCTCTACCGCACGGTTTCTGTAGAAGCAACACTCAAATCGTATTCCTCCCACTGTAGCAGACGGATAGGGTGAATTTTCAGCATCCCATCCCCAGCTAAAGTCCTGAAACTGTTGGTCCTATTTGTAAGCATTGTTTCCCTGTTAGCAATACAATACAGATGGATCTGCATTAGAACCATCCCCTCTGGATTCGTTCTACAAGGATTTGTTTCTTCTTCCCCTTTTTGCAAGGGCACAGTCAGTCTGCTTCTGCCTATAAAATAATCGAGATTTCTCTCCACGGGGGGCTAGCTACGAAATTGTGACACTGGGAAAAGTTAGAGGAGAAATGTAGCTGACACTCCTCTGGCAAATGCAGCCTTTCCCTCGGCTACTGACTTCTATGTCCTTATGTCACTGCAGTCGAGGAGACTCTTAATTTTATCTGCAGGTCCAGAACCTGTTCCAGAGGCACTGAATTGTTACACCTGTCTGCTGCGGATGTGCACGAGTCAATCAGTCACTCACTTAGAAAATTAACATGTATCACAGGAAAATGGCTCATTGGCGGCAAATATGGATCCTTCCTAGGAACAGCTCCCCGGGTTGTATTGTTCATAGGATGCTGACTTCTCCCACAGCAAAAGAAACCCCTCTTCCCCCCCGTTAGGCTCGTCTAATGTGCTAGAATCACGTCTTGGACGGGGAAAGAAAACTCCTGAGAAGTGAAGCTGATCTGGATGTTTTAAAACATATAATCAATACTGATCTGGAGCCAATCTGTTCCTCCCCGGCTGCCTTCGGAGCCCGGCACTTGAAGTGATTGTTATTACATAGGCTAGAGGGGTCATTTTCTAACAGGGGGGCTGACTGTATCTGAGCTCCAAATTATCCAGAGAGGACAGATGGCCCTTCTGATCTTATAATGAGAGCAGGGAGCGATTATCAGTCTGAACCAAAAACGATGCTCTGGTGACATATTTTCACAGTTCTGAAATCGGTGCCTGCATTCATGTCTCGTTTCATATTCATCTCCGTTTTATTCAGGGACCGTTTGGGTTTTGGCTAGACTGTGTGTGATCTATCTATCTATCTATCTATCTATCTATCTATCTATCTATCTATCTATCTATCTATCTATCTATCTATC
>NW_020664471.1:8331353-8356149 GCF_002925995.2 Terrapene triunguis
ATCTATCTATCTATCTATCTATCTATCTATCTATCTATCTATCTATCATGAACGTGTGCAGAGACACGAAACAAAGGAAAACAAAGGTCACTTCACAGGAACTTTTCATCCAAGTCAGGCTTGGCAAAATATTTCTATGTAAATACATTTGCCAGTAGACAGACACCCAGCTGTCCCCTTGAGTCGCTGATTTTGAGAATGTGAATATGTTTTTGGCAGTTTCCTGTAACTGTTGTATCTCACATTCTTAATTATTGAAACACATTGCAACTGAATCCAGATCCAAACTTCTTTTTGACTTTTCTATCCTAGTGTGTGCGTGTCTTGTTTTAATGACTTTGAATTGGCACAGGCTTCCAGTTGCCCAGATAACAACGGGCAGAATCTCTTACATTGCAGAAGTTTGATTACCAGGTAAATGCAGCTCGTTTCATTACAGAATTGCGGTGAGTTTTGAGGCTAAGGGGAATAATCGTTCTTCTCCATTTACCATAGAAGGCAGCAGTGAAAAAAACAAAGGGAAACCGGGGAAAATTAAAAATGATCCATTAGAAGTCAAAGGATTCAAAGCTCCATCCCTCTGCTCAAGTTCCTCAGAGGTGAGTTTGCAATTGCAAAAGAAGTTTGGACAGACAAACAAATTAAAACGTGGAACTGTTCGGTGGTTACACAGTCATTTTACTCTTTTGTTTACACTGTAATATTGCATTACCCTCTAATTGCCGCATATACTTTTCACTCTCCAAATATGAAAGACAAATATTGAACCTATTTAAAGTTGGACCACTTATCAGACTAAATGGATGGTCAATAAAACATTTTCAGTGTGTTTATGCTGCCATCTACTGGTCATATAATATTGAGTTATTTTTTCAAGAAACATTTTCCATTTCCCCATAGGGTAGAAGAAAACGTCCCTTGCAAACAGAAAATGCGAAAAAAGAGACATCAATCTACTTTTTAAATAAAGCATAATGTCCCTATCAGACTTAACCAATAACTATTGCTTCATAACTGTTCTCTCCATCCAGGCTGCTGGCTCAAAAAAGTTAATATAAGAGTTGTTTCTATTTGATGGACAAGATTTCAATTTAAAACTTCTGCTTCTCATTTGTCAAGAGTTTATATTTTTTTAGTGAGATTTTTCACAGTGAGATTCAAAGAATCTTCTCAAAGAGAAAGATTCCAAGATGGAATGAAATATTTTTTCTACTATAGGCAAAATTTTGAGAAAATATATTTCACAATAAACAGATCTATTTTGATATGCTGTAGCTAATTATATGGGAGTTTATTGTGTACTCACTTGTAGTGTGAAAGACGTAACTAGAAATGTCTGCGTGTGGAGCAAGTGAGCTATGTTACTTTTACACACACACATTCTCGGAGATTCAAGCCTTCAGTATTATCCATTTATAGAATTCAAGGCCAGAAGGGACCATTGTGATCATCTAGTCTGACCTCCTGTATAACACCAGCCATAGAACTAAACACAGGCCATAGAAGTGTGAATGCCTGTTTCAGCCTGAGGTGCTGCTGCTGTCCTGTCCATGCCCTAAGTAACCTATACCAAGCATACATTTGTGATACATTTGGGATATTTGATTCATATTTAAATTCATATCTTAGTTTGTTTACTGTCTACATTTGTTCCCTAGAGATTTTTGTTTTGACACAATGGCTAATGTTTAAGACTGGTAAGAACCAACAGTTTTATAGATTGCTGTATCTGACCTCCCAGTAAGTACTCATGTTACACTGCTCTACAGCCAAAATGCTTCTGAAATAAATGTAGTCCAACTTTACTAATTCTGGATCACTGAGAATGAAAATGATGCTTAAAATTGTTGATTGGCTCTAGTTTTCAAGATATGCTATTGGGTCAGTATATACGACCCTTGACTTGGGAATGGCGGAGGATAAGTGAGTTATAAAGGAAAGGGATCTCAATTTAAACCAGAAATGACTAAAATACATCTTTGACTGGATCTATGAATAAATCTATGACTGGGTTTGGACAGTACTTGCTTTTTAGGCAAAACAATGAATGATGCACTCTGAAGCTGGTATTGCGTCATACATGATATGAATTGCATCATGTTATTCCTAGAAGTCATGGATGATGCAATCATAATGAAGCTTACATCACTCTGCTGAACAAATTGCCCTATATCAGCTCTAGAAATCATACAGTGTCGTGCTCTCTTATTTGTCAGTGTTTGATTTTGCAAAGGGACACATTTCTGTTTAGCCAAAGTGAGCAGAGATGCCTCGTACTTGTGTGAACAGTGCAGATAACTTCTGCTATGTTTGTGGTGAAGTGACTTTTGCATCACAAAAGCGCAGTATAACCACTATGGTTAAGAAAGCCTATCACCTTTATTTTGGCTGCAAAATTGGAGATCAGGACAAGAGGTGGGCCCCACACATATGCTGCAACACTTGTGCAACAAATCTTCACCAGTGGTTGAACAGGAAAAGGAAATCTATGCCTTTTGCAGTGCCAATGATTTGGAGAGAGCCAACAGATCATACCAACAATTGTTACTTCTGCATGGTGCCTCCAGTTGGGAAAGGTGTGTCAAAGAAGAAAAAGTGGACTGTGAATTATCCAAACATTCCATCAGCTATATGCCCAGTACCCCATGGAGAAGGACTGCCAGTTCCTGATGCACCAGAATCATTCTCACTTGAGTCAGACGAGGAAGAGGAAGAGGATGAAACTTCTGGTCCTGAACCATCAATGTCACAGGACCCACATTTTCTCCCATCCTCCTCCTCTGAACCACACCTCATAACACAAGGTGAACTTGTCAGGGATTTGGAACTACCCAAGAGTAAGGCAGAGCTGTTGGGCTCCAGACTACAGCAGTGGAATCTCCTGGCAGGTGATGTTAGGGTTTCCATGTTCCGTGACCGTCAAAAGGATCTTGTCCCATTCTTCTTCATGGAAGGTGATCTTGTAGCCTGCAACAACATTGATGGTGTGATGGCAGCCCTCAACATCGTTCACGATCCAGATGAGTGGAGACTGTTCATTGATTCATCCAAGACGAGTCTTAAAGCTGTTTTACTGCATAATGGCAATGTTTTGTCATCAATTCCAGTTGGTCATGCAGTCCATATGAAGGAAACCTATGACAACACGAAACAACTTTTGAGGTGCATAAACTATGACCAACATCAGTGGCAGCTTTGTGGCGATTTGAAGGTTGTTGCTCTCTTGCTTGGTCTGCAGACTGGATACACAAAGTACTGCTGTTTTCTCTGCGAATGGGATAGTCATGCAAGAGATTCCCACTACATCAAGAAAGATTGGCCACTCCGACAGTCATTGGAGCCTGGGAGGGAAAGTGTTCAGCATCCACCACTTATTGAATCAAGGAAGATTTTGTTACCACCCTTACACATCAAGCTGGGTCTGATGAAGAACTTTATCAAGGCCATTGACAAAACACAAGCAGCTTTCAAGTACCTCCGTGGAAAATTTAGAAGGTTAAGTGAAGCTAAGATAAAGGAAGGTGTCTTTGTTGGTCCTCAGATTCGTGAACTTCTTCGAGATGATGCATTTGACCATGCACTGCGTGGCAAGGAAAAGACGGCATGGAAAGCCTTCCAGTTAGTGGCAATAAATTTTCTTGGAAACAACAAGGCAGACAACTACAGGTTGTTGGTGGAAAACCTCCTCAAGCCATACAAAAGCCTTGGTTGCAACATGTCACTAAAGATACATTTTTTGCACTCTCATCTAGATTTTTTTCCACCGAACTGCGGAGCAGTGAGCGACGAGCACGGCGAGCGATTTCACCAGGACTTTGCAACAATGGAGAAACGCTATCAGGGCAAATGGAGCCCATCAATGCTTGCAGACTATTGCTGGACAGTGACAAGAGATGCTCCATTTAATGAATACAAGAGACAAGCCAAGAAGCGCCGAGTAGACACTGAATAGGACTAAACTATGTACAGAATAGTTTTTTGCCTTTTGTTTCATAATAAATTTTATTTATATAACCTTTTTGCTGATTTTTAAAGTGTTACATAAACAGGACAGGTGAAATATTATCATGTAAAGCAACCATAAACACACGAAAAGACCTAGGTTTACAATTTATGATTAAAACTCTACTATCTACACAATATACATAGACATAAAATGTAAAAACTTAAATATCTTAGAAACAGTAGCCAATCAGTTGTTTTAATTGTCATATTTGAATTCAGCACATCAAAATACATAATAAATAGCACATTTTATCTCTGAAGCAGACGACTTCTCAAAAATTGTAGACCAGTGTTATATGATGGTCTTGGTCATCATGTTGATAAAACATTAAGGTCACAATCCCGAAAAGACTAACACACGTGTTTAGTTGTAAGAAGTGGAGATAGTCCAATTTTCTTCACTGGACTACTAATAGTGCTTAAAGTTAAGCACATACATAAATTGTTGAAGAATTGAGGCCTAAATATGAGAAGATGCCAAACTAGGGATAGATAGATGTTGAAATAATTATACTTTTGATACCCACTGATACCAACAAAATATCCTAAGTATTGGACCAGCTGGTCCCTAGAAAAAGATGTTACTAATATATAGAGAGAGATATAGAACATAGATATAGTAATACTTAGCATTTCCAAAGTGCTTTACAAAGGTGAGTAAAATCTACATTGTACAGATGACTCCTATCCTGCCTTTCTTTCTCCTGTACACCTTTCCCAATTCTCTTTAAAGATGTGTTAAGACAAACAATGTGCTTGAATTTATGTCTTTATAAATTTTAGTTGTTTTTTAAAGAAAATCTGTAAGGGATACCTGTTCACAGTATGTCATAACACATATCCCTGTGGCAAAACTTTACTCATGTGAGTCATGCCTACTGTGGCAAGTAGCTTCAATGAGGCACATTGCCTGGGAATCTCATGAAATTCTCCTCCTATTCAGATACCCCACATGAGGCCTCTGTGCCACTTATGTCCTTGTTTGAGGACTTAAAATTTAAGTGATGCAGAGACCTTGTGCTGGGCCCAATACACAGGAGTGAATTTTATTCAGTCTGAGTAAGGGTTTGCAAACTGGGGCCTAAATGGATTAGGCAGAGATGTGCTGATCAACCCACGACCTCAGTGTCTTCACTTCTTATTTTTATTGTTAACAGTTTGAATTTGAATGTCAAATACCTTCTGTCTCCAGCATATTTCATCCAGCAAATTGTAAGACAGTATATTTCATTTAAATGCATTTAACATTATTGTCTAAGAATCAGTGGAATGTTTTTGTTGTTTTATACACATAGCTTTAACAATACAATACAAAAAAGTCTGCCGTGACACATGAACATTCATTTTGTATCCCGATAGTCACTTTCACTTATACTTGCAAAATGTCCTAATGCATTATGATACAATACAGATATGTGCTGCAGGGAATATTTGCTATGTGCATTTAACCTGTGAGTAGCTCTAAAATACCTGTGCTTCATAGGCTGAACAGATTGCTAGAGAATCACTGGCCTCCTGCATATGAGAAAGTTACTGCTGGGTAACACAGTGTATGGATGGGTGGGTGGGATCTGGACCTGAGATGCAAGCTTGGTCTCTGCACAGGAAGCGTGGCTGAGGCAGCCTCCCAGCCTTAGAGGAGGTGGGTGTGAGTGTCTTGTGTCACTTTCCAATTATACATCTGGATGAGTCAGGAGTGGTAGTGATGAGCTTTGTGTTGGGAACCACAGCCAGCTCTCCTTACTTAAGAGAATGACTAACACTAGCCAGTGGGGCCTTGAGTAGGGGAGGCCACAACTCAAGGATGTTAAAAGGATGAGGGTGATCTATGGGATCCCGAAAGGCCCAGAGGTGCGTTTCAACATGTGACACTGTGAAAGATAACCACGACCTTGAGCATTTTGCTGCAGCATTAATTCATAAAAAGCAACAGAGGGTCCTGTGGCACCTTTAAGACTAACAGAAGTATTGGGAGCATAAGCTTTCGTGGGTAAGAACCTCACTTCTTCAGATGCAAGAATAGTAATACACTTTTTTTTCAAGATGGTTCATGGTACTTCTGGTCCTAACATACAAGTGCTGCCTTTCAGTCAGAAAAAGTCCAGGGTTCCTCACAATTAGAGCTGGTTAAAATTTGGAATTTTGTTTTGCGAGAAATTCTGACGTTTCAAAATGTCTTTGTCTCCTGAACTGGAACTAAAAGTTGAAATTTTGAAATTTCCCACCCAATGATATTTCTGAAAAAAATAATTTCAGAAATATCAAAACAATCTTGTTGAAATGCTTCATTTCCATAAAGTCAAAGGGCTTGGTCTCAGCGTTACCATTTCAAATATTATGTACTATTATATTAATTAATCAAAACAAGAAAAGTCAAAATGAAGTGCTTCAGCATTATTGAAACAAAACTTTTCAATAATTTTTTGTCAAAAATTTGACAAAATCAGTAAATCAATAAATCACAATTTTTTTGACCAGCTCTGTTCACAATGTAAGAGATGTGGATAGCAGAATAAAGAAACTGATAGCTCTGCAAAATAATAATCCCAACCTAAAATGTTCACTCCTATTATTATGATTTCTGTATCAAAATCATGTATAGAGCACCACAGATGTTTATGACATAGAACAAGGCATGTGAGAACTTAAACATTTATTTAAATATTATACAGAAATGAAGGGGAGCTGGAATCTGAGTTCAGGGCACTTGTAGTCCAATAGAAACACTGTTTAATCAATATCATTTTTCACTGAGTAGCTTTTGGTTGTTTATTTATTTATTGTTACCGTGGTGGTGGTGGTGGGGTAGGGGGAGGCTGGAGGGAAGGAAGATGGTTAACCCTGGGTAATGAGAATTTACAAGGGGATTACGTCACCTGCATCTTAATACTATGCAATCACATAAAAGGAAAAAGCTTTGCAGCACACCCTGAAGGTTAGGTTGTGCATCCCTTACTCATGATAGTGAGCATTTAAGTCAATGGGACTACTCATGTGAGTAAGTGCTCCCCACCTGGGGAATGGGATGCACAATCTAGCTCTGACTAGTCCAAAGAAGATGTAGATAAAATGAGTCTCTCTGGTGTTCTATGCAGTGTTGCTGTAGCCATGTTGGTCCCAGGATATTAGCAAGACGAGGTGGGTGAGGTAATATCTTTTATTGGACCAACCTCCCTGGGGCTCTCACCTAAGTGAAAACCAGGCCAGCAGACCCCTTGTAGGGCTATGTATTAGGATGTAGATGTCCACACTCCTGAAAATGTTTCTTTCTCTCCATGGGGTTGTCTTCTGAAGATTTTTAATATTCAAACTGTTCACCTGCATAATTTCTGGTAAACTACCCATTTCTCCTGATTTTTCAGAGCATCTACCACTTGGGAAGAGCATATAGAGTGAAACAGAAAATAAATCCACAATTTCATAAGGGACCAAAGTACATCTGTCCTAAATTGAATGCTTTAAACTGGATAGATGGATTCTGAGTGAGTGCCAATCTTAGCACTCTAATATGCATTTTTAGAAAATATTCCAAACTCCCTTCCCCACACCCCACCCCAGGCTTTCAAATATATTAAAGTGGCATTAACATTAGTTACACTGTTTCTGGCCTTCTTTGCCTTCTGTTTGGGCTAATTTATTTTAGGAATCATACAGACTATTGTGCATTTAAAACTGGAGTTTTGGCATCATGCAAAACAGATGGTTTTGAGCAATCTGGATGATCAAGTGTTTTCCAGTTTCCAAATGTTCTTGTTTCAGCATAAAAGGCCTATAAATATTTAGAATACAGAGTCTATATGGCCTATTTATGCCTATTTCATGTAACATTGCTTTCCTTCGATTGAACTTGGTTATTCCACATATCACTGCAGCATTTCTAGTTCTCAAAGAAAAACATTTATCTTCCTCTATCGTGTTCTTGTATCACAGACATCTAGAGCTAATCACCAGCATAAAATCCATTTTAATGCTCCCGCAAATTGTGAAATATAGAAAAAGGATTAGGTGAAGATAAATAAAGTAATAAGCTATGCTAGTGTTGAGAATTATTCCCAGAATTTTAAATGCTCGTTAAAGGCTTTTCTGTATCTCACTTCAATAAACATCATGCTCCAGTTACTACTTCAAACCATAGGGGCATTATCCTGTGCAGCACTTATCAATATTTTAACATGTGAAAGTCAAATGATGTTGAAACATTGAACTATATTTCCATCTGTGCAAGCTAAAATGGTACAAATGCATCCTGTGTAATGGAATACTGCATCCCTAGCTGCTCTCTTACAAGTGATACCTGATTCCTCTGTATTTTCTGTACTTGTTTCCATCAATTCTGATGGTATCCAGCGAAAGATATCCTTTTAGAATTAAAGTTCACAGCATTAAAGAAATCTTAGCCTGATTTGGTGTATATCAACAGAAAACATCAAAAATAGCATTAGCGTGCTATTCATTTTGGGAATAAATTTCAGCTGCCCTCAATCTGGACCCTACATTTGCATGTGTATTTTGCACGTGCAGTTATTGCACTTATGTGTGCATATGGCTATTGGTTCAAAATCAAAGGACTGAATTGTGGCATTAAGGCACAGCCTGCAGTGCAGAGTCATGCTGCCCCAGAAGGAGCTCCAGGAGGCCTTGTGTTTCTAGTGTGCAGAGTGCCTCTGGGAGCAATACAGTAATCCCTTGGAAGGATGAAGCAATCACCACAGGGCCAGTTCAGCTGGTGGGTGCAGATGCAGGAAAGGACAGTAACCTTACCCTCTTACTTCCCCTCCCCACCTGTTTTGGAGAGACTAGCACCACTAGCCTCATTGATTTCTTGTGCTCTTTGAGTGCAAGGACTGAGATCAGGACCATGGCCCATTGAGCCCTTGTACACCTGCACAAAACTGGGAACAATCTGTCCCCAAACTGCTGCCTAATTCTCTCCTCTCTTTGTGTGTTTATGAGCCAAAATGTCCCCTCTACCTCCTAGAGACCAAAAGCCAGGTGAATCTTGGCAGGGAGAGGGCATGGAAGGGATATTTTTCTTTATTCATTAGCTTTTAGTAACCAAGTCTTTCCTTCGTAGACAGTGTTACTGCAATTTTTGGAGCATGGGGTATTTCATAGGCTGACAAATCAGTAGATCTAGGTGCACTTCATATTTTCCTTCCATCCCCAAATATTAGAAAGTTGCATTCATACTCATGGTGGATCATAGAAAAGAAGTAATTTATTCTTCTCTTTTACGTCATCTGCCAGCATTCTCTTGGTTTGCCCTTTGTGATTTTGCTTTCAGATTTCTGAGCATCACAGATGAGAGAGCTAGAAAGGTTCTCCTGGCTTAGCTAGCTCATCTTCCTGCAATAGAGCGGGACTATCTTCTATGGTAAGCAACTAAGGCTAAGATTTGTAAAATTGCCTAGGGGATCAGGATGTTCAGTTCCCATGATTAGTGTGGACCATGGCGGGGGGCTGCACCAAATATGGTCCCTCTAAGGAGCTAGTGGGCAGGGAGGAAAAATAGGTAGTGGGGTGTCCAAAATGACAGAAATTCCAGATGGTAATGTCCACTTGGCAGAAGAGAAACTTGATCAGCAAAGGCAAATATTTGCCTTCCCTGCATGGTGACCCAGTGTCTGTGCAAGAACTGATGGTGGGCCCTATCTGATGTCCAGCGAAGTCAACGGGAGACCTTCCATTATCTTCAATGGGCTTTGGATCAGGTCCTTGGTTGGGTGCAGTGAATTGAGTCATTTGTGTCGTTGAAGCCTTTTGGGCTCTTGGGGAAGTAATCTCAGGATTGGCTTTGGGCCCTGGAGCAGAGCAGCAGGCTGCAGCCTGCAGAGTTTTTTATGATTGGGTGTCATTTAATTTGGCAAGGTCTATCTGCTTCTGTAAAGGTGTTAGTAAAAGTACAACCTGTTTTCCACCTACCATATGGTATCTGACCTCATTTAGGACATGTGCTTGGCAAGCAAACACAGTGTGAATTTGATTTAGGCAGGAGTTCAATAATGGTCATATGTTTTCCACCCACTTTGCTTTGAAGATAGGCCAATATGCACAAAACAAATGTATACATAATAGCTGGAAATCCTCTTTTTTTTTTTTTTCCATACAGACTTCATCGTTCCATCTTGGTGGTCCTTGGAAGCCCAAAGGCGACAGTTTCCTTAAAAACAGGCGTGATTAGCACTACTATGCAGAACACTCCTATCAGTGGAACACTCCCCCTCCCCATCCTCCACTCACTTTTTGTGTAGGCATGTAAGAAAACGTAAGGCCTGAGGAAGTACAAATGAGGCAGAAATCTACATTGATAAATTGTCTTCATTTTTCAAGTTCTCTTTTCCCGCGGATCACGTAGTCTAGTCACTACAAGTTGAAGGCACTGACAATCAGGCTTCTGTTCCTGCCTCTTTCTGTAAGCTTCTGCAAGTCACTCAGGCCGAAATGTTTAAACCGGTGTGCCTAAGTTAGGGTTTTAAATCCATATCTAGGCACCTCCAAAGAAGTAGTCTGGTTTTCAGGGGTACTGAGCAATTCCTGCTCCTGTGAAGTCAATGGGAGCTGCAACTCTGAACATCAAGACATTATAGGCACCCAGGTTTGAAAATGTTGGCCTTAAATTTTCTGCCAGTTTACCTATCATAAAAATGGTTATAATAATACCTGCCTGTCTATCTAGGAGGGGTGTTGTGGGATTTAATTAATAATTGGAAAGCACTTTGAGATTCTGCTGTGAAAGGTATACATATATGTCAGATGTTATTATCTTTCAGTAGTAAATGGTAACATGTATGTTCAACTTAATCATGTGCATTTCTTATATAAAAGCATTGCATTAACGTTTCAGAGAAAGGCACAGTTTCAACTTGGGATGGACGAAACAACTTTCCAGTTATACTAGCACAGCCAAACATATCCACAGAGACAAATCTATTGAGTCAACAGGCAAGTTGCCATGGTGTCATCACCAGCAGAAGCAACAATATCCAGAGATCTAGCCAGGGTCAGCATCATTACAGCTGTTGCTGCTGCTATTAAACAGCCATGGTGCTTTTTCTCCTTCCCCCTTGCTGTCTAAAGGCATATTAAAGATATGAAACTGACATTTCAGGTGATGACATTTTTCTTACCATTTCGCGTGTCCTACTGCTAAGAAACTCAAAGCAGTATGTACACTGTGTCTTGTTGCATTGATTTTACTCTTCACATGTTTTCTTTCAGCCCTGAATTTTGGATGCATCATCTGTTCAATTACTGTACATTGACTGAAGGATGTGCCTTTGGATCGATACAGAATGGGTAACCAGTATCATCTGGAACACATGGCTTGGGCAGCTGTTCATCTAAGAAAGCAGTTCTGAGTCATTTCAATTCCATTAATATCGTTTCCATATTTTGACATTTTGATTTCAGATGGGATCGATGGTCCTGTCTGCCTTAGAAAATGTTATGGTGCAGCTGCAACGGAGACTGGCCATTTGTGCTGGAGACTGTGCATAGCTGCCAGCTTTCAGAAAAAGTTTGGCAAAGAACAATTTGTCCAAATAAACTGGAGGCTTGAGTGCACTTGGGTGAGTTTTCAGACTTACTGTATATACCTCATTACAAACAGTAGCTAATTAACTGTCACAGTCCTACCCAGGAGATAGGTAAGTCTCATTATCTCCATGGTGCTGATGTGGAAACTGAGGTCCAGGGAGTTTAGAGCCAATATTTTCAAACTTGGATGTACAACATTAGGCATCAAAATCCATATTTAGACACCTCAGTGAAAATGACCTGATTTCCAGAGGTGCAGAACACCTGCACTTCCCAGCACCTCTAGACTTAGTTGCTTAACATTAGGAACCTGAGGTTTTGAATATAACTTGGCATGTGTGATGTGAGAAGAGATTAAAGGAGAGATGCCCCACCTGCTTTTATTTTAAGTTTAATTTGGAAGTAAGGAAGAGAAGAAGCATGATCTGTCCTGCAGCGCTTTGCCTAAGGAGCACATCCTTCTAGTTATCTGGCTGTATCGTGTTCAAGCAGTGGGCTGCTCCCAGCGTACTGTCCAATAAACAGTTTATCACTGAGAAGGCTGTGCAAACCCAGGCGGGCGTTTATAGCGGGCAGTGTCATCCTTTGATATGTTGAATTAAAAATAACTTTTACAGGTGCAGTATAGAACTCACAGCCCAGGAGGGCCTATGTGGCTCATAAGAAATCTTTGTGCCTTCTTGATGGTATGCTATTCTAGGGAGAGTGCTATATGCCTCAATTCCAGCAATGAGGGAAATCTTCCCAGGCCAGATCTGGGGCTTTTAGATTCCCTTTACATCACTCTGGTCTCTTTATCCAGCATACAAAGTCTCACCCAAAGTGCAGCGGGTATTTTCTCACTGTTTCCTCTGTCAGTCCACTTAGTGTATAGAAATGGAGAGTGACAAGTTCTGTAGATGAGCCAATATAGGTAAGTATAATGAATCTGGTAGCAGACATTTCAGCACCTATATCCTAGAGAGAGACAAAAGGAAACAGAGACAGAGAGAGCCATAGAAAGGGATCCTCCATTGCTATTTCAAAGCAAGAGAAGCAGAGGGTTAATAATAATATTTTGCACTTACATGGAGCCTTTCACTGACATCTCAAAGCATTTTACAAACATGAAGCCTCACAACACTTCAGTGAGGTACTTCTTATCATACCACTTAAAGAAGTAAAACAAATAAAGTGGATGGACAAAGGTTACACACACATTACCATGTGGAGGTCTCTAGCAATTTGGGTGGAGTTCTGCATGGAGGTCTTGGAGGATTTGGCCCAATGTATCTGAGCAGGGTTTGTAGGCCAGCATGTGCTTCCTAGCCATTTATTTACTAGACATAAAAGATCAGCATAATAACAGTGATTAGCATTGTGTGAGAAATAAACAATCTTTGGTTGAAACTATAGGTCACAAATAACTCAGTCAATATATACTCACAGGAAATACTATCTATCTACCTACCTATTCTACACACATACACACTGTGGGTGAGATTTTCCAAAGCACATAAGTGATTTAGGAGCACAAGTCTGGTTGACTTTTGCTTTTGAAAATATCACACTGTATATATCTAGAGCTCTCTACATAGATATACAAATAAGTTGGTAAAATCTATAAAAGAAGTCTTTGCTCCAATTTTTTCATCTCCTTTGTGTGATTGTTGTAAGCACAAATTAAATGCACCCCAGCAATAATGTACTACAACATTTTGCAGTTAGGGTTGCAACAATATGTGGCATGTGGTATGCCTCTCAGTAAACTGAAAGGCATGTCTCAAGCTGGCTTTTCAGCTGTGATGCTGCACCTAAGCTGTGAGATAGCTCCTTGGAAAGTATTTTGTAAGGCAATTTCCATTCTGTTGTGGTCTTGCATCAAGGAAGCTCTAACAAGGTTAAATATTAAATTTAAAATTAAGAATATTTTGAAAGTATATTTTTGACTAACATTTAAGGATGCTTGGTTTTCTAAAGAGATTAACAATATTATCAGCATGGTATCTGTCACAGAGGAAAATGCTTTGTCTGGATGAGTGTACTCTTTTTATTGTCTTATGGATCCTCCCCCCCTCCCCCCCCAATAACAGTCACTAACATTTGTGATGGCTGTATGTGCTTTCCGTTACATTTGGGTCTCAGAGGTAGATGAACAATATGAAAAATCATATATAAACAAACAGCGCCCTACTGATTACACATGTGAGGAGGCTGATGTGTGATGACAAGTATAAAGTGCTTATATAGTGCTGCTCACACATGTTCCTGAAACATTATATTCCAGAAAGGAATATGTTGAGGAACTGGTGTATAGGGCTGAACACACACAGACACATGCACAGCTTTCAGTCAGATCACTCTCCATTGATATTTACCTTGAGCACACGTGCATTTCCTAAAATATATTTTTGAAGATGGCATTTTCCAGCAGAAAATGATTGTGTATGTAATTTGCTGTTAGCCCCTCTAATGTCTAATACTTCCATTGTTTGGTGGGAGGCTTGAGTAATGATGGGAGCAGGGTCAAGCCCTTAATGTAAAAGTGCCAGTATGGGATCTAGCTCAATATTATGTTAAAAAGGCAACAAATTGCCTTGGATTTATCTACCATGAACAGCTGGAAAACATTTCAGACACTGAAGACAAGTGGTCTGCACAGGTGAAACCAAGACCAGAATGTGGCCTGCAAACTCATTATTACAAGTGATGATGCATAAGCAAGAAAGAACCCAGCTTGACACTCAGCTCCCAGGGTGAGTTTTCCGGGCTGGCAGTTAGAAAGACTGTCTTTCAACTTGTGAGATAAGCACATTTGATATGAAGTCACTGAGACACTATTGGTGCTGAATAAAACCATTTTTACAGAGTCATTTTTTTAGATTAGAACCAGGAGCCATGTGTTATTTGGTGGGAAGTGTTGGTGGAGTTTATTAAGTCCTCTGCAAAAAGCTTCAGTCATTGGGCCTTGCATGGGGAACCTATGTAGGGAGTCACCTCTCTTACATACAATACACACTCAGTGGCATGGAGTGGGAAACCTGTGCAGTAGCACTACGGTAGGCACTATTGACTATGGTCTGCAGTAGTGGCTGCTGCTTCGGGGTGCCCTCTATGCAGGGATTTTCATGTGTAGATCCATGCAATTCATGGATTCACTATTGGTCACAACTTCTACTCTAGCCAGGCCTATTTCCAAGTCCCCCTCTACAGGCCTGAAGAGAAAACCATCATGGAGCATGACTGCACACAGTGCAGGCAATGCAGAGTCCCTGTGGTCTGCCCTTTCTTAAGCTGGCTCACATTTCTGGCACCATAAGTCTGCTGGTTCCTCCACATTTCAGGCCTTGAATGCCCACTGGAAGAAAGGTGTGTGTTTGTGTGAGTGGGATGGTGAGTGGGGGTGATGCTGGTGAGCTGTGCAGCATTTGACCCTAGGTGAGTTGCTCTAGGCTATATAGTAAATCAGTGGTAGAGGCAGGAATAGAACCCAGGGATCCTAATTCCAAGGCAGCTATTCTCATCACCAGAAACCTCTTGCTTGGTTCTCCTTACAGTATAGTTTATAGTGTTTTTTAAACTAGGTTTAAACTGCCTTTCATATCTCCATGCAGCTGCACTGGCCTCAGTTGCCACTTTATTCATTTGGACATCATGAAAATAAAATTTTATCTGTACTCTCTCCAACCATTTCCTAACCACTTCCTATTCATCTACTGCTGATTTTCCATCCATTGCAAAATTCCAGTCAACATTCCTTACAGTGTTTCACAAATCAGTGTTCTTAATGTCAAAACCTGTTTTGCTGCTTCCTCCAATACTCTCCCCCTTGGCCATTTCAAATCTAACGATATTCTGATCACTGGATCCTTGATGCTTCCCAGATACATCTGTATTACATTTTGGCACAGCACACACGCATGTAGTTCACTTCCTCAGCCTACATGCTGCTGCAGGGCCACACATTGCTGTATTCTCTTTAGATCAGCAGCATGACATTTTGCTTGACTGTCCTATAAAACTTTCAGAGAAAAAGTCAACTCAGACATAATATATTGCTAATGAATCAAGCCCTGTGCATGTTCAGAAGATCAGTCCTATTATGCACCTGAATTGTGTGAATATTTACTCTATTTCCCTATAATAAGGCACCTACATTTAGGCACTTTACATTTAGGCACCTAAATAAGTACACCTCTACCCCGATATAACACTGTCCTCAGGAGCCAAAAAATCTTACCGCGTTATAGGTGAAACTGCGTTATATCAAACTTGCTTTGATCCACCAGAGTGCGCAGCCCTGCCCCCCCGGAGCTCTGCTTTACCACGTTATATCCGAATTCATGTTATATCGGGTTGTGTTATATTGGGGTAGAGGTGTACTCCATTTCCCTATATTTAGGCACCTAAATAAATGGTTTTTAAATAAGTGTCTTTTTCCTTATTTCCTTCCTTTTCCATTCTGCAATAAGACATTATTAATTATGGAATGAACATGGATGTAGGAGGAAATACACTCCTGGGCAGAGAGGCTGCACAAAGATTGCATTATGATTGCAAATTCCCATCAGTTTCAATGGGACCAGGATTAGGTCCATGGGTTTCAATAGTACGTAGGACCATGTGTGGGCTCTCAGCATTAGGATGAATTTCACCATGGTGAATAGGGAAACCCTATCATTTAGGCTGCGTTGGCATATTATACACATATTACAACTACATTTGTCTATTATCCCCATATAGCTATGCTTTGTTTATGAATCTGCTCTTACTATTCTGACCAGCTGCTTGCACTTACGATCATGCAATCTGCCCTATTTATGCTTCAGTGTGCTCTGTTCTACATAAGAGATTATTTCCCTTCCTTGTTAAACAGTTTGTGCTCATGCACCATGCTGTAACAACGAGCTTTCATTAATGCACTGTTGTCTTTATCCCTCCCCACCACATCCTCCCATTTTTCAATTTTTTAAATTTTTCTTAAAAGAAGTCAAAGTAGCTTTCCAAATTTCCGCATCAAGAATATTTTGATTTGAAAAAGTAAAGGGATTTAGCATTACAGATTATGTGGTAACCAGTTAAATGGGTGGCCTAATTAATATACCCTCATTCCAGGGATTATATTGGCACATACAATTCTACAGTGTGACTTTTATTAGAGAATTTGTGGGTGGAACCCTGAAAAATAACCAAGAGAAGCATCTTTGAAAAATTAATGCTGATGTTTTAATTGAATTTTCACACAAAACTTAAAAAGACTGAAGCCAAAATCATCAGATTTGAGGTCCTAAAGTTAGGCCCCAATGTCCATATTTAGGCACCTACACAAGTGACCTGATTTTCAGAGGGGCTCAGTGCCTGCATCCCCTATTGAAATCCATGGAATTCAATGGGAGGTGTGGGCACTCAGCAACTCGGAAAATCAGGCCATTTGTTTAGATAAATAAATATGGAATTAGGCCCCTAACATGAGGCATTCAATATTTAAAATGTTGCCCATTGTGCTTAACTTTAGGCTCCCAGGTTTGAAAAGTTTGGCCTCTGAGTCTTATTCTGACCAGCACTGTGTAGAGATGCACACTAGAAAAACAGCAGTGAGATCATGGGACTGAACTTGTCTACCGCTCTTCTGGGCCCCAGAAATCATAATAGAGAGGTGGCTACTCTGTCTGCCCTCCACACGAGGAGCTGTGGTGGGGTATTAGAAGGAAAGGCATACATTCCTAGGGCATGGGCATATGCCCCAGCAATTATTCTACACACAAACACTGCTATCATTATGATTATCATTGCATCTAGGAGTCTCAGTCATGTACCAGGCACTGTAAAAACACAGATATATGTCCTCTGGAGACTATTGTGTTTTGGTCCCTAATAAAATCTGGCCCTCTCCCTATAGAATACATACAACAATGCATGGGAACTAGTCCCTACATCTCCCCCAGTTTTATTTCTAATTACTGATGTGACAGAGATTTACTAGGAATATCATGTAATTCAATTCTAAACTTTTCCTTGTGAAAAAGTACTATAAATATCTTACTGCAATGGACCAAAACGCACTATCTTGCAACAGCTGTACTGTAGTGTTCTGGGCAAATGCTGCAGAATACAACAGCATTTCTCAGAAGGATTCTTATGGTAAGTTTTGAATCAGATGTATTGCTGTGGAAGAATAAGGCTCTAAAAAATAGCCATATAACCAGAACATTAGAGTGAATATCTAGTGAAAGTTAAAGCACGTGAAGAATGTAATCAGGCCAAATTCCACAGGCAGGAATATGTTGTTCTATCTATTGTCATAAAATACATCATGATGAACTCATTTGACACAAGTATGAGTGCTGTATAGCTCTGGAATTTCCACCCCAATGCCCTGATCCTAGGCATGCTTATGCACATGCTTAACTCAGGCATATGAGAAGTCCCCACTGAACTCAATGAAACTACTCACATATTTAAATATAAGCACTCATGTAATGACAGAATCAGGGCCTAACTCAGCATTAATCTGTCAATATTTCCACATATTACCAATTTACATTTCAAAGGTTAGTAGCAATATTTAAGTCACATTTTAAAGTTAACCAGGCTCCCTCTGGTGAACTCAATAACGCTGTGTCTGACAAGAATAATATCACAGTGGGATGAAAACTAGCTCAACATCAGCTATTAAATACATGAACATGACTAAACAGGAATAAATTCATATTAGCAGCCCATTGTCTGTCCTACAGAAAACAGAACATGCAAATATATGTAACAATAAAGACAGACTCCAAAATATTTAAGTTTTTGAACGGAGGTGTTGACAGTTAAATTGAACTTCTGGCAGGCATTTCCATCTTAACAGGGGAGCAAACAGCAACTCTTGGGTTTTCAAAACATCTACCAAAGATAATAATTACAAAGCCACATAGTTTCAGAATGACTTTCATTTGTCAGAACAGCTTACAGCAATGAGAAATACAGCCAAGACAAAAGCCAAATGCTGCTAGCAGGAAAATAGTGACAAATCTGCATTTTTGAGGTTGCATCTGATAATGCCTATTAGAAAGTATATGACCTAGTCCATAGCAAGTCATGGTTTCTGTTGTTTCTGCTGACATAGGGCCTGATTTGAGATGTGCTACGCACCCACCCTGAACTGCCATTGATTCCAAAATATCATCAGGTTATGACCATTGCTCCTAACTCAACTTAGAATAGCTTTAGGTTGTCATCAGTATGTGTATGCATGACTGCTACGACTAAGCCAAGGACATCAAGTTCATCTAGACCCAGACGTGGGGCTGTTCGGACCTGGGGTGTTAGTTCAACCCCATTTTTCATTCCTACTAATTCCTTTGCAACAGAAATGCTGTACATAGTTAAGGGATGGGCGAACTGGTTTGATTTAAATAGCTCCTGGCCCCCCAAACTGTTGCCCAGCTTTAAAACCGAGTTCGACACTCACATTTTTTTCCTGAGATTCTGCAATGTTCAGAGAACTATTTATGCACTTCTGCTTTCTCCCTGGTGCAGAATCAGAAATGCCCACATTTCACAGAAAAGGATGTGTTCAGGGTATTGCTGGGAGCCCAGAAGTTGAAGAGACAGAAATCTCACAAGCAAGTCTGTTCTCATCCATTTCCACCCTAGTCATGCAGATTCATGGAGACTGAACTGTAACATGACAGAACGAAACCAGAATCTCTCAAGATCTGCGTATCTCTACGCTGAGTGTTGCTGTACAACTTGGGTAAAATCCTGGTGGTATCTGCAACTTCCAATGACTGAAATAGGAGTTATAAATGTTCCACTGCTGCTCATCACCTCTCTGAGGGCTAGACCATCATATTATAATCTAGACCTAAGCAAGTGGCAGAACACTCTATGTGGCCCATGGAGCAGTCCAGGAGGAAGAATGTTACCCTGGGAGTCATAGTCTCTCTCTCTCTGTCTTCCCACTATTACAGGTATAAATCTGGTGCAGTGTATGCTCCCCAATACACCAATATAGTTAAGGTCCTGGGCACATTGTGGGAATAGTCAACCCTCCACCCACCCACACTCTCCCAGACACTCCCACCCATCTGTGGGAAGTGAGGATACAGTGACTATGGATACATCGAGAGCAGTGACTCTCAACCTTTCCAGCCTATTGCACCCCTTTCATAAGTCTGATTTGTCTTGTGTATCCCCAAGTTTCACCTCACTGATTTTGCTTACAAAATCAGAGATAAAAATACAAAAGTGTCACAAAACACTATTACTGAAACATTGCTTACTTTTCCATTTTTACCATGTCATTATAAAATAAATCAATTGGAATATAAAGATTGTACTTACATTTCAGTGTATAGCATATAGAGCAGTATAAACAAGACAATGTCTGTATGAAATTTTAGTTTGTACTGACTTCGCTAATACTTTTTATGAAGCCTGTTGTAAAACTAGGCAAATATCTAGATGAGCTGACGTACCCCCTGGAAGACCTCTGCATACCCCCAGGGGTACATGTACCCCTGGTTGAGGACTATTGATCTAGACTAGGAATTGTCCACATGTCCATGCTCATGGTTGTGCCATAACCCCCTATTGTCAACACCTAAACCCCAGAAGCATGTATCCGAGGCTGAGCAAGCTAGCATGCCCTGAGGGGTGTGGATAGATACATGCCTCATCTGTGTCATGGCTCTTTGTCCATGCCAGTTTGCAGTGTAAATGGGAGTAAGGGGCATGGCTCGAGTTTCAATACTCCTCCACCCCCATCCCCACAATGTACTGAATCCTTTCCTTCCTGACCCTTACCTAATCTATAAAGGTTGCTGTCACCCCTTTTTCACCAGTAGTAGCATGTTGCATCGACCACATCAGAACAGCTTTCTGCTGAACTCTTTGCAGATCAATACAGATGGCAATAGAACAGGTGCTGAGAGCATCTGCTTTGCCTGCCAACCGCAGCCAGGTGCTGGTCAGTATGTGGTTGGAGTACACTGTCCTCCAGGACTTCACCCAAAGTGGCAGGAACATTTATATGTACCAGGAAATTTCATGGAGGCTGGACCAGGCGGGCATTGAGTGGAATCCAGTCCAGTGCCAGGAATGCATCAAGCACTTGAGGCTCCTATAGAGGAAGGCTAAAGACTCCAACAGTTAGTCCAGGATGGCTTGTTGTACATGCCCCTTCTATGAGGAGCTTGACTGGGTGCTGTCAAGTGGTTCACAGTCCCCTCCTCTACCCTGCCAACTTCATTGTCTGAAGGGATGCTGATGCGAGCCAGGGTGAGGAGGCAGCTGGGACCATGGAGGATCCCCCAGAAGGATCAGAGGAGCATGTTATTTTGCACCTCTACCCTGAGGAACCTGTTGAGGAAGCCTCTGAGTCGTGACAGGAACCGGAACACAAGGCTGGTAAGTTACAACGGACCCTCACTTTCCCCACCAATATCCCCTCTTGCTCTGGTGCTAAATTCCTGATTTTAAGATCAAGAGCATTTGAAGTATTATGCACTGACTCCCCCTCCCCCTTCCCCCTCCGCGACCCCCCCCAGATGACATGCTGCCATTGCTTACCAAACTCCTCCAACTTCCCCCCCTCCAACCAACCCCAGCTCCACTCTACCCCAAAATGGTCCCCAAGGAATAAACAGTTATAAATCAATTATTTTATTCATTTCTCATTAAGCACTATTATGCATTTGGTTAAAGCTATTTCTTAAAAACAGATTATTATGGAAAAATCATTCTGACCCCGTGTCTATGCATTTCTCAGCCAGAAGCTGGGCAGCAATGGTCCCGGGGCCACATGGACCAGGGGTCAGGAGGGAGCAAGTTGGAAAGGTCCCGATTGGGGATGGGACAGTTATAGAAACTTCTAACTGGTTGTCTAAAGTTAGCAATAGCTGTCTTTTGTCCCTTGCAAGATTCCCTAGTTTCAGTGGGGAGCCATGTGAAACTTGGGCAGGACGAGGGGAATTAGGATTGGGAAGGGAAAGGGAACACTTTAGTTGTCTGAGGAAAAGTTAGTCACAGCAGTCCTTTCTCCCTTGGAAGATTACAACATTTTTACCATCCCTGTCCCTGGTATCTGGTCTCTCCCCACACTGAGCCATGCTGCACAAGGCAGGGAGAGGGATCAGGACTAGTGGTTGAATAAACACGGTGCAGTGTCCCTTTGCAGTGGAGAGCTGTGGCGCTTATGGTGATGATCTGAAACTTCAGAGAACCAAATAAAGTTGCAGTGTGTCTCTTTCTTTCCTGTCCATTTCACTGTTGTTAGGCAGGCTCAGGGGTAGGACTTTCTGGTGATGTCAAAGGGGTGAAGTGGGTAGAATTTGTGGTTCACATCTCCTTTTGCATGGAAACTCTGTATACTAGCTAAGAATATAGTCTTAGTTAGTCTTCAGGAAATTTCTGGTGTAGCAGAAACTCCAGCTGGGTCTTGAGGTTCAAAGGCAGTGCAAATCTACTAGGTCCACCTTGATAGCTGACCAAACCCCTCCATTCAGCAAAATGTAGAGGGGTGGACAATTAGCATCTCTCTGGCATACAGAGAGACATCTCTCTGGCATAGGTTGCTGGATCTCCTACACAAGATTGGAAAGCCACTTTTCTTTTCCATTCTGGTACCTTGAAAACTGCTATGTTCTACAAATGTTGGCCAGCTTTTAAAGAAGAAGTTTTAAACTGCTAACATAGTCCCTGGAAGGAACTCCCCCACACCTCACCCCCATGAGACAGTATAGTTTAAAATTTTTAGTAGAGTTTTCTTACCATTACTATCCTCTGCTCCTTCCTCATGGGCTGCAAAAGTTGTCTGAGAACAAAGGATAGTCTAACAGTCGCATTTCTGGAATGCTAAAAGTATCAAAATTGTGGCCTTCTACAGCAAAGTTATGTTATATGGGGGGATTTCTTGGCTTCTTCCAAAGGAAAAAATCTATATAATGCCACCCTTCTCTGTGACTTGGCAGGACCTTTGGCTCCCCGGAAGGAAACCATTCCCCCAGAAGGGCAGGACCAGCACCCCAGAGCCAGCAGAGAAAGACAGAGAAGGACCATGGAACAGCTACTCCTAGGGCTGGACAGGAGAAACCAGGAGCAGTTTGAATTCTTCAATGCATGGGAGGAGTGGGCTCTTCAGCACAGGGTTGACAGGTGTCCGGTTTTCGACTGGAAAGTCCAGTCAAAAAGGGGACCAGGCAGTGTCCAATCAGATGTACTCCAGGTCATCAACCCTCGCCAGCCCCTGCTCAGCTGCATTCTACCTGCATCCTACCTGCAGCTCGTGGACGGGCAGGTAGGCTCTTGTGTCAGGCTGCAGCTCCTGCCCCAGTCCTGGAGCAGAGGGAGCCCAGGTGGTGGGGGAGACGGGGAGGTGGAGAGGATTGAGCGATGAGGAAGGGGGAGGAAGGAGTATGTACCAATGCTCCCTCATGCATTTTCAGCAGCGGTACAGGATGTGAAGATGTCCCTTGGCACAGGCAGATGTCATCCTCTGCCCTGCTGCTGTGCCAAGATGTATGCACATATGACATCCCTGATTCCCTTGCCTGCTGGGAACCAGGATCAGTGTAGATGAAATCTGGCTGTTTGTGCAGAGTTTGCAAACCAGACTTATCCTGAGCCTACTTGGGATGGCAGCACTCCCTTTTACCCTCACAAATGTTCTGGAGTATGCAGCAGGTGATGATTATACAAACAGTGTTTGCCACATTGGCACCCAGATTGGTGTGCAAGCAGCACCGACAACCTTTCAGCCTACCAAACATTCATGCCATGATCATTTTGCAGCTACTGAGCTTGTAATCAAATTCCCTTTTTCTAGAATCATTGATGTTGGGGTATGGTTTTCGGCCAAGGCAGGAGTAGGTATGAAGGGTCCCCCAAAATAACAGTTGGCATAGACACACCATACAGAACAATATCATTTCCAGGGCATAAAGTCCCTTCTTCTCCCTCCAAGTACAATCCTGATCTCCTCACCACCCTGGTATCATGAACCTTACCAGTATTTCCCATTTTTGTATTCATGACTCTGCCTCTGTGATCCATTAAGCCTTGTAGAATGAGTGAATAGTAAGCTTTCCATTTACTTACTCACTTGCCTCTTGTGGTGGGCAAAGTACTGGGATATGAGTGTCATCGATGGCCCCTGCACAGTTTGGAAATCCCATCCTCTGAAATCCAGCTGTTATTTCTGGAACTTTTGTTATGGCAACCACCTGTGGATAGATCAGTTTTAATTGCCTCACAAATCTGCACAACCATGACCCCAGCAATAGACTTCCAACCTCAGAGTGGTTTGCAATGGATCTCTCTCAATCTCTTTCTTTCTCTCTCTCTCTCTCTCTTTTATATATATGTTGAGTGTAGTCAGCTTCCACAGGGCAATAGCAACTGGCTTCTGAACTCATATGGCTTCCCTAAATCAAGTGTTCTGGTGCTGGAGGTTTGGTGCAAGTTCTTCACACAGATCCATGAAGATCTGCGTCCTCATTCAGAAGGTCTGAAGCCACTGCTAGTCAACCCAGGTATCCAAAACAATGTGATCCCACCACAGTGTGCTGGTTCTTCTGCACCAGAAGCGACAGTCCACCCAATGGCATTCACCATATCTGTATCACATGAGCTGAATGAATTGTCATTGACCCTCAAGGTCAACCACCTTCAGTGTGTCAGCACATTCTGCCCAAATTCCATCCAGCATCTCTCCGATCACCTGATCCACTGCATAACCATTTGTCCTCCAATAAGGAGCAGGAGCAGAACCAGATCATCATCCTATTGCTCAGTGTCTTCCAACCAGTTTTGCAGGGAATAACAGTGAGGGACCATGTGATCAGGAAGTGTCATTAGCAAATGTGTGAAGGAGGGGGACAGTACCAGCAAAACACAGCAAAGCTGCTCCTAGAGTGTCTCCCTGTGACTCAAAGAACCCTGGGATATCACCTCTGAAATGATATTGCTAAAGTTTTATAACAACAGTGGCAGTTGTGGATGCAGGTACTGTGACATCTGATTAAAATATGACCACATAGATCACTGTTGCTACCACCGTTATATAATTGCAACAAATCTTGTACAAAGTAGGTCAAATAAGGTGTCTATGGAAATGTTATGATTTGCTGAATATGATTATGCTATTTGTATGCATGCATCACTTTTGTATCTGAAGTTATGAATATTAACTATGTATCTGTATTTCAAATATTTGCTCATGTGGTAACACCAACAAGGTATTTAGCCAGCACATTGTGAAGAAACTATTCAATTTAAATGGCTCATCAAG
>NW_020664471.1:8356159-8436972 GCF_002925995.2 Terrapene triunguis
AGTTTATTCCATCACGGCTACAAGCCTGATCCAAGAAATTTGCAATTGTTGTATGTATTTGATTCCTTTAACCAATTTTAACTCTCACCTTTCTTTCCTTTTATAAATAAACCTTTAGATTTTAGATACTAAAGGATTGGCAACAGCATGATTATTGGGTAAGATCTGAGTTGTATATTGACCTGGGTATATGGCTGGTCCTTGGGGATCAGAAGAACCTTTTGTTTGATGAAATTGGTTCTAAAGAACCACTCATCTTTAAGTCTAGTGTCTGGGTGTTGAATCCAGGACTGGAATGCCTAAGGAGACTACTTTTCTGACTTCTTGTTAGCCAGTGTGGTGAAACAGAAGTTTACTTTTGTTGCTGGTTGGGTATATCTTATGGGAGAATAACCACCAGTTTTGGGGTGTGTCTGACTATTTCTCAGCAGTTTGTCCTGAATTTGGTATTCTCAGTTGTGGCCCATGGAAGAACGGTGACAGGTATACACATGCACACAGCATTATACCCAAGTCCACCACAGCATATGTGGACTCTTGGGCTGGGTATGGGGAGCATGCACAAGCATGTACACGATCCTGTACTCAAGCACGTGCTGTATCAACTAGATTAAAACTAACAGGGTAGGCCTACCCATGCCACAATCACACCTTCATTTTGCAGAGCAGACATACCCAGTGGGTCGGCAGTGCCTGCTGCTTACCGCATTCTATAAGCAACAGTAGAGCACACTAGCACAATGGCCAGGCCACACTCTGTCTCAATATTTGACCATAATTGAACAAGAATGTTAAGATCCCAGCAAAACACATCTTTCCTTTCCATACCTCAGTCAGTTAAAAGAGAGGCAGCCCATCCAGGGCATTTACCATTCATCCCTAATATGCAGCTACTAATTTCCAGTTGTTTTGGAAGAGAGAACTATGAAGAGATGACAACAAAATCCTGCCGGAGCAAAGTAAAAATCACCCTGGCAATTGCTTGAGTCAAATGAGGTCCATGTCTGTGCAGTCCTTTAAAATGGAATAAAAGTTTGTGCTCAATAAACACAGAGAGCTCAAGTGAATGTGCAAGGAAGGATGGAATTGGGCCCACAGAACAGATGTTAAAGTAACATAAGGCAATTACAGTGCCTTTAACTCAGCCTCCTTGTGTTGAAGGCATTGTGGCATTTACAGAATTATTTATTATAGCATTCCATGAGTGCACCACAGTGCTTTAGTACATCCCCTTGTAGGTGCTGAGAGGCTTCTGCGAGGAATGCATTATAAAGACCTAGACAGACAGACAGATTAGATAGAGTCAGATCAACTCTCCCACGGGAAACCCAGGGAAATAAGTCCAAGGGAGAGGAAATGACCCTTCATGGAGTTTTCCTCAGATCATTCCACTGGGGAGAAAGGGTTTGCCTCCTAATGGAAAGAGTTTGCCCCATCATCATGGAGCTCAGTTTATCTACAGGAGGTCAGAGCCATGCGTGGGGACGCCTTGCACCTCTGCAGTGGAGCCCTATTATTGATTGGCCCTTAGGCCCTCCTGTAATAAACATGATTATTATTATTGTATAATAATATATAATACACTGGCTCCGAGGTCCCTCTCCTCTGGCTTCCTGGCAGTGCAACAGCAGCCAATTACTGCCCTATCCCCATCTCTGACAATGACCTCTTCTCTTTAAATGGCACAATGGATAACCAAGGGATAGCTAATGAACCTTGGATGCGTTCACTTTTCCACACATTCATTGCGTGGGGGCAAGGGAAGGAAGAGGCACACAGAGCTCCTATCCCCACCTCCTCCTCATGCATGGATTCCTGGACACATGGAGGGGCCCTTGGTATATTCAGGACTGAGAATGGTACTACTGATATAGCTTCCACCTGGAAAAGGGGAGAGTCATATATGGAGGGGACTTTTGGCATGCAAATCTTGAGGGGCTGATCCCCCACATAGACAAGTGTCTTCTTATAGTAATAGCTGTCCATCACAACTGGGCAAATATAGCCACCCACATGCTTGGCCCATATTGGTGAAATCAGTATTTCGCAGTAGTAGTTAACATTGACCAGACGGCTCTGGGAACCATGTGTGGGCAGATTAAACTTTTGTGGGGCCCTGGACAGAGCAAGTGGGGGCCCCTCCCACCCCACTGCGCTCCTGCTGGGGAGCAGGGTCGGGGCTGGCCATTTTTCCGGGGTCCCCAATTGGCCAGGGTGTCTGGGCATGGGCCCCATTGGTCCAGAGACTAATCCACACTGCGTGCGAGGCAATGCCTAAGTCTGAAGGGTCTGAAGAAAGCCATGAGCATTAATGCATATTTTCCTGGCTTTTGTAGCTCTTATCCTTAACATTAACACTTTGATTTTATTTTACTTCTTGTGAATGTTTTTAATGATAATGAAACTTACCTGGACAAAGTGGATAATGGAAGTGCATACTCCATATATAAAGCTGTACATCCCTGGTATGATGTGGGAAGATGCTTTGGAAATTGTATATACCGTAATCACCTACATTCTCTAGTTATTCATATTGTTTATAGACATTTCCAGAGCTCTCAGCAAGGAAAATAACCACCCTTACCTTAGGGCCTAATATCCTACAACCCTCACTCACTCTGAGTAGTACTTACACCAAGCAAAATTTGCAGAGAGCCAGAACAAGTCCTCAGCACCACTAAGATACACCGCTGTGGGCCCAGTCCCATCCCCATTTATACATGAAGCAGCGCCCTTTGTGTTTAGTGGTCTTACATTTTTAATTTGCAGTGGATAATGTGATTTAAATATATGGACCTAGTTTGACTTAAATAAGGACTTAAGGGGGACTTAAGTGGTGCATGGGCCTCTGCACAGGGATGAACTTCACCCCGGGGTAGTCCCATTTTGCTCAACACCAGTAAGTACTACAGAAATGGAGCTTTTCCTTACAGTGATCTAGAAATATCCTATACCATTATGGACATGGTCTTGCAAGCCTCTGCATGGGGAGCTGAAGGGATTCTGCATGTAGAGGGCTTTCAGGATTGGGACCAGCACGGTCACTATATATATCAACGTGCCTACAGCGCTGCTATGAAATAGTTTTCTTCCCTTCCTCACATCACTCTGGTATCTCCATAGACTTGGATTGAAATAATTTCCCTTTTTAATTTCACATCACGATGACATCAGGACTGGGACTCCACAGGCTTGTGCTGCAATAATTGATGCTATTTGCATTCCACATTCTAACAGCTTCATAACAAGATCTCTATAGACTTGCACTGAAATTGTTTTCCCACCAAAGTCTTATAACGCAGCAGCAATATAATGACATTTTAATAGGGTCCCCATAGACTTGCGATGAAATTGTCAAGAGAAAATTGTGATGATGTTAATTGAATTGGGAGATAACATTGTTAAAATAAAATGTGAAAAGTAATTGCTCTGTGAGCTGAGGAACCTTACAAATTCAGGGACTGATCCTGCAAAGACTTATACATATGAGTAATTTTGCTCATGTGAGTAGGCCCACTGAAATTGACTACTCCTCACAGGAGCAGTTATACACACTTGTAAATCTGCGGGAGCAGGCCCTAAAAATGGAAATGTTTTAGGCATTTTGTAGTCTCTGCTTTAATACACAAAATGACTGATCCAAATTAATTGCACCTAGGCTGTGACAGTTTATATACACATTTCTGCCTGATGTGATCTGTAATTATCTGGAAGATTGATGTATCTGTTACCATAGGGCATCTTAACAGTTCTCAACTACAATAATGGATACTTAGCAAAGCACCTTTAAAGGCTTGGGGTGAAATCCTGACCCTACTGAAGTCAATGAGAGTTTTGCCATTGATTTCAATGGGGCCAGAATTAACAGTAAACATTAAGGGCCCTGTCCTATATAGAGATCCAGGGGCAGAGCCTCTCATGCCCACAAGAAGACCCACTAGCTCACTATGCAGAATCAAGGCATCTGCACAGTCACAGAGTGCTCAGTGCAGCCCCATAAAAAATGTCCCCTTTTTGATGCTTCAGCAGTGTGAAAGGGACTTTAAAAACTATCTTAGGCAGCAGAGAGCTCCCCCAGATGGTGTGGCCAGCATAGCCTGCTTCATGCCACTCACTACTCCGACCCTCTTAGCACAGCGTATCCAATCCTCATCTGGTGAAATGTTTCAGGCATGGCTGTTCTAGCTGGGGTAAATTAGAGCACTCTCCAGGCTTCTCTAATTTATACTAGAGCTAAACCATCCCCATGCCAGTCACAGGATGCCAGACAGAGGATCCCAGCTCTGCCTCCACTCTATTGAGCACAGGGGCACCAGAGCGATGCATTATTTTTAAACATAGCACTTGCATTGCCATATGATTATCTATTTATGATTATTATTTATTAGTATTTGAATTGAGGTTGCATGTAGGAGCCCTAGTCATGAATCAGGACCCCATTGTGCTATGTTCTGTACAAACGCAGAATGAAAAGACTACCCTTGCTCGAAAGAACTTACAATCTAAGACAAGAGACAACAGATGGATGAAGACAGATGAAAGAGTACATGGAAACAATGAGACAATCTTACATGATAGGCAGTGGTCCCAGCACACCAGCAGCCTGATCAATTTTTTTTGCAGACATCACGGAAAAGGAGAGTTTTGAAGGAGGATAAGGAGTTTGTTTTTTGGATGTTTCAGGGAGCTCCTCCCAAGCATGAGAAGCAGCATGGGAGAAAGCACAAAGCTGCGTACTTGAAAATTTAACAAATGGGAGATGGAGGCTGCCATCATGGGCTGATCAGCAGCAAGCATCGACAGCTCGCCAGTGAATCAGGGATGATAGGTAGGGTAGGGATAGGCTGTGAAGGGCCTTGAAAGTGAAGACCGGTAGCTTGTGTTTGATGCGGTAAAACAAGAGGAGCCAGTGGAGGGATGCAAAGAGAGGGGTAACATGTTCAAAGTGACTGTCTAGGAAAATGATCTTTGCAGCAGAATTCTGAATGGATATGAACACGGCAAGATGGCATTTGTCAAGTCCAGAGAGAAAGATGTTGCAGTAATTGAGAGCTTGGACAAGAATGTAGTTGTGTGGATGGATAGGAAAGGCGGTATATTAGGCATGTTATGCAGAAGGAATGGGCAATATTTTTACCATAGTTTACTATACTGAATATGTTATTATGTGGTTGTTAATACTTCACTTCTTTAAAACAGTGTCATGAATGGCAGAGTGTAGCATAGATTTCTCAGAGTTTTCACTTCTCATTTTGTTTTCATAGATATTGTTCCTGACTGGATGTCTTGCATAACTAACCAACAACAACATGGATTTAAACTGCACGTTGAAACGTAAAGTTTGAAGTTTGCATTTCAGAGGTTATACCATTTGTCACGCTGTCTGGAGTGGCTCACAACTGTGAGTGCCTACCTCAGGGAAGACTGTCCAAAAACCAGGCAGACACTGGTGTGTGTTCTATAATTAGATTTCACAAGCCAATGACAAATGTGATCTCCTGGATCAGTATAACAGTCACAGACAATCCCCTTAGACCAGGGGTAGTCAATAGGTGGACTGCGGGCCAAATCTGGACCACCAGATGCTTTTGACCGGACTTCGGAATATTTTGTATTTACTTATTATTATCCATTTTTAAAATTATTTTCTCTGGAATCTGGACCTTGACTATACCTTAACCATGAAATTTGGACCTTGACAAAAAATAATTGACTACCCCTGCCTCAGACTCTCCAATCTATCTTGCCACCCAGACAAATTGGACTTTGTGATAAAAGGTTACTTAAACCAAAAATGACATCACATCAGGTTACTACCAGTCCCAAGAGACCAGTCACTTACCCCAGATCAATTGGTACCCTAGATCTTACACCAAATACAGCACTAGTAGCCAATTCTATAGTAAACTAACTAAAGGTTTATTAGCTAAGAAAAGGGAATGACAGTGATTGAGAGGTTAAACAGGTAATATATATATACAGGTGAGTCACAGTTTGTAATTCCAAATGGTGGCAGAGATGTAGTAATTTGCCATTTTCCCAAAAGTCTCTCAGGGCTACCCAAAATAACTCTGGGGATCTCCATCTTCTTGTTCAGTTATTCTACCCTGGTAGAATCCAAACATTCCAGAGATGCAGGATCTTTCCCGGAATCGATACTTATAACTTCTTCTCACAGAAAACAAGCTGATAGTGTCACTACTCATGTGGGCATGAATGGCATAGTACTAAAGCTTTCCCTTTGATTATGGAGAGAAAGAAATGCATTTTGTGTCTTTGACCTCTGATCATTACACACAATGAGCAGTTGCTTTGAAATTAGCATTTTTCTGTTAAAGTTCTTCATTAGCATTCCACTAGGCTTCTTTTTCACTTGATGGGTTATTTATTTACACAGGTATACACAATGCAAATGGTTGCTATTACATTATAACAGGATTACAGATACGTGAAAACAATGAGTGTAACATCCCATTAGTTTTCATGAAGTTTAAACACCAAATACCCTCTTATACATTTAACAATTACTTTGATCTATACTAATACACAAGTGAATTGACCGGGGGCTTTAACATGAGCTGGCACCTGGTCTGCCAGCATCACACTATTGTTGTTGGTGCAGCTCAAAATTTGGCTTCTGCCAATAGTGATGAAATTGAGCTTTAAATGTATTTTTTCACAGATACTCATAAAATAAAGCAGGGTTAGCTAAACCAATTGCAGAGAGGGAACACAGTGTGAACACAATCTTTCAACATTGTTGATGAGGATAAACTGGAATTCTTTAACATTGTTGAAAGAGGAATTTTAACATGGTTGATGAGAATAAACAGATTTTTTCTTCAGTATTAATCCAGCTATACTTTTGACCTAAATGGAATTTGTATATCCAAACCTTTAGAGGTGATACAATACAATACAAGTAATACAAGAACTAGGGGTCACCAAATGAAATTAATAGGCAGCAGGTTTAAAACAAATTAAAGGAAGTTCTTCTTCACACAGCGCACAGTCAACTTGTGGAACTCCTTACCTGAGGAGGTTGTGAAGGCTAGGACTATAACAGCGTTTAAAAGAGAACTGGATAAATTCATGGAGGTTAAGTCCATTAATGGCTATTAGCCACGATGGGTAAGGAATGGCGTCCCTAAACTCTGTTTGTCAGAGGGTGGAGATGGATGACAGGAGAGAGATCACTTGATCATTACCTGTTAGGTTCACTCCCTCTGGGGCACGTGGCATTGGCCACTGTCGGTAGACAGGATACTGGGCTAGATGGACCTTTGGTCTGACCCAGTACGGCCATTCTTATGTTCTTATGTTATGAGGTGAAAGAACAGATTGCAAAACTTCCATACCTCTAGTTACAGAGAAGCAAGAATTTATAGAAGAAGACACAAAAAGAAGTGTTACTGCTACCACTGTTGCCTAGGGCTCTGTTATAGCTTTCAGCTGCAGTCCTGACCTCTTTCTGCCTCCTTTGCACTCCAGTGGGCATTACTAGAGCTAGAGGCTCAGGAGAGTCTCTTCCCAGCTAGGGAGTGACCTACAGAGGGAAGAATTCTTGTATCTTCCCTCTTCCTTGCACACCCATGTAGGAACCAGGAACACTTTGGCCCTTAACAGTATTGCCAACCCCAAGCTTTCAAAGATCATGAATCAAGACCCAGAAACCATGAGAGTGGCTTAACAATGATGAGATTTTTTAAAAAATTACGAATACAAGTTGGGTTCTTTTTATTTACCTTCAGGTTTCTAAGTCATTAGGAGCACATAGGTTACGTTTCCACCTTTTCTCCACAGCCATGAGGGCTAGAAACCTAATTACAAAAAAAAAAAAAAAAAAGCTAGTTGAGATTCTCATATAATCAGATGACTTCAGGTGCTGAGGCTTTTAGAAAAACATCAGATATCACAAGACTCCTGATAAAATCGTGAGAGTTGGCAATGAATGTTATAGCAAAATGAAATGAATACAGCAAACTGAGATGCATCTGAGTCTGTTCCTTTCAGCTATAACACTGAATAGCAGAGTTACACTAATATCTATTGACAGCCTTTCAGCTTCATAGAACACGTGCATAGCCAAAATGATCTCACCTGATAAGAAGCAAATATTAAAAATATTCAGCAGCATATTGCTCATCCTGTTTGGAAATAAACTAGTCAGGGTATGTTCAAGGTAAATTCATTGGGGATGTTTCTGAGAGCATCAGCCTTGACCGACGTCTCACAAACAAGACTCTTGCACAGTAGGAAGTATATGGATCAATACAGAAAACAAACAATTAGCAATGGCAAAAAATGCCCTTTTTCTCATGAGAGGCCCAGAGTTATTGATCTGTCATGGAATTCATGCAGATCTATTCCTCAGATGGATGAAAGTTTGCACAATAGTGTACCCAATGTGGGGCTTCATAACTCAAGGGCTTTTGCCATCGACTTCAGTAGAAGCAGGAAGAGGCTCTGTGTTAGTAGATACCATAAGCTGTTCACCATTTGCCAGATGTTAGATGAAATAAATTGATGGTCTCAGTCCAGACAAGGCTCCACATCGCCAAATCACTGCTCCAATTAGCTCTACAGTAGCTGGCTATCTTATCTGAGTGGCCAGGGCTTTAAACACCAGGGAGTCTGAAGTACATCAGACTAGCAGGCGTGGTCTTTTCAGAACAGGGTGGAGGCACATTGGTGAGGCAGTGTGGAGAAAGCTGCACTGATACTCTCTGTACCATACCCGTTCTGTGACCAAACAGAGGATTTCAAGTTCCAGTATCATCAGCCCAGCATTTTTACTGAGCACTGAATTCCTCACATGCAAAAACATTAAGTTTAAAAGTATAGAAAGTCGCTTAATAGTTTCTGAACCTTTTTATAGTATTTATATTGTAAAATATTTGTACGTTGGCTTTGCTCTTTGACTATGAACAAAAATGGACAATTGAGCCAGCAATGGCTCCTCTATGGGTATGTCTATACTGCAATCATGGATGCAATTGCAGCTCAAGTAGACATTCCTGAGCTAGCTTTAATCTAGCAAGCGCAGGTTTTGGTAGTAGTGAAGTCACTTCAGTGCTGGCTAGTCATGTGAGAAATTAGCCAGGGTTACAGGTGGGCAAACTGGGCAGAAGCCTGTGCACCTGAGGCTTCACAGCTAGACCCACACTAGCTAGATTAAAGCTAGCTCAAGATGCCATCACATCCCAGATTGCAATGTAGACACACCCTATGTGGTGACCCCATTTATTTGGCTTTCCTTATACATTTTCTGAAGTACCTAAAGACACCAGACTTAACTTTATTATATTGGGACTGCCAGCCAAACTCATCTACTTATAATGAGGAGAGATTATCAATTATCTAATTGTATTCTCTTAAAGGGCCCCATCCAGCTCCTCTGAATTCAATGGGAGTCTTTCTGCTGATTTCAGTTGGAACTGGATTGGGCCCTAGAGCTGTAGAAGCCACATAACATCAGGTCATTTCATTTAAGTCTGAGCTCTTTTTACAGCAATCATTGCTAAAGGAAAATAAATGTTTGTAGGGGCTTACTTTGTTCTGCCCTCCCAAGTGGAGAATACAAAGGGACTTTTCATGGGGAGAGACACACACATTGCCCCTCTTGTTTAACTTATGGGCATGCAATATTCTCACATTAGCGATAAACAGCCAGGTCTGGAGATGCACAGACATCCCACAAAGAAGAGCAGGGGTGTCAGAAAAGAAGAGAAGAGATGTTTCAAAAAGCAGGGTGAATTGGCTAAAATGTGGCAGGCACCTCATGAGTTACTCTGACTTCATGAATTAGCCAGACAAATTATTCCAGATATAAGCACATTGGGCCAGATTCTCAGCTAGTGTAAATTGGAGTAACTCCATTCATTTGAATGGAGCTACACCAGTTTCTACGAGCTGAAGATCTGGACACAAAGCTCCAATTATTTTAAGAACTGCTATTCCATGGCTATGACAACCTGAACCAGACCATAACGGCACCAAACAATCAGAGCAAATAAAACTAAGGCCATGTCTACACTAGCACTTATGTCAGCAAAACTTTTTTTGCTTAAGGGTGTGAAAAAATCCCCCCTTCCCCCGCTCCCTGAGTGACATAAATTTCGCTGGCATAAGTGGTAGTGTGCACAGTGCTATGTCACCTTCTCCCGCCAACATAGCTACCGCCACTCATTGGGGCTGGTTTAATAATGTTGACAGGAGAGCTCTCTTCCGTCAGCATAGAGCAGCTACACGAAAGATCTTACAGCGGCGCAGCTGCATCGATACAGCTGTGCTGCTGGAAGCTCTCTAGTGTAGAATAGTCTTAAAAACAAAGCAGCTTTATGAAATTCAACCTGTCTGGAGTCATCCCATTTGATTGGACTGGGTGCTTCCTGGCCATCAGATGGCAGCTGCATGAAATCTCTGGAGTGTTTGGTGAATGACAGCAAAGTGAATCTTCATGCCTGAAATTTTTATCATGTTAAAAAAATTGAAAAATAGTAATTGAATTATATCCAAATCGGTTAATACTAGAGCTGGTGAAAAATGAAAATGATTTTTGTGAAAAATTTCAAAGCTGGTAGAACTTCAAAGTGTTTGAAACTGACTTTCATTGTTTTTTAAAAAAATTATAAACCAGGTTTTCAGCAAATGAAAAATTGTGATAATCTTTTCAAGAAAGTTTTCACTCATGTTTTTGATTTAAGTAACTTAAAATACATTTAAAAAAGGCAATACATTTTTCATAAAAAATAAAAAAAGTCAATGTCAACAATTTTCTTGTGAAAAATTTTTTTTTAAAATTTTCAGTGAAAAGGCTTCTTGTTAGAAACGTTTCAACCAGCACTAATCAATGTACCGCTAGAATTGGAGATAACAGAACATGCTTATTATTAGTGGGCAATCCTCATCCAATTAGTGTCTCGTTGTTTCCTTGTGCTCCTTTGGAGTAGGGACCATCTCCTTGTTCTGTGGTAACATTAATAATAATACTATAGCATAACAGAGGATTTGAAGATGAGTGTGTTACAAATGATCTAGTGAATTTACCATGACACACTACAGACAAAGATTAAGGCTAGTTATGGATACTCTTCTGTCATGTTGGAGTACATATGCTACATCTGATAGATTGAAAGATTTGGTTAAACCTGTCCAAGCAAGGTGGCAGATTTGACATAAATATATAAGCGTTCCATGAAAATGAACTTTTGCCTTGTGCATTTCCATGATATAAATTGACTGAACTCTCAGCAGGAGGATTTGTGCATTTCCACATTTCCAAGGGCTAAAGATTTCTTACATACCATTTAAGTCTTGTTTATTCTACAGCTTTTAACCAGTTAATAGTATGCTTGGCTAAACCTGGTATGTGTTCACACACATCTTGGTTAATACTGATTTAGTAACCACATCAGTTAGCCAAGTTGACCCCTGGTCAAAGGCCTAAGGTAGCACATAGGTAATTTCGTATAGCCAGTTTATGGCACTGTTATTTTCTCTTGTGGACAGAGCTCACTTAGCACACCCATGCAACCAATTTAGCGACTCCTCCTTTCACCCAGAGTCCAGAGGGACTTCCCAGAGTGCATGGCTCACATGCTACTGATGCTGCTTTGTATGAATGTCTCCTTGTACTCTATTGTCTCCTGAAGCAGTATAGCATAGCTACCCCTATTTTCCCAGAATGCACTGGTGCAAACTTGGCTAGGCAGCAAGGTAGCTGGGAACTCACCAACTTGCATCAGAGATGGTCGTGTTGTGAAAAGGCTACTGTGTGGAAAACACTATTCAGCTATAGGCCAGTTGGTAATGCCCATGCCCACAAAGGTGAACATGTATGCAAATCATTAGCCATAGTGTGACTAAAGAGATGATGTCAATAGGACTGAGTAACTGATCATCAAAGTGAGTAAGAGGGTCACAGTCTGGCCCAGATTTTGCTGAAACTGGGTCAGATGAGAATACAATGAACTATATTGTATGTACTGAAATGTACAAATGGTACAGGTTATAAAGTCTTGTAAAAACTATCCACTCACACACACATAGGAGAGAAAAACATTAGTATGGAAAGGATGATTTGCATTCAAAGTCAATGATTATTCTGAACAGGATACGGCATCCCACTTCATGATGGCAAGTTTTGAAGATTTAAAATTAGTTTAGCCACAAAAAACACACCAAAGCTTTAATGCAAACCTGTGTTTGATTCAAATTATTCATGCTGTGATATTTTAAACATGCATCCCCTCTTTAGATGGGCTTGATCAAAACTGACAGGCAAAATACAGTGAGCAATAGGGTGACCAGATGTCCCGATTTTATAGGGACAGTCCCAATTTTGGGGGCTTTTTCTTATATAGGCATCTATTACCCCCCACCCCGTCCCGATTTTTCACACTTGCCCTCTGGTCACCCTAGTGAGCAATGTCAATTAAACTTTATGGGTAGAGAGGAATGTATGAAGCAGAAGGATGCCTACAATGGCATGTAGCTGATCTGTGACTTCTAGGAGCAATATCCCCTGCAGCCATGCATGGGGCACTAGATTTGGAGGGCTCTGAGGGCTTGTCTACACTACCCGCCGGATCGGCGGGCAGTGATCGATCCAGTGGGGGTTGATTTATTGCATCTGGTATAGATGCAATAAATCGACCGCTGAGCACTCTCCCATCGACTCCGGTACTCCACCAGAATGAGGAGCACAAGCGGAGTTGAGGGGAGAGTGTCAGCTGTCAACTTACCACAGTGAAGACATCACGGTAAGTAGATCTAAGTACGTCGACTTCAGCTACGCTATTCACGTAGCTGAAGTTGCGTATCTTAGATCGATCTCGCACGGTAGTGTAGACAAGCCCTGAGTTACTACAGAGAATTCCTTACCAGGTGTCTGGCTGATGGGTCTTACTCTCATGCTCAGAGTCTAACTGATCACCATATTTGGTGTTAGGAAGCAATTTTCCCCTGGGTCATATTGGCAGAGATCTTGTGGGTTTTCAGCCTTCCTCTGCAGCATGGGGCACGGGTCACTTGCAGTTCAAACTAGTGTAAATGGTGGATTCTCTGTAACTTGAAGTCTTTTAAAATATTGACATGCATTGCTTGCGGTAGTTAAATCTACCTCAATAGTTGCACTATTGCTCATTCTAAGTGGAGCTAAATCACAGCAAGTGACACTACTACTGTAGAGAGTGCAGTGGGGTAAATGTCAAAGTTTTAATGGCTCCACTGTAATGTTTATTCACCACACTGTAGTAAGAGCACAGGCTCTCAGAAGATGTAATTCAATGTCCTTTCTGATAGTCATCTGGTGAGATGGAGGGATGTAATCCCCTGGAAGGACATTAACAAGTGCTTTGCACAATCCTTTTTTTAACAGGGAAGCAGGGTGGCTAAGCTCTTAAAATCAGATTCTGAGCTGATGTAAACAGGAACGGCGCCAGGGTTTTTGGCGCCCCAGCTGGGGGTCCTTCCGCGCTCCTGGTCGGCGGCGGCAATTCTGTGGAGGGGGGGTCCTTCCGCGCTCCCAGTCTTCGGGGCACTTCGGCGGCGGGTCCCGGACCGAGTGAAGGACCCGCCGCAGAATTGCCGCCGAAGACCCGGAGCGCGGAAGGACCCCCTGCTGCCGAATTGCCGCCAACAGCAGCAAAATGCCGCCCCCCCAAATTCTGTTGCTCTAGGAGACTGCCTAGGTCGCCTAAATGGAAGTGCCGGCCCTGGATGTAAATCTGTGTACCTCCATTGAAGTCAAGGGACTACTTATGTGCTTACAATTAGGAACATGCTTATGTACTTTGCTGTATCAGGGTCTAAGTGTTCCAGACAAGAATTCACACACAGATGATCTCCAAACAGTTACACGTTTCACCAAAACCCACAAGGAAAAACCAAGTACTTCAATAAATTATTTTCATTCTGAGATCATAATCATGTCTCACACACACGCTCACACACACACAAAACAACCACATCTCTAAATAGAAATGTCTGAATTCTGACTGTTTTCAGGCTTGCTTTTCATTCCAGGCCTAAAGGGCAAATGGCAGCAAGATTGTGAGTCTTTCCAAGTGGCCTCAAGGGGCTTGTTTGCCTGTGTTCAGGCCTCTTGCAAACATCTCATTGCTGCTTTTCTTTCTGGCGTCCATGTCAGGTGTGTAGCTGAGCTTAGGTTACCTGCTGAGGTAAGTTAGAGTTTTGTAGTGTACGTAAGGGATATGAATGGTGTACGTGAAGTGTGCATACTCCTGAAAGCAAAAGGATTGCATTGTGACATGAAAAGTGATAGGAACCACTGGTCTCAGGTTTCCTTAGCCCCAATGAGCAGTTTAACAAGGCTCCATGCACGCATGTCACATCTCCTGCCATGCCCCTAGGACACAGTGCATGTCTTTATTCCTTTTACACACTATACTGCCCTGTCTGTAATTATAAATATATGCTTGCTGTCACTTCAAAGGATTCACATGATGGGGGTGTTCCCTTCTCAGGGATTTTACATCCTTGGCATTCCTCTTTCAGAAACTCTGCACTACAGTGTGGTAGCCTCCTGCTGAAATTTAGCTTAGCTCAAAGAGATTTCCACTTAAAGTCCAGAGCAATGCGGAAAAAAAGCGATTTTCCTGTCACCTGTTGGATGTGGATTGACTTTTACAGCAACAAAGGCGATGCTTCCTACTGATGATTGGCTTCCTTTGCAGATTGTTTTTATGGTAAGGATGTCTAGGTGGTAGGTACACAAGGTGGATCTGCAGCATGTTAAAAGGTCAGTACAGTTCTTTTTCATTTTTGGTTTAGCCTCTCTACTTCAGCTAACCAGACAGGTCTGCTGAACAAATATGTCTCCCTGGCTGTGCTGTTTGGTATACAGCAAGTCCAGCCACAGGAGTGTATTCCTCTTATAGCATCTTTCCACAAGCTGGCAGATAAAAAGTATCCGTTTGTCAATGTATTAATAATTTATATGATTATTTTTTAATTAACTTATTATTATTATTATATTACAGTAGCACCTAGGGGCCCCAAGTGAGCTCAGGGCCCTATTATACTAGATGCTGTGCATACAATTACTAAGAGACACTTCCTGCCACAAAAAGTGTATATCCTAAATAGACAAGACAAATGAAGTATTATTATCTCTGTTTCACAACGGGGGAACTGAGGCACGGAAGAGATTAAGTGAACCACACCAGAAATCTAAGACAGAGCTGAGAACTGAACGTTGATATCTGAGTTCCAGGCCAGAGCCTTAAACACAAGGCCAGCTTTTTCCCCCACCAGCCATTGATGGCATCCCTGAAAGTGATAGTGATAGCAGAATTGCCTAAAAAGTTATCGTCCTTGTAAGGGATATGTGCCCCTGAAAAACATTTAATTGTGGATGACATTATCTGAAAAACTTGTAATCTTTTCCAAGCCCCTGAGAGGATTTTTTAGATCAGTGTTCACTGGACATTAACAAGCAGAAACCTTATCCTTCATGCTATGAAAATACTACAAGGAAAACAATTCTCATTGTGGTTCCCTGTTACTACATGGATCCTCTTTCTTGCAGTTTTACTAAGATGTTTGTAAGAGGGAGGAGAAACATCTAGCATCAAGCAAAGATGCCAACTAGCAGGCAAAATCCTTCCTGCCAAACAGGTTGATTTATGAATCCTCTATACACAATGAACATCTGTGTTTCATGTTTCCATTGAGTTTTGTGAGAAATGTTTGCTCCATCTCTATTACTTCTTAATAGTGTGTTGTGCATAGTCAGCAAACCTTGGAAAGCTGTGCAAATCTTTCACTTATAAAAAACTGGCATAGATTCAGATTCTAAGGCCAGAAGGGATCATTATGATTATCTAGTCTGACCTTCTGCATCACACATCATTTGCCAGTTTGCCTGGTTTATCCTTGGAGAAAAAAGAAACCAACCCTTTGTAAAAGGAAACTTTGTGGCATCTCAGGGCACTTTGCTATAGCTCGTTGGACCTTTCTTCTGCTGACTGATATTTCTATTGCAGCTGAGCAGTGGTATCCATGAAAAAATTACAGCTCCTCACAACCATTGATCCTGCTGCTTTGGTATCTACAGTGCTGCCTTTTAGGGGCTCATTTAGAGACAGAAGAGGAAGACTGAACAGAAATTACCATTTAAAAATTGTTGGAAATTAAAAGAACTTTCTTTTGACTCTTATTAGCACAGACAGCTCAGAGACCATTGGTAAGTGTCACAGGCACTGGCGTGATCATTGCAGCACTCCAGGAACTATGATCAGCTTCACTAGAGAGAATGGCAATTGACACAATAACTTACTAGCCAAAACTCCTGGCTCAGGTTAGTGCACGGAAATTAGGTAGAGGCTGGGGAAAAATAGTGGGCATTTGAAGTTGAGTTTCCTTTCTTGAGGATAGTCACTCTGTTGATCCTCACCCCTCTGGCAATGCTTGTTATTGCATAGCAATAAAGGTTATTGATTAACTATGAGGGTATGTTCCCTTTAAAAAAACTGTATTGGAACTGAGCATCAGGCTGGGCATCTGTGACTTCTCATGAGTTCTAAACCTGGTTCTGACACTCACTCCATCTATGGAGGACATCAGTTAACTGCTCTCCCTCAGTTTTGTCATCTGTAAATTGAGGATTCTGATAATAGCCCTTGCCTACTGTGCACGAGTGCTGTGGGGATTAATTAGTTCCTATTTTAAAACTGCTTTGAAATTTTAAAATGCTATCTAGGTGCTAAGCACTATCACATCTAATAGGAAGTATCCTTATAGAGACTACAGGGATGCTTTCAGTTATTTCTCCAGCAGGTAGGTAGGCAGGTAAGTAGATGCTAGACAGAGAGACAGAAAGCTTAAAATGATGTCAGATTTGTGGTAAATTATGCCAGCTTTGCATTATCTAATTTGTAATTGGTGTATCCAATATACTGTGGATAGTAAATATCATACTGTGATATCTTTTATATTGCCTACTACATGGCACTTCCATATTTACCTCTTCCTGCCCTGGAATGTGTATATCGGATCATATACATCACCGGTATAAACCCATTGAAATCAGTGGAAGATATACCAGGATGAATATGTCCCACAGCGTCCACCAACAACATGGCACTAACACTTTTAACCTACAATGAACATCTTGCTGTTCTGTATATTTAAATAGCCAAACTTTTAAAAGATGTGGGCCTGGACATGCAGAGCGGCACAGTACAAAGGGTGGTTGCCTTTTTTCTTCATGTAAGTTACACACATTATACAAACTGCACTAAAGGCCTGATATACTGGTATGAATCCCTCCTCTTTAACTGGTGAGACTTTCATGGGGGAAAGGAATTGGTACATAGCATTCTGCATAAGTTACCCACTGCAAGGAAAGAGGAACAAGGCCAAAAAATTTATTTCCAATTTAAGAGAAAGCCTGAATGAGATATCCCCCCCCTCCGCCATTATCTTGAAGGCCCTGGCAAGAATTGCCCATTTAAATAAAATACCTTGTGTTCATTTTCCCTGACATATCAAGCCCCAGCCTCCATTAAATGGAACCTGATGAAACTGAAATAAAAGAGTATGAAATCATAAAATGAGACCACGTTGATAAAAATAAAATGTCTTTCTGCTCTGGCATTTGCTGTAAGTTCAGATACCAAATATCTGGTTTGAAACAAGCTGGTATTTTTAGTGGATTGCTTTAAGAAAGTGGACCAACTTTCTATCTTCTTTTACCCCTCCAGGTAACCACACTGTAGTCAGTGAGCATTGCAAACAGAATTGGGTCCACAATCTTAAATCACTGTAGATAGATGGAATCCAAGGGCAATTTGTATTATCTCCACATGTTCTGATTGAAAATTATCTGTATGTCTACACTACAAAATTAGGTCAATTTTATAGAAGTCGATCTTTAGAAAGCAATTTTATACAGTCAACTGTGTATGTCCCCACTAAGCACATTAAGTCGGCGGAGTGCGTCCTCAATACCATGGCTAGCATCAACTCACGGAGCGGTGCACTGTGGGTAGCTATCCATTGGAATTCTGGGTTAAGCTTCCAATGCCTGATGGGGCAAAAACGTTGTCGCGGGTGGTTTTGGGTATATGTCATCAGTCTCCCCTCCCTCCCTCCCTCCCTTCCTCCCTCGCTCTGTGAAAGCAACAGCAGACAATCATTTTGTGCCTTTTTTCCTGGGTTACCTGTGCAGACGCCATACCATGGCAAGCATGGAGCCCGCTCAGCTCACCACGGCTGTTGTGAGCATTGTAAACACCTTGCGTATGATCCTGCAGTATGTGCAGAGCCTAGCTAGGAGCCGCCAGCATGAGGACAATTGTGAGGAGGACATGGACACAGACGTTTCTGAAAGCACGGGATGTGGCAATTGGGACATCATGGTGACAGTGGGGCAGTTTGATACAGTGGAACGCCGATTCTGGGACCGGCAAACAAGCACAGACTGGTGGGACTGCATAGTGTTGCAGGTATGGGATGATTCCCAGTGGCTGCAAAACTTTCGTATGTGTAAGGCCACTTTCCTGGAACTTTGTGAGTTGCTTTCCCCCGGCCTGAAGCACAGGAATACCAAGATGAGAGCTGCCCTGACAGTCGAGAAGCAAGTGGCGATAGCCCTGTGGAAGCTTGCAACGCCTGACTGCTACCGGTCAGTCGGGAATCAATTTGGAGTGGGCAAATCTACTGTGGGGGCTGCTGTGATCTAAGTAGCCAATGCAATCACTGACCTTCTGCTAACAAGGGTAGTGACTCTGGGAAATGTGCAGGTCATAGTGGATGGCTTTGCTGCAATGGGGTTCCCTAACTGTGGTGGGGCGATAGAAGGAACGCATATCCCTATCTTGGCACCGGACCAGCTTGCCAACCAGTACGTAAACCGCAAGGGGTACTTCTCAATGGTGCTGCAAGCACTGGTGGATCACAAGGGACGTTTCACTGACATCAACGTGGGATGGCTGGGAAAGGTGCATGACGCTTGCATCTTTAGGAACTCCGGGCTGTTCAAGCAGCTGCAAGAAGGGACTTACTTCCCAGACCAGAAAATTACCATTGGGGATGTTGAAATGCCAATAGTTATCCCTGGGGACCCAGCTTACCCCTTGTTCCCATGGCTCATGAAGCCGTACTCAGTCAGCCTGGACAGTAGTGAGGAGCTGTTCAACTATAGTCTGAGCAAGTGCAGAATGGTGGTAGAATGTGCCTTTGGAAGTTTAAAAGCTCACTGGCACTGTTTGCTGACTAGGTTAGACCTCAGCGCAACCAATATTCCCATTTTATTGCTGCTTGCAGTGTGCTCCATAATATCTGTGAGAGTAAGGGGGAGATGTTTATGGCGGGGTGGGAGGTTGAGGCAAGTCTCCTGGCAGCCGATTTTGAGCAGCTAGACACCAGGGCAATTAGAAGAGCACAGCTAGGCACGCTGCGCATCAGAGAGGCTTTGAAAAGCAGTTTCATGACTGGCCAGGCCAGTAGTGTGTGTTTCTCCTTGATGAACCCCCCCCCTTTGTTGATTTCAATTCCTTGTAAGCCAGCCCCCCTCTCCCCTTCGATCACAGCTGGCAAAGGAAATAAAGTCACTATTGTTTTGAAACCATGCATTCTTTATTTATTAATTTTAAAAAAGTGAGATAACAGACAAGGTAGCCCGGGTGGGGTGGGAGAGGAGGGGAGGAAGGAAGGACAAGGCCACATTCCTTATTGTAGCCACACTACAAATCAAAACTGTTTGAATAACAGCCTTCTGTTGCTTGGGTCATCCTCTGGAGTGGAGTGGCTGGCTGACCAGAGCCTCCCCCCATGTTCTTGGGCGTTTGGGTGAGGAGGATATGAAACTTGGGGAGGAGGGCAGGCAGTTATACAGTGGATGCAGCGGAGGTCTGTGCTCTTGTTGCCTTTCCTGCAGCTCCACCAGACGCCTGATCATGTCCGTTTGCTCCCCCATTAGCCTCAGCATCGCCTCCTGCCTCTTCTCATTGCGCTCACTTAATGCTTTCCTGGCCTCTGTCACTGAATGCCTCCATGCATTCAGCTGTGCCCTATCAGTGTGGGAGGACTGCATGAGTTCGGAAAACATGTCATCATGAGTGCGTTTTTTTTTGCCTTCAATCTGCGATAACCTCAGGGATGGAGATGATGGGGGAGCATAGAAACATTTGCACCTGTGTGGGGATAAAAAGGGAGAGTAAAATTTAAGAAGATACATTTCTGAGAACAAAAGACCCTTTCACAGTGAATCAAGCAATTCACAGCAGACAGCACATGTGCGTTAGGTACAAGGTCACATTTTGCCTTTTATATTGAGCACCTGACGTTATGGTGACACATCACACACGGTTGGGCAACAGAATTCGGTTTCCAGGCAGCCATGGTAAGCCAAAGGGTACAAGGGGTTGGCTTCTTCCACCTTCATAACATGTGGGAATGGTTTCAAACTGCAGCGCCTCCTTTCCCATAGCAAGCAATGCCAGTTGGGTTTGCCATTTAAAAGGAGGGGCTGCGGTTTTCGGGTGGCTGTGCAGCACACCCATCCCCTGACCCCACCGCGTGGCTATTCTCTGGGATGATCCCTTCACCCCTCCCCCCACCGCGTGGCTATTCTCAGGGATGATCCCTTTTAGCCAAGCGCAAACAGCCCAGCATGAACGGGGTCCTTTTACTAATCCCTTACAAAAATTCCCCTATTTCAACCAGGTGACCATGAATGATATCACTCTCCTGAGGCTAACATAGAAAGATATAGATGGAATGTTGCTTGAATGTGACCAAAACCCAGGACCATTCGCTGCCATGCTTTGTGCTGCAATGATTCCAGACTACTTGCTACTGGCTTGGCGTGGTAAAGTGTCCTACTGTGGAGGATGAAATAAGGCAGCCCTCCCCAGAAACCTTCTGCAAAGGCTTTCAGAGTACCTCCAGGAGAGCATCATGGAGATGTCCCTGGAGGATTCCCGCTCCATTCCCAGACACTTTAACAGACTTTTCCAGCAGCTGTACTGGCCGCGAATGCATCCCAATTCTTTAGGGCAAAGCAAACATTAAACACAATTGCTTTTAAACCCTGTAGTGTAGTTACAAATGTGTGCTCACCAGAGGTGACTTCTCCAGCTTCAGGGTCTGGGAATCTGCCTTAGGAGGATATTGGCTTCAGGGTGATGAAAAGGTCCTGGCTGCTGGGGAGAACGGATTCTCCACTTGCCTGGTGTGCATTCTCCTCCTCCTTCTCCTCCTCCTCCTCTTTCTCATCCACAAAATCCTCCTCCCTGTTGCATGAGACTCTCCCCTTCCAGGTGTCCACGGATAGTGGTGGGGTAGTGGTAGGGTCCCCCCCAGATGGCCATGTAGCTGATCATAGAAGCGGCATGTATGGGGCTCTGACCCAGAGCAACCACTTGCCTCCTTTGTCTTTTGGTAGGCTTGCCTGAGCTCCTTAACTTTCATGCGGCACTGCTGTGTGTCCCTGTTGTAGCCTCTCCGTACCATGCCCTGTGTGATTTTGGCATATATATTAGCATTTCTTCTTTTTGATTGGAGTTCTTCCTGCACAGATTCTTCTCCCCATACAGCAATCAGATCCAGTGTCTCCTGTTAGCTCCATGCTAGAGCTCGTTTGTGATTCTGGGACTGCATGGTCACCTGTGCTGCTGAGCTCGCCATAATGACCAAACAGGAAATGAAATTCAAAATTTCCCAGGGCTTTTCCTGTATACCTGACTAGTGCATCGGAGTTGAAAGTGCTGTCCAGAGCAGTCACATTGGAGCACTCTGGGATAGCTTCCGGAGGCCAATTCTGTCGAATTGCGTCTGCACTACCCCAAATTCGACCCAGCAAGGTCCATTTTAGCGCTACTCCCCTCGCCGGGGAAGAATACAGCAGTCGATATTAAGAGCCCTTTAGGTCAATGGAACGGGGTTGGTTGTGTAGACACATTCGTTATAAAGTCGACCTAACACAGCTAAATTCGATCTAACCTCGTAGTGTAGACCAAGGCTAAGGAAAAGTGAGATGATATTTGGGTTTGTACAAAGCCTAGAGCCACATTCCCTCAAACAGTGCTAGTGATAGAAGTAGCTATAGTGAAGTGAAATAGTGAAGTTATATGTCCCAGACTGTTTCAGACCCTGTCCCACTCCAACTCTATGTAATTCAGTGTCAGTAGTGCTCTGTCATCTGAGAGCCAGGACTTGGGCTGGGAATGGCACAGAGTTACAAAACTCTCACCGCATGTCTCAGGTCAAATAATCCACTGATTAAAACACGATGTAATACAGACAACAGTTTTAAAGAGACCCAGTGACCTACCCTCCTAGTTTAAACAAAGATGCAATAATGATGGCCACAGAAGGGAAGAGAAAACAAACACAAGACTGAAAGAGAGAAACCAAATATTTACTCCGGTTTGTAGCTCTCTTCAGGCTATTGTGATGTCTGGAAGAAAACATGAAAATTGAGACCCGAGCAAACAGGAGAGAGACCATGGCCTTTCATGATTCTATGTTTTGCAGTCTAGAGTGATGGGGCTTTTGTTTTGTTTCATCTCCAAGGGTGATTTCACATTACTCTGTCCAAACGTGATCATTAGGTATCATACTTGATCTTGCAAACTCTCACTTAAGCATTTAGTCCTTATCTGAAGCCTGAGGAACTGTGAGTGCTGAGCACCTCTGAAATTTAGACCCCAAGTTGTATAATCAGTTAGTGGCAGCGATAGAAATAGAACCTAGGTCTCCTGAGTCCCAGCCCAGCATCCTACTCATTGCATCATGCTGCTTAAACTTTCCATACAGTTTATTATTGTTGCTGTAAATTGGAATCTACTATCGTTTTATTGGGTTCATTTCTAAGGCCATTACAGCTTCTCTGTAAGTATACTTGAGATTAGCACTGACTCATCAATTTATTGCCAGCAATCAGTGTGACTGTACCAGTTCAGCCCTCAAGGGAAGCGGAAGAAGACTGTTTTCCATTTAGTTGCCCCTCAACTGTCGGGGAATTTGGGGCATATGTTCACACTAACCCTCCTGGCATTTACTTAGTCAGTGTTGCCTCACTGCACTGTGACCTCCCTTGCCCCTAGGCAGAGATGGGCCAGGTAGGATGGGAGGCAAAGCAGAGGCACTGGACCTTCACCCTGGTCTACAGCAACTCTCCTGAGATGTATACTGGTCTTGGAGTATTCATAGTTTCAAAGGCTACAACCCAGGGCAGGGAAAGCAAACTCCACTCACTCATTGGTAGAGGATGCTAAGGAAACATCACAAATGCAAACTGTTGGAGTCTCCTGGCCCTTAGATGGGAATAATCCATCTAGGGGAAAACTTGTCTCTTAGCAAAGGGATTCATTCTCACAGTGCACTATTTATATGTCAAAACCAGAGGGCTTTGTTCATCCATTTTTGAGTTACTGATGAGCCAGAAAAAGTTTTCTTTTCAGTTTTTTAAACTGAAAAATATCTGGGTTGGATTTGCCTCCCTACTGTCCCATAATTCAAAAATAGCTGAAGGGATTTCCCTCAGATGTGCCATAAAAAAATCACTCCTAGGCTGAGACTAAGCAGGTCATGGAAAATTTCAGCCCTAAAAGGAGAATTTATGAAAATAAGGTGTTACAATGAAACTCCATGGGCAATGAGACTGGAACTATGATAAGAATATGCTTGAAAGAAAGAAAGAAAGAAAGAAAGAAAGAAAGAAAGATGCTTAAAGTATCTAAGATTCTAAGACTTCTGGAGACCTAGACTGTACAGCTGTTTGGCTTTCTAGAAAAGCCAAATAAATAAAATTGTAATAAGCCTCTCCTTGCCTTCACTCCTGCTCTGATGGAGGCTAAGTACTGTTTTATCTGATTGACTTACCTAGCAATAACAGGGGAATCCAAAGTTTCCAGCTGCAGCTTCTGCCAAGTGCTATAGAGATCTGATCAGAATGATAGAAGAATGGGGGCCAATGCTCTGATAATAGAGCCAACCCAACCAGTCTGTGAACAGGGCTGCTGTTATTTATGAGTGGCTGCAGAAATGTTTCTCACTTAACAGGGTCTGATAAGATACCCTGAATATGCTCAAGCAAAATCTATCACCTAATCTGTTAAACAGGTAAGAGATTGTTTAAATAATTAAAGCCAGGGATTCTATACCAACTCATTTGGAAACAGGGAATGTGTGACTTGAACAGATAATGTGAAATTTTTTAACAGTTGTCGCATTGGCCACCTTTCAGCAGCTGCTGCTTTATCCTGGACAATTGAGATCATTGTGCTCAAGCATGCTGGGAGGACAGTGGCAAAATGTAGGGCACGTCATGAATCAATGGACAAAGAACTTCAAAAGCTGTGTCAGTCATTGTCTAGGTTTACATAATATGTACTCTCAATGAAATATACATGAACAGCATCTGTTTCTGCTTTTAAGATCACAATGTGCAATGTCAACCATCACCCATTGGATGGAAACTGGTTGACAGGATGAGGATCAGGCACTCTAATGAGCAACAAGGAGGAAGTAGTAGATAACTCTGTTGGGAAGCTAGTGAAGTGGGTATATCTAAATGACCTGAACTTGTGTTTTCTTAGACACTTATAAGTAGGTTAGAGAAACTAGAACTAGAAAGGATAAATCTTAGCAAGAATCAAAAAGGGATTGGACATTTGTATGGAGCTCCAGAGTATCCAGAGTTATCATAATGAACGATAGTTTTGGGAAGGGATATTAAATCTCATGATTCAGAGCTCAAACCAATCCCTAACTATTAGGGTATGTCCATATACCATTAAAAAAAACCCTGTGGCTCCAAGTCTCAGAGCTCAGGCTCTAGCCCAAGACCAAATGTCTACATGGCAATTTTATAGCCCTTCAGCCAAGCCCCATGAGCCCGAGTCAGCTGACTTGGGCCAGCCATGGCCTTGCCACAGGTCATTTATCTCAGTACTACAAAACATGCTACAAAGAACAATCCTGCACTTGCATGGATGGGCTAGAAGAATTGTTGGACCGAATCTCCCTCACAATGGTTTAAATCAGGAGTCACTCCACTGAAGTTAATGGAGTCACAAATCTGTAAAACTGCTGTAAAAAGAATGAGAACCAGGCGCATTCAGTCTTTTTCTGTGTCTAGCTCCTATCACTCTAGGACTATATGAAAAGTGTGAGACTACCACTGTGCTAAGATAAGCTTGAGAACTCCATAGCTAGAGCTGCACCAATGTTACTAAGCATCATTCTAGTATATTTGAGACGTAGCGATGCTGAATGTTTTGAATCCATTAACCTCATTACATGTTTATGAATTTTCAAGTGTCATTAACTGTCGTTACATCAGAAAAAAAGGATGGTCTTTATCAGCAGATAAAGAGATAAAGAGGTAAAGATAAAAACGTAATGTGAACTTTTCCTTGTTTAAAAAATAATAATAATTAGCTTTCTAATGCTCTCTCTAAAAGTGAGAAAGCCTCATTAGCTTCTTGGCACCTGGAAATACTAGAAACCCTTTTGTTTTCTATTGGTCTCCAGCATATTGAGAAACCTTCAGTGATGTCTCTTACTGTCTAGTTATGACTCATGCCACCATGCCTTTAGGATATGTCCAAAAATGTCTGACCCTCATTATACTGAATAAGGATATAAAGATTCAGAACATAAACTCCCATTTTCTTGTAGATTAAAGATACTAATTAGGTCAAGATGGTGCCCTGTGTAAGGACTGATTCATTTCTATATATTCACCCAGAAACTGGGCAATATACATGACTGTAAGATTATAAGAGACATGGCTGTAACTACTCATTTATCTACGAAAAGTTAATTTGTGCAAAACAGCAAGTACAGAAAGAGAGTGCTACTGCTGTGTTACTTATCCAACCTACCTTTTACAATACCCAGTCACAGTGGGGTGTTAACATCATAAATAAGCATGTAAGTCAAATAAAGAAAGATCTTCTAGGTATACAGCAATATACATTGACACACACTATTAGACATAGAGCCAAACATACATATACTTAGCTTCAAGGTTTATTAGTCCCTTTTTCATTCAGTCTGAAAATCTGCAATGGGAACTGGTGAGTGGTTTGCTGCTGTTGCTATTGCCTCTGAAAGCCCTGGGGATAGAACCTATGTTGTACCAGCAGATGGCACTGCAACTTTACCTTCAGAAGACATTGTAGGCAAGTCAGAAGCATGGCACAAAAGCCTCACTGTGAAAACTAAGACAAGTCTGTTCGTTTATTTATTGTTTTTTTTAATATGTAGCCTTCAGCAGATTAGTTGGCTCTTATAATAAATAAGAGAAATGGACTATACAAGAAACTGTGCAGTTAAAATTGGCTTCAGAAGTCACTTTTCCGGTAATTTGCTTCCCATTTAACCTACTGCTGAAAAATAAAATCAGTCTGTTTGAAGGAAAAATAAGATACTGAATGTTGTTAAATTGACATGGGCTCGTTAAATATGGAAAGACAACAAACAAAACAAGCTAGCAATATAACTATAACAAAATACAGAAGTACAGCAGCAGAAATCAAATTCATATACAGGGGCTTCTATGTTTGCCCTAAGGCAGTATTTGGAAAAACTTTGTATTTGAGGGTTTGGCTTGTAAGGCACTATGTGAACAATAATGTGCATTAAAAAGAAAGATGAATGAAGAGTGTTTACACAATGTGAATAAATTCAATATGTTTACATTCAAAATACCTGGAGCGGGGGATCTACGTGTGGATCACATTACTTGCTCTCCAGTAATAAATTGTGTAATGTGGCTGCTCAGTGCATTCTTATGCCTAAGAAGATGTAGATAACCTATTCATCCCCAATTCTGAGCCAACCCAAAGTTACCTATACCACTTGACATAGTTTGTCTTTTTTCTGTTATCATTACAGATGAGTCCAAGCTGCATAATTCAGACCAGGCTATGGATACACACCTCCAGAATTTAAGGGGTCTCAGAGCCTGGCATTTAGTTTATAACTGTCTCTTTTTTTATTAGTCTCTTTTTCTTCCCCTTCCCCCCCGCCAAATTATCATCAAGTTGGATTGACCATGGCCCTGCACCTTGAATCATGATTTACGCTAGAGCAGAGTAAATGGAAAAAGCTACCTTTCAGATTGGGTAGCATGTTGCACCCGCTTTACACGTGTGGATAGCTACACAAGGTGCAGGCAATGGTGAACCAGCCCTTGGTGTATTGTTACCAAGCTCTGTAAGGACTCTCTGCTATGGGGGAGAAACTGTTATCTTAGCAGATGACAGGTACTGGTGGATTGTGAGTTACTGTTACTGCTTTTAAGAGTCTATAATCTTTATTTTACCCTTTTTATGGTGGATATTGTCTTATTTAGTGAATGGCACATTACTGAGTGGATGCACAGAGAAATACGGATTTTTTTCCTGTTAGAGCTACATGTCTGATTTTGTTTTAGTCCTGGGAAGTTGAACAACAGACAAATCTGACACCTTTGTTTTTGTTTTTTTATTGTCTTATTGCCAGGATAGCTGAGCCCACTGAAATTTCTAAGTATTGTTCTGTTCTCTGATTCTGCATGGCCACTCTTAAAACATTCTTAGTTTTTCCTTTGCCAGTTAAGCCAGCTTGGCAGCAGAGTATTTTTTTCAGTGCTCCAAGGAAAGCATATGGTTGAACCATCATAGAAAGCTCTAAAGAATGGACCTTTGGGGATTGAACTATAATCAGGTCCAAGCTGAGCTCCAAACAACTGGATAGTTGCTCACTAGACCAGTACTTAGACCCACTGGAAGGCTACTCTGCTCACAGCCCTGCACTGAGTGTCTGATCCAAAGCCCACTGAAGCCAATAGAAAGATTCCAATTGACTGACCAGCACTGTCCAGGATCTCAGATAGGCTGCATATGCATCACCTGGCAGGGTCATGCACAACCATGCCATGTGCTGGCCATTGTTTCACCCTACAGCCCTGTGTCCCCAGGCAGGTGGCAGGCTGTGCTGAAAAGCTGTCTCAGTCTTGCTCCTCCCCAAGCGTTCCCAGCAGGATCCATGAAGTAGACTGGACGCCCCACTGCTCAGGGTGGACTTGCAACCAGTAGTGCTGCAAAGAGTTAAGGAGCAACCTGTGCTGTGCCAGATTGCCCAGCCCAGCAGTATCTTGCAGCCCAGGCTTCTTTGCCTGTCTGGAAGAAGGCCCAGGCAGCTTTCCGGACTCCTCAGGTCAGGTACATGATGCCACACAAGATGGAATTTGTGGGTTGAGAATTCAGGGACAAAATTTGGAATTGGGTTGGATGGACAGTAGGGATGAACACAGTGAGGTTGGTGGAAGAGAAGGAAAGAGTGAGATGCAGCTGGGGAGAGGGAGTGTAAATATGGAGTTTGTGGGAATGGCGGGGGTGGGGGAACTGACAATAGAATTTTCCTAAGGGCAAGAGATGAGCGATGGTGTGGAGAAGTGGGAAATATCTGTATTTTTGCTTATGAATACGATACATGTCTCTGTGTGTGTTTATACTGGGTTTCTTGCAATGGAGTTAAATCAAAAGGGGTTGTTAAAGGAATCAAGCCATAAGGTAAAACAATGACACAGATGAGTCCTGGAGGAAACAATGGAAAAGCTATGTTGAAGAATATCCATCTCCAAGAGTGGTTTGCTCTTCCTGAGGCTAAGCCTAGGATCAAAAAGGGGATACCAAACATTAGAAGACCCTGGGCCTAGAAACGGGTAGGGATTGAGTGAGTGGCCAGAGACTGCCCAGGAAGCGTCACTGAGAGCTGACAGGCTGGCACGGAGGCTCTGAGCTGTGAGCTGGCAGCTGGCTTCTCCCAGCCAGAGGTGATGGTCAGCTGAGCTGAGGGGAACTTATCAAAAGCAGGCAAGGAAAGATTAAGAACCAGGCAAATAGGACTTTTATTCTCTGTGGCTTTGTTCTCTGTGCTTTGTACCTTTAGGGGAAGGAATAAATAATGCTTTGTTTTGAAGATGCCATTTTTGAATCGCTTTAATCAGTTTGCCGGTCACAGGTCCCTGGAGCAAAAGAGTTGACAGGTGCTAAATGTTGCTGGGCCTCTGGCATTAATACAGTTGGGAATCAGGGGGACTGATGCCCAGAGATGCAGTCTCAGAGAAGTGGGGCCATGTGGTTCCACCCAGATTGAGGTGCAGGAAGCCAGGCTTGTCACGTAACGGATGCACTCAAGAGGAATTAAAAGGAATTAAGGCACAGCTCACCCTGTAACTGTGACAGAGAGCTGTTTGGGGGTGGGGAGGTTGAGGGTTGTTTGTGCTTGTTTTGATGGGGTGAGAGATGGCATGGAATTCTGGGTGGAGCAATGGAAGTTTTGGAGGGAGAGGAAGAGAGAATTGTGTAGGTGTGGGGAGAGAACCTAGTTTGTATTTTAACCTAAGAGCAGAGGTATTGTGGTTGGGGTTTTTTGAGTGGGGGCAGATGTTGCCTTTGGAATGCACCCGATTGCACAGAATAACAGGTTGTCTTTTTTTTAATTCCTGGGCAGCATAATTCAACCCCCTACCATGGCCTCAGAACACCTCTCTGCAGATACCCTGGACCAGCTTTATCTCCCTTTTTTTTCTACCCCCTGACTCTAAAATACCCAGTTTGGGGCTGATCCTATGAACTGCTGAGCATCTTTAACTGTCATGGTGAATGGAGGGTGCTCAATTCTTCTCCCGCTCAATCCTTTGCTTTGTGAGTTGTTCAAAAAAAGGCCTTGTCAGGCTACTTTGCACTCTCCTGTCTGGCCCCAGCTATATCCTCACCTCTTGAGGCGATGCTTTGTGGCCATGGTTGAGGCATATTGGGGCAGTGTGTTTCTGTATCTGTTCTGTGAGTGGCAAAGTAGAGGACTCCAATCTCACAGGTTGTCAGCCAAGCCCCTTTTGTGTGATCCCAATTTCTTTTTGATTCCTCCCCTCAGAGGGATTGGCCACTTGTTTCTTGCAGGTGGGCCTTTTAGGGACCCTCCATCTCTAAAATGGAGGGCAAACGGGCCACCACCTTTTGAGATCAGTACATTAGAAAAATAGACGGGACTATATTCTCTGACCAGATCAAAGGTAATACACTAAACACACATTGGTAGTGGTGGTGAGATCCAGTCCATCAAGGAAGGGCAAAACAAAAGAGAAATGATTAATACTGTTCTTATCAAGGACATGTTTCATCAATCCTCATAAAACTATGAATGAGGTATATTAACCCTTTGTTAATTAAATAATTCCTTATTTTCAAATAGAAAACCATTTTGATTTCAAATTCATCTTGAAATATCCAGATCTACCGGTAATTTATTTATTCCACTCGAGTTTTTATAGGTGTTTGTATTTTTATCTGCAAAGTAGCCTACTTATCAATGAACAAAATATTGCTCTTCTTCCATCTTCTTAAGTCCCTTGTGAACAGGACCTCCTTCAGTTCCTGGAAACCTTGCCTAGTAAGTCCTCCTGGTGAATTATACATCATGTGAAGTCCACCAGGGTACCTTCACCAAGTGTGCTTATTATTGTTTCTTCTCCAGATACAACCCAGTATAGCAGCAGATGGACAGAGGCCCTTTCCTACTCTCTGGGTCAGCCTTTTATGCTACTTGCTTTCTTCCCTGGGTTCTCCAGCTGGTGAGCTAATTACCTCCTTAGCTTGTTAGGCTTCCTTGATCTCTTCTACCCTTCCAAACCCAAACAAGCTACCTAATTGCCTCCTACTCTAATCACACCTGGTATCCTGGGTGATCTAAGTGATCAGGCTGCTGGTCTCCAAAGGGACAGGTAGCTGCTAACAACACCCTGTGACACCCTAGAATAAACTGGAGTCCCTCTCTGTTGACAGTTTATTTGGCTCAGATGGTCTCCACTTAAACTGAAAGTGTATTGACCTCTTAGCTTCTCCACAAGAGAAGGGCCAGCCTACCACAGTTCCACTGCCACCCAAGCTGCTTTGGCTGCATTATGGACCTGATCCAAAGGCTACTGAATTCTGTGGGAGCCCTTCCACCTATGAACTAACATGTTCTAACAACATACTTTTTATCTTAGACAAGGCCTAAGAAATCTGTAGCTGGAGAAGTTAGCCATTCTCCTAAGCACCTAAGAAATACTAGGTCCAGATTCTCAAAGGTATTTGGGCACCTACATGCCATTGAAATCAATGAAATTTAAGCACCTAAACACCTTTGAGTATTTGGGCCTAGTGTCTTCTCCAAAAGCCTGCATTTTTTTGCCTCCTTGATCGCTTCCTGCCCCCTCTTTACTAGCTCTACCAATCTAAAGGCCTTTGCAGATAGTATATAGGGCCATGGCTATGATTCTGAATGAATACAGGGAGCAGGCCTATGAAGGAAGAAGGTGCCCTTTTTCAGTCAGCATGTGACCTCTCACTGACATTCCCTGGGTTGTCTGCAGATACTTTCTCAATCCTCACCCCATTTTAATGGGTAAAGAGACTTAAGCACAGATTGTTAAAGGTATTTAGATGTTGTTCTACTCAGTGGTGCAATGCCTAACTGATTTAAGTTTCAACTTCCAAAGGGATTTAGGCTCTTAGGAGCCAAAATCCCATTGACATTCAATGAAATTTTGGCTAAGTACCTAAAACATTTTGGAAAATGAGACTTAAGCTCCAAAATCAGTTAGACATTGTAACGCTGAGTATAGCACTGCCTAAATATCTTAATATTCTGGACCTTATAGGTGATAGTGAACATCAAATTACACATGTATTTGCAATGCAAAAAGGTCAATACGATTTGGGGCTGCAGAGGCAGCATCACATAATGGAGTAGAGAAATTAATAATTTATACCGCTGTGGTGTGACCTACCTCTACTGCTATATTATATTCAGTTCTGGGTACCACATTACCAAAAACATAATGACAAACTTGAGGAATTTCAGAGAAAAGCACCAAAATTACCAGGGGCTTATAATAAGAAAGTGACAAAGGGCTAATTATGTATAAACTGAATAAGATATGACTAAGTAAACAAATATTTATGGGTATAAACACCAACAAGGAGAAAGAAAGATGTAGGTGTCACGAGCTAGGGTCTGTGTGAGATGTAACTATGAATAATAGAAGAAAGATTAAGACATGTAAAATGTGAGCCCCATCACATGGGACATTTAAAACCAGACAACTCACTAGAGAGTGCACTGGAGACAGTAATCCTGCATTGACAGTGAGAGGCTCTGGATGTCCAATTGATGTAAGGTATTTATTGGCTCCCACTACTATAGTACCTGAGCACCTCACAGTCTTTAATGGTTTATCCTCATAACATGCCTGTGAGGCAGGGAAGTGCTATCATCCCTACTTTACAGATGGGAACTAACGCACAGAGACCCAGATCCTCAAAAGTATTTAGGTGCCTAAACACCTTTAAAAATCTGGCTCTGTGTCTAGAATGCACAAAGGCATTTAGGCAACTAATTACCTTTGAGGATTTAGGCCTAAATGACTTGCCCAAGGTCACACAAGAAGTCCCTGGACCATTATTTCCTTCTCTAGCAGCTGTAAGTCTATAATTTACCATCCCTTATCTCTAATAGTTTCCTCTGTCTAATTTGAATATAGCCAATTCTGTCTTTCAGAGGGCTTTCTGAATATGAGAACTTCATACAATAAAATAACTAATTAGCAAAGACATGTTCCAACTTAAACCAGTTTCCACTTATATGTGGAAATGAATCTCTGTATGGATACTTTTCAGTGATCCCGGTATCCTTTACATTGAGCATGGTTTTATCACTGTTGCTGTATCACACATAATTTATTTACTAACATAATTTTACCTGGAAAACCTCACTTCTCTATAGCATGACTGGTACTTCTGAAATATCAGGCTGCATTATCTTGTTTACCATGCATTGCATTATGTCATACCAGGTTACAGAAACTCTGCAATATAATGTACTGCAGTATAAGATGCTGATGACACTGAAAGTTAAAAGTACATGCTTGTGATTTTTCAACACCTGAGAGCAGAATTATGCAATTAATAGCTATGCTCTTCATGGGCCATTTTCATGCTAGCTCACTAAACTGAAAGGGACTGAGGATAGTCTACATCACACCAGTGCCTGGCCCATGCCAGCTGACTCCTGCTCGCAGGGCTTGGGCTGCATGGCTGTTTAACTCCATTGTAGTCTTCCGGGCTCAGGCTGGACCCCAGGCTATAGGACCCTGCTAGGTGGGGAAGGTCCCATAGCTTAGGCTGCAGCCCAAGCCCAGAAGTCTACACAGCCATTCAGCTCCACAGCCTGAGCCCCATGAGCCCGAGTCAGCTAGCATGGGCCAGCTGTGGGTTTTTAATTGCAATGTTGCCATACCCCCAAAATCACCTCTGATGGAAGACACACCAAAGCAATAGTGTTAAACCAGGGCTAAATTTGGCCCATTGTATTATTGGAATATTGGCATATCTCTGTGGTTGCTGTAATTCCAGTCAGATTTATCTCTCTAGGCTCAGCAAGAAGTTTGTTAAGCTTATTTGCTTGAAATATTATATCTGAAAACTTGTCTTAAAGAGAGCTCTATCTAGTGTTACATTATGAGACTACCAGTCAGGACTCCTGGGTTCCGCTGGATCTCTTTGTTGCTTTGGGTTGAACTCTACCTCTCTGCCTCAGGGCATTCAGCTCATCTCACTCAGCTGTAAAATGGGGATAATAATACTTGCTTACAGAACAGGTTGCTATGAGGCTTAACAGTGTTGTCTGTGATGTGCAAACTGGATTGTGTGTAGTTCTTTCTGAGGTCAACCAACCAGCGCAGTAATTGAGGGTAGTTTAATCACATCTATCTGGAGTGTGGGGGGGGGGGGCAGATTATGGTAACCCCTGAATACACTGCTCTCCTCTTCTCCCCAAACAGGCTACAGCTGAGACTTTTATGATTCAAAATTAGATTCCCAAATTGGATTCTAGAGAGGTATTGTCAAATTCAGCATTTCAACATGATCATAGGTTGCACAGAGTTTCCTTTCATTGATGTGAGTTAGTCTAGATGTTTAAAAAGTTTCTGCAGAATAAACCTCTCTCTCTCTTTTATATCTCCTGTAAACTACAGGGGGCAAAAACCTTAATAAATGTTAGGCCTGTGTGGTCTGCTTGTTTACAAAGCAATGGTCATATCCTTGGCTATTAAAGTCAGAGGCTGAAGGATCTAGTTGTTACCAAATTAACAGGAAGCACTCTTTAGTTATTCTTGTACTGTAAAATACTCCACATTCTCATAACATTATACTATAATTGACTTCTGTACTCACAATTTCCCGTCTGTACTCCCATGGCAAACATGGCTGCCTCAGCTTCCGACTCTAGTGTTGCTGGTTTTGTGAGCACATGAATGGTGAGTTCTGAAAATGACAGCCAATGAGCGCAGAGTAATTTGCATAACAGCTGTTCAGTGTTTGAGAAGCATCCACAGATAGTTGTGGAAACTCTTCCAATCTGCCCAAGGATCCTCATTATTAGCCACTCACAGTATAGGGATTTGCATCCTCTTATTATTGAGAAATTAGGGTACAATAACTATGCAAATAAGACCTCAGTTTATGAGAGTCCAAAGAAGTGAAAAATGAGAAATAAGTGTATATTTATGGATCAGTACCTGTACAGCATCCCAGTGCTCTGATTGGCTAAAACCATTCTATTTCAGGATTATATTGTATGACAATCCTAGAAGATTCTTTTATAATGCTCCAGATAGACATAAACAGGTATCCCATGCAGATGTACATAAACACGGATGTGATTTGACGATTCCAAGCCAGAGTCTAGGATTCCACCAAACTGCATACGGACAGCACAGGTCTGAGGGACGGATGCAAAGATGTCAGAAAACTCACTTTTGTTCATTTCTCACCCTTGGGCTGCTGTGTGCCGGGCTAGGCCCCTGGTGTAAGTTAGAGCAGCCTGAGGGCTGCTCTGATGTGCATAGGTACTAACATGCACCAGCTGCCAACAAGTAGGACTACATGTAGGGATTGGCAGGGTGCAGGGAAGCCCCAGTCTTTCCTCCTTTGCTGCAGGTTTGTCTCCTATGCTGGCAGAAGAGGTAGTGGTGTTGCATAAGCTGCTATGCTGATGTATAAATTAATATAGATGTTAGTGTTATGTCAGTGTATAAGCTGCTGTGCTAGCTCTACAGCCCTAGATGGTCCTCCAGGTACTGGGTGCTTGTTCCGGGGCCAGCTCGTTTGCCATCACCTGCCCAAGATGTGATGCAAAACAGCCTGCACCACACAAAAGAATTTCTAATGGAAGGTGAATATCAAGCATTTCTGTAATCAGCAGTAGTGGATCCCAGGGGCAGGTAGGCTGGCATTTGTCAACTTAGCCCCCACCCACTCATGTAAACAAAGGGCCGAGCACTCATCCTGGGGCTGAGAAAGCGGAGATGGAATGACAGGATAGAAGTGAGGCAGCATGTGTGGAGGCGAGAAACACAGTGAGAGGAAAAGGGATGAGAATGGGAGCTAGGGGCCGGGCCTAAAAGACCAGAGTAGGGAAGAGGGCACTGATAGAGTTCTAGAATAGGGGCTGAGCAGGCGGCAAAGCCCAGATCCTCAATGATATAATGGGAGTTAGGCTCCTAAATACTTTGAGTATCTAAGGGTTAGACAGGTGCACCAGGGGAAGTGAGCGGAACCATGTGTAGGGAGAGAGAGAAGGAGGTGCAAACATGATGTTCTAAACAAGATAAAAATCTATAGGAAATAATATGAAAATAGAAGGGAGAGATGGTAACAAAAGGGAAAGGAATGAGGCACAATGTATCATCTCCAGATCTCCTTCTATCCCCCTCCCCACTCCCAGACCTCATGCAATGTGCTGCTATTGGGTCTCCACAGTTCATTTTCCTACTGGCATTTTTTTCTTCTTTTCTTCTGCCTTGCAAGCAGGACAGCTGATGAAGGAGTCAGGGAAGGGAGCTTCTGAAGGGAGAGAGAGAAGAAGAATGGGAGTCCCAGTGAAAAGCACAGTCAGTTACAGGATCTAGTTTATTGCAGGTGCTAGGAAAAACAAAGAACAAAAATAGTAAAACAGAAGTATTGGGCTGAGTTAGAGGAGCAGAACTGTATTGAGTAATTTTAATTATCTCCTTATTGCACCCTAGAAAATGGAAATGGAAAAAAATTAAAAGACCAAGCTCTCCCTGCAGGTGCAACATACAGCTCTCTGAGGAAGGACAAATCAAGTATTAATCTATGTCCTTTGGGCCTGATCTAAGGCCCACTAATTCCATGGAAAGATTCTGATTGACTTCAGTGGATCCTAAGAGCTGGATCCTGACCCCATTTTGAAGTCAGTGGGAATTTTGCCATAGAGTTCAATGGGAACATGATCAAGCTTGTGATCTTAGCCAAAAGGCAAGAAAAATACATTAATTCATGTCAAACGTATTGTAAATTACATTAATTTCTCTCTATATGCAAGCATTGGTTCTATATCATTAGTGATACCATGAATCTGTATTCTTAACCTATATGCTTACTTACCTGTGTATTTTAACTATATAGGCTTACCTGTATGAATCCTTATAAAACAAAAATAAACAGTTAACAAAAAGAATAATCTTATAAGGATTGGTGGAACAAAGGTAAAATTTTCAAAAAGCACCTTAAATTCCTGTCTGTTAGTGATTTTTGAAAATTTTACCCTAAGAACATATATTTTTATCTTAACTAATTGTGCATTTCCATTTTGGAACATTCATTTTACTTCGCTTTCCTTAGTTTGGATGACAGCTTTGGATTCAATAGTTAGAACTGGTTGGGAATTTTTTAAATAAAATATTTTTTCATCAGAAAATGCCTAGTCAAGTACACCTAAATTTCTCACAGGAAAGGGTCAGTTTCATTGACTTTCCCATTTTGGAAAAAAAAATCAAAATTGTCAAAATGGCCTATTTTGACATTTTCAGAACAAAAAAGGTGAGTTTTTTCTGCTTGAAATGACTTTTTGTTTTCAAATTTAAGTTATAGTTAAAACTGCTTAAAATTAAAAGGTTACAACGAAAATAAAATGTTTTGAAATGATCAAAATGAATTTTTATTGATTGATTGATTGGTTTGCAATTTTTAATTGAGTTTTCAATTTTTTGTCCTGATTCAGGATGGGGAAAAATTTTGAAATCTCAAAAATCTCAGAAGATGGGAAAAGCATTTCTTGCCCATCCACCCTGACTTTGCCCTTAGTCATATTTGTCAGAAAAGTTAGCATGTTTTTTCTTTCTGTCTCATGGAAATACTAAGCAGTGCTAGGCTGACTTTAGCTTTGCGTAGGAATGAGCTGGGTGTATATATTCTGTTTAAGAATCATCTCTATGAATATTAATTTTAAACATAGAAACAGTGGTTACAACATTAGTATATTTGTACTAGTATTGACTGTTTTGTACTAGTGTTGACTGAAGTTTCAGGAGAGAAGCTGAATCAGAAGAAAGAATGTGTGTACTTAGGAAGTACACTTAGTGCCATCAGAGAGAGAGAGAGAGCTGAAGACAGTGGCAGCGTTAAGCACCTGCAACCCATGCAATCACAGTAGTCCCTGAGTCAGCAAGGAGACCCCTGAAAACCAGATCCAGCCCATAAGGGCCTTCTGTTTGGCTCACTGGACATCAGCTGCTCCATCCTGCTCCTTCTTGGTAGTCTTCTGTAAGAATATCCCCACCACCCATCTCCAGCTCCGCCCCAGACTCCATGTAGCTCAGGCACCTGCTCCGCCTTGCTTAGTCCTGGCTGCAGTGTTCCCACGCTGACCCTCCTCTGAGTGCCCCCTCTCCCACCTCCAGCTCAGAGGACACTCTGCAGCTGGGAGGGAAAGGAGCCACCTGGTAACCAAGGAGCACAAGGGCCAGCACTGCCAGGAGCCTGGGGCCAGCTGGCACTTGATAGCAGAACACCTTTACAGCAAAGCCCCCAGTGGGGAGCAGGAAAGAACAGCTGACTACCAGCAGGCCAGACACAGGGCCCTCACTGGTGGCTCAGCTCCTTGTGCTCCACTGCCAGGCAGCCCTTTTCCCTCCCCTGCAGAGCATCCTCTGAGCCTGCAGGTCCCGGTGCTGGGCCTGGACAGAGGGTGGGGATGTGTGTTCACAGGTGGGTCAGCACAGGGAAGCTGCAGCCTGGGGCTGGTCAGGGGAGCGCAAGGGCTGGAGCTGCTGGGATCCCAGGGTGGACCCAGAGGTGGAGACTGGACAGCAGAGCCCCAGCTTGGAGCAGGAGCTGGGCATACAGGCAGGGGAAGTCAGGAATAGGATGGGCTCTGTGAGGAATTACCCCTACTTCTATGGACCATTTCCCATCTCCCACGCTGTCCCCATTGTCTTCCCAGTCTGAGGTAGGGGCTCCAGAATTGAGCTTTGCAGGGGTCCCCATGGGACAAACCCTACCACTCTCTGCAGAATTGGAAAGAGGAACTCACTGTGCATGGACAGCAGTGAAAAAGGTGGAAGGAGTACTGTGGGACCGGCAGTTAAGTAGCAAACTGAAAGGAAAAGTGTATGCTATGTGTCTTTGTCCCTGGCTGCTCTCTGGTTTAGAAACAATTGGCCTTCTGATGATAGAAGAAAAGACAATACAGGGAGTAGATAATAATATACTGAGGAGAATGGCAGGCAAGCAGAGAGTAGACAAAATGCACATGGAATAAATCAGAGGGAAGATGAATGTGCGACTCTTGGTGATAGGCTGGAGAGCACATGTTTGAGGTGGGCTGGACATGTGATAAGGATGGGAGAACAACCACCAAAGAAAGCCTAGAAGGAAGAGGACAGCAAGAAAGGACACGGAAGATGGAGGATACGATGGAAAGTCTCTGTCAAGAGACATTTAAAGAGAAAAGAACTGGAACTCCAAGTCCTATGAACCCATGCCATAGACCAGAAGGAATGGTGAAAAATTATGGGCACCTCTGACCCTGTGTAAATGGGAAAAGAAGACAAGAAGTGACGTGTAATGTGTTAATATTATGCTGACTACATTTGTTTCTGTGTTTTGCATTAAATTCCTTACAAGACAGACTGCCATCAAACAATCCTCTTTGAAAAGTAATACCTTTTTGCACATTCCCAATAGGAAAAAGTTGTTTATTGTTATTATTTATGTGGCAGTAGCACCTAGACACTCCAAGGTACTTGATGCTGTACAAACACAAAGAAAGAGAGAGTCTCTGACCCACAGAGCTTACAACCTAAATAGATAAGAATGACAAAGGTTGGGAGAAAGTATTATTAGTCCCATTTTATAAATGGTCAGAGTGAGGAAGTGATTTGCCCAAACACAGAAAGCACAGCTTAGAGTTGAAGTCAAATCTCCCAAGCCAGTCTAGTGCCTTAGCCACAAGACTACCCTTTCCTCTCTCTTAACACTCTTGTGAAGTCTCTGCAGTGGCATCAACATAATAAAAAAAACTCTGTATTTTTCCAGGTAGGAAATAGGACCTTCTGAATCTGTTGAAGAGTTGGACACCAACAGTGGGTTTAAAAGAACCAAGTTTGTAATAATCAAATTTCTAGAAACAGGAGATTAAACCAAATCTCTTGGTAATAAATCCTGCTTTGAATGGCTAATCTGATAGCTTTACCAAATAGAATGGCAGGAATGAAAACAAGAAGCCCATTTCATGTTATGTTTACACACAGTGTCATCCAGCTGAGCTTTTCTCTTCTCCCCAGTTGTAACGAGGACTATTTAGGCAAAAAGGAAATAGGGGTTTTATTAGCAAATCTGGAAAAGCTGCCTATGTCTTATAGTGTAATCCATCAAAAATCCCTGAATGCTGAACAGACAAATCAAAAGTTCTTGCCTTAGCATTGGGGGGAGAGGAGAGGCAGGGAATGGGCAGACTTAAACTAAACATGTACTGGATATGCAAGTATGTCTGTTAGGAATGTGCAGTATTAAGAGGAAAGGGCACTATAGCTTTCTGGATTGTGAATTCCAGTTAACAGGCCTCAATTGACCACTTTCTCCCACTCCAGCTTCTTGGAAGGATTTCTCTGTTTTTCTCATGTGATTCTTTCCATTGTCATCATCATCATCATTATCTTGGAGTCTAGGAGCCCTAGTCATGGACCAGAACGGCACTGGGCTAGGTTCTGTACAAACACAGAACAAAACAACAATCCCTGCCCCAGAGAGTTTACAACCTAAGGATGTCTACACTATGGGGACTATACCAGCATAGCTCTGGCAACATAGCTACATCAGTATAAGCCTATAGTGTAGACACAATCTACCCCAATGGAAGAGGTTTTCCCATCCATGTGGGAACACCACCTCTCCAAACAAGAATAGGTAGGTTGACAGAAGCATTCTCCCATTGACCTAGCTGCATAGTCTACACTGGAGGTTTGGTCAACATAGCTACAGCACTCAGGGGTGTGAAAAATTGACACCCCTGACCAAAGAAGCTATGTTGACATAAATGTTAAGTGTAGACCAGGCCCTAAATATAAAACAAGAGACAACAGATGGGTACAGACAGACTGATGGGGGAATACCAGGGAACAGTGAGACAATATTTGTCAGCTCGGTAGGCATTGGTCTGAGCACACAAGCAGCCTAACCCCTGTGAAGTTTTTTTTGTAGGCCTCAAGGCAAAGGAGAGTTTTAAAGAGGGGCTGTAAGCTGAGACTGTAACAGGGGTGAAAAGGTTCTGTTGTTTCATTCTTTAAATGTTGTTCCTAGCTGGAACCCCTCGGGAACTGCCACCCACAGATCTGTGCAGTTTAAGGGAGACAGTGTGAAATCAGGTGTGAAACAAATATGCCCTTAACTCTCTAGATAGTTCCTCAGTTTACTCCCCCACAGAGGTAGGGCACTGCAGTGGCGGTTGGGAGCTCTGGAGCGTGCATTACAAGTCATTCTCTAAGTTAGAGGTCAATACACCGCTCTGGAGCTCAGCCTGAACAGCTTTGGGTTTTTTTAAAATAAATCCCTGGGTATCATAGTACATTGGCATCTGCTCCTTGTAGAGGTGCAGATGCCCATGTTTATTTTCCTAACACCTAGGAGGACGGGTCATGTTTTGCTATAGGTGACTCTGCCCATGAACGATCTCTCTCCATGCACACTCCGCCTAAGACTCCCTTGTTTGTTGATCCCTTCGTCGCAGGTGCATTTGGTTTCATTTGCCATGAGACTTCCAGCGAAGCTCTGCACTGCAGCTGGCAAAGGTTGCCCCAGCAGCAGGCGTGGGTTGTGGCAGACAGTCCAAAAGCAACCGGTCCCCGGGGAATGGAAACGTGAGCCTTTCATTGAGATGATCTCTGATCCCCGCAGCTACTGCTAAGGAGAATTTCTCACCTAACACACAGGCTGGAAATGGACGGTGCAGGGTGCATTTAGACTCACAGCCCAGGCCCCTGGAGGCTGTGGGACTTTGATTTATTGGGGTATGTTGTGGGGGTTTAAAGCAATGCTGCAAATAAATAAGAGGTCGTTTTTCAAGTCAGAGCTCTCTGAGTTGCAGTGGGGTTGAGTTACACCAGGCTGTGTGTAATGGATATTATATACTCCTTGAAGAAGCCAAGGAACCTCTTTGCCCGGTCATACCTGTTTTACTTTGAATAGAAAGAAATGAAAGTTTTTTTCCCCCCTCCTCCCCTTCTGTTGTTGTTAAGAGGGCAGCGGAGCCTCTTTGTTCTTCCTGAAGTCATGTTACAGGAGAAGGCAGCTATTTCTCCAAGCCTGACTCAAATGTGACCTGATCTTTCTGGGAAAGAAGGACTTCAATGTGCCACTCACCGCCGGTACTAGGCAAAATGCAACGAGAGCCAAAGAGCACACAAGAGTGTAAGGACAGAGCAGCCAAGACATTTCAGCTGGGAGGATCACGGAGGAGACCTGCCTGAGCCGAAGCACCAGGTCTAGTTCAGACATCCTTTCCGTGGGATGCGGTCAAATCAGAATCGCTGCTTTAAAGGTGGTAGAACCATCAGGGATCTTTTCCACCCCCGATTTGCCCTCTCTAATTAAAGCACCTGTCCTGCTGAGGAACGGGGTTTAATCATCCACAGTAATGACTTCGCCCTAGACCAGGGAAAGCCAGTTCAAGTGTTTTTTCACTTATCGGCATGAGGTCCCCTTTTGTTCATTGAAAGTACATTTTCCAAAACTGCTAGAGCCAGTTTAAAGTTACAACCTCTAGAGCTTCAGCGAAAGTAACAAGGTTCAGAAAAGTGTCACATAGCGCAGCCTGCGGAAATTATTCCTCTGTGGACCCAGAGATTCAGACGATACATCTGTCTTCCAAATGTAAAGAGGTGGGGGGAATGCAACGGACAAGCTCAAATAGAGCAAATTCAGACTAGGATTGCTCCTAAGCGTTTATTTAAAGTGGAGAAATGCGTGGAGGGGACTAAATTTTGCGTTTTCCAAATCTGCTTACACACACACGCTGCAACACAGAGGTATCTTTTAATAACTGAATAAAATGATGCCACTCTTGCATGTCGACATTTCAGACTCGGGCACACCAATACAATGTCCGTGTTTTCGTTCATTCATGTCCATATCATTTCTGATCTCCAGCTCCCAGCCCAGAGGAAAACTAAAACTCATTCCTCTAGTGATATAGGGTCGCCTTTCTGGGGTCATTTCTTTCCTCTGCACACATCACAAAAGCCGTTTCAGAAGGTGAGCGTGAAGGGGCGAAGGGCGAGGAATCCTTCCAAACAAGGGCATGAGATGTCCCGAGATTGCGTCTGGAATCTGTCTGTGCAAATATCAACATAACACGAGTGTTTTGTCAACTCGGTTGGATCCTAAGGCTTCTTTTGAGTATTTCAAAGAAAATACTGTCTGCAGTCACTGTAATCCATGGTTTTCATTTACTATTATTCAATCAGGATTTATCTCTGTTTTTTTTTTAAAAAGGAGGCTACTTTTCCAGAACTGTTACTTGATACTGATCCATTAAATCTTTCCAGCTGAGAGATTAAATGTCTGATTTGCAACCAGCTGGATCCCTCAAATGGTGTTTTCGCCTTCCTTAAAATATGAGCAGACACGGAGCGAAAACGCTTTGCTTTGGCATAGAAAACTGCAAATTTACCAAAAGATTACCACACGGAATTCATCCAATGCCAAGAGTATTCTCCTGCTTTCTGCTCATTGCATTAGATTTCTTCCAGCAATAAAATGCCTCCAAATGTTAGATACAATCTAAATGGCAACTCATTCCAATCCAACGGGAAATCAGAAAGGCCATATGCACAATGATATATTTTAGGACTTACTAAGCTTAAACTAACAAAGTATCTCATCATTACATTTTTAGAGATGCCCTCCATTTAACACTCCAAGAAAAATATATTGTAAATATGTTAATAACACGGGCATTGTGCCTAAGAAGAATATAATATACATCTTGCAAATTTAAGCTGTTCTTGAGTGCATGTTTCAAGAACCGGGGCCTGCTGAAACCTTTACACAGACAAAAGTGGTCCCCAGTTATCTCTAAGGAGGTTTTGCCTGAGTGAACTTACTGGAAGTGTTGTCTGGACAAGCAAGCAGGATTGATCCTCAAAGCAAAATTCCCATTGACTTCCAGAGGGTCAGGATTTCACTCTAGCACAGGGGTTCTCAAACTTCATTGCACTGCAATCCCCTTCTGACTATATATATATACACACACACACACACTACAACACATCACCCAGGGGGGACTGAAGTCTGAGCCTGTCCCATCCCCCTGCTGCCTCAGCCTTGGGAGGCCCAAGCCACAGGGGGCCTGTAACCTGAGCCCCACCTCTCAGGGCTGAAGCCTTTGGGCTTGGGGGGGGGGCGCTCAGGCTTTGGCCCCAAGGTATGGAGCTCTGGCGTCAACTTTGGCCCCAGTAGGTCTAAGGCCAGCCCTGGCGACCCCATTAAAATGGGATCATAACCCACTTTGGGGCCCTAACCCACAGTTTGAGAACCGCTGCTCTAGCAAACTAACCGGATGCATTAGCAAAAGATTTGTTGCAGTGATCACAGCGTCTCCTTTTTAGGCATTTCCACAGCTAGGTGTCTGAAGACTGCAGAATAAGAAACTGCATCTCATCCATGAGGTCTTTTTGGCTTGGGAGTAATACAATACCACTAATAGTAATAATTAGTTAAGATATTAATCTTTCCCTCCTTCAAGAAATACTCCTCGGCCTAAATTACCTTGCGGTAGCCCCTTAATCTCTGGCTGTTTTCTTGACCAGAGTCGCTAAATCTACTCTCTCATTTCCCTAAACATTTGTTTAGCGAAGGCAATCTGAGATGCGCGGCCAATATTTTCCTGCACGTTCTGTTTGCTTTCTCATGGGTTAGTCCATGTTTGGTTAAAAACCCTACCAACATGTCTGCCCTTCCTAATGTCTCCATCGCCTGGATGTGCTCTCATTACTACTAAAACAAGGAGTCCGGTGGCACTTTAAAGATTAACAGATTTATTTGGGCATAAGATTTCGTGGGTAAAAAAACCTCACTTCTTCAGACGCATGGAAGATTTCACTCCATGCATCTGAAGAAGTGGGTTTTTTACCCACGAAAGCTTATGTCCTAATAAATCTGTTGGTCTTTAAGGTGTCACCGGACTCCTTGTTGTTTTTGTGGATACAGACTAACATGGCTAACCCCTGATACTTCTCATTACTACTGTACCTTGCTGGGGTGAATAGAGGCAGCTGTAGTTTGACAAAAGGTGGGAAGCCCTTCAGCTAAAATGTCACAGGAGCCCTTGGGATAGTACAAGAACATCAACAGTTGCTCCCACAAGCTTTTCATACTGCATCTTTCATCTGGGTAACGATTCCACCCCCATTTGAGTCCTAACGTTCACCCTTCACAGGGCGGTAAAGCAGAAGGTTGGCTTCTCATTTTCTGCGCACCTTCCCGCTGGCTTGGGAAATAAAACACCGCGCAAGATGGCCAAGAACTATGCAAAGCCAGAACATTGATCCGATATAGGCATATGTGCGTGACCCGCGGAAACTTAGAGAGGATTTCATGCTCAAGGTGCAACTGCAGTCTCGGCACTGTTTCTTTATTACTCTGGAACTGCGGCAATAAATTATGCAGCAGAGGCAAACAGAAACGGGCTGTGAAATATCCCAGTACTTTACCCAAGCTAGAAAGGTTGGGTCGAAGTTAATGATGATGGAAGTAGCGATTAGGTTAACATTTTAAAGGGATTTGTTTAGTCCCATTGAATAGATATAATAAAGGAATGAGTACTAATTGTTTTAGAATAGTTACAGAGTAAATCGAAATATCTCCAGCTACAGAAATTCAGTGCGATGTCCGTATTCTATGAGACTGGTAAAAATAATATTCCCATCCCAGAATAATAATTGAAAACTGCCGCATTTTGACGGTTTCCTTTAAGTGTTTGTTCGGGGTTTGGTTCGGTTTTGCTTTTTTGCATTTTCCTGCGCATTTCCACCCTTGAGAACATTGACAAATCTATGGTGCCTAACTAAACTGAAACGCTGAAAGTTTCCAGCCATTGTCAGAGAAACACGTCTCCTCAGCTACATCACCCAAAGCCCATCTTTAAGTAAAAGGGGGCTGGACGACTCTTGGATTGTGTCTAGTTGAATCACTCATCGTATAGCTGTGTTATTTTCCATTAAATCGTGGGGATGGGGGGGGGTGAAGGGGGAATCATTCGCTTCAGACTTCATTATTTGAAAAGGATTAAAAAGCGAGTTTCGGAGGGAAATACTGTAAATCTACGAAATACCCCGTAATCTGTTCTGTACATTCTCTACCTTCGCACCAATCACATTAAATCTCGCCTAAAACAGACTTGAGAGGTTCTCTAAATACACAATTAAAACATTCTGATGAAAGATTAAAACAGTTTACTTTAAATATTCATCTCGTCAACGTCATCATATTAATTGAACAGTATATACACAAATGAATTTTATTTGTCCCAGTAAAAGTTACATAACTGTATTGTCTGTAGTTTTGTTTTGTTTTGAAAACACAATATTCCACTCTGTTTCTAGTCTTAGAAATATTACCCCTTTCCAACCTCGCTAGCTGAGTGGTATGTGTTATTATATGCTTCTGTTTACATACTATTGCATTTAACAGCTGCTAGCTGCAAGTGTAACCTGAAGACTCCAGGATGAACAGTGAAAATAACTTGCTCGGTGCATTGTACCAGTTGGAAGTGCTTAGAAACAACACCTTCCTGTTAAAATGCCCCTGTATTGTTTTCTGAATCCGATCAAACTTGGTGTCCTGAGTTTGGGTTGTTTTTTGTTTTGATTATTTTAGCTTCACGTTTCAGTTTAAGTAAATGTGGAATAATGCTGTCCCCTCATGACCAGATGTACAGGAAATATCTTGTATTTCATACGTATACACAATGCCTCGTAAATAAATAGCAGTTTCCACAGCACAGAATTCTTCCAGAATGGGGTTTACTTGACACACACCGAATTCATCTGCCAGGAAGATTACATGTATCCAAGACTACTGGGTAACAATCTGAGGTTCGGTGTGTGCTAGTTATAACTATGTTACTGTAGTAAGCACCGATCTTAAATTCGGAGGTGCACCGGGACTGCCAGAGCGGACTCTATCTGTACACATAGTCAGCGCTCTGTGTTGTAGCTGATTGCACCAATAGCGCAGCCTTCTGAGAATATGAAAAGGACAATACTCAATCCGTCCTTGATCAACCCTCTCATATCTTCCCATTGAACCTTCCCATTAGGGGCCTGATCCTGTTCTCATTGAAATCTATAGAAGTTTGTTATTGGGAAAGGATCCAAAGGACTATAATAAAATCTGATACCATGGAAATGGGTTTTTCAGCAGATGGGAACTGTGAAACTTTCCCCAGCTGGATTATTTGTAATGTGTCACTGCATTTTCCCTGTGAATGGGCCTGTGCAGACGCTCCAGGTTAATTTGACTATAAACATGTAATGAACGAAACCTTTAGCTCACTACTGGCACGTAGCAAAGGCTAAAAGAGTAAAGAATTCCTCCCAACTTCTTCCTCCAATGATGTGCAGGGTGGCAGTTTACAAAGCGCCCAAGTGATTTAGAAACACAACTCTCATGGAAAGATACGGGTGATTATGTTCCTAAATCACGTAGGCGCGTTTGAAATCCCACCATGGACAGTAATTGCAACAAGTGGGTTGATTTACACGTTCACTATTGATTCTGGGACTATCCTTTGCAGCCTATAGAACAATAATGATGACAAATGGCAGTTTGTCAGTGAGTGACATGACCACTTGTGACACGTCTGCAGTCCCTTCACAGCAATTTCCAAGGCCAGCTCAGATGGTAGAGCCCGAGCCTACGGATCCTACCGAGCGGAGTCCTTAAACTTTGTATGTACACTGCCAAACTGCTTCGAAATCAAGGTGCAGCTCCGTCTGACCTTGAACACTCGCCTTTTGAAACCAGCGGAGAGCGTTGATTAGGAGCATACCCCGTGTGCTGTACCTTGGACAAAACCCTGCGAGGTTTGGACCATCGGAGTGACAGCCTGGAGAAACCAGTTGTCTTCAAACATGATTTACTGGGCTTTAGCCCGCCCCCGCCCATAGGTTTTGCGCCTTCTGTTGGTGTGTTGTCAGCATGTCTTTTATGTGTCGAAGAAAACCCTGGTTACTGAAAACTTTTTCCAGCTTAAAACGTATTTATGACAGGCTGTAGTTTTTACTAGGGCACCATATTGAATGATGCAGCCGATTCTTGAGAGGCCCGCAGTGCAAATGAATATTTCCTACAAGAGTAGCTTTCATCGGTTCCTTTGAAAACTCTGCTCCCTCCCCAGCACACTGAGGTTTTCATTTTTCATGGCAGGACAGGCAAGTCTATAAAAGGCATGTTTGTTTGTCCTGGCAGCTCCAAATATGTATTTCCTGTAGGACTTCACAGTGTAATGGGGTCATCAGAAGCACGTGTGTGATTGCCATCTTCCCAATGACATTCCGCTCTCATCAGGAGCGCCGCCCGCTGTATCATTGTAGCTGTATGTTCTATAGCAGGTTCCTATAACACCTTGGCTCCCTAGCTGCTTCCCTCTAGGATAAACCTGGCGTCGCAAAGCACTAGTTTCAAAAGGACACCTCTTCATTTCTATACGGCTCACCCTCATCCCCCAAGCCTCGCCTTTCAACGGACTGAAGCGGGAATTCAGACAGAAGAAGAGGGGTATGGGTGGGTATTAACCCGATGCTTTTAAAGACAACACATCAGCTAGCACTCAGTTCATACCTGCGCTCACCTTGACAAATTCGAATCAGAAGGGTATTATTCCCTGCTACTAGAGGGGCGAGGGACTTGGCTAATGGGAAGGGCACTGCTTCTCTATGAGTCCAGTTTAAAGACAGAAGGTCTATTTAATTAATGGTTAAGGGTCCGCGCTCCTGTTTTCAGGGACGGTAAAGCTCTTGTGGACTTCAGTGGAAACAAGACGGACCCTTTGCATACGTTGCTTTTCATCATGTCTTAAAAGTAAAAAAATCTCCTTTGAGTCTAACTCCTTTGTTTAATTTTTAATAAACAAATCAGCCGTGATCACAACCAACAGGCGCTATGAGCCCAAAATGCTTCTCAATATAAAGACATAGTTTTCAGTTTCCCTATCTACACTTCCGCAGTCAACTCCCGTACCTTCCCCAGCGTGCTAAAGTTCCCTTCAGCAAATTGGTTTTCTTGGCTCTCTGAGCAATGTCCCCCAAACTGGATCTCCTATGCCCTACCCAAGCTCTGTTGTATTGAAGAAAAGAGACTGAGATTATACCAAGCTCTCCTTGTTCCTCCCAAACACTGCAATATATTTCTTTCCAGCTTTCGCAACGCAAGACTGGTTACTTTATACTGTGTGCCTCGCACAGACATTTCTATCCAGCCATTTTAAAGAATTTTCACTCGAGCTCTTTAATATTCCGTATTATGGACAGGTTATGGCTTCATTTCTAACAAAGCTCATAGGCAAAGAATCGGGGGTGGGGAAATATGAAGCTTCATCTGAAATATCCCTTAAGAAATACGCCAAGCATGACACTTTCCTGGGCGATATTACTTCTCTGTCTAGATTAAACTGAATGTCTGTAAAATGACTTAATTTATACCCGATAAAACTCACCAAAAGAATCTTTTGTAGATTGTATTTAATTCTGTTCCCCAGAAAGCTTTAAATTTCTCCCAATGTTTGTGTAACTGGAATAGTGCAATCTGAAGCAATTTAAACAGACGAGCGCCTGGAATTCACGTAAGTAATCCCGAGGTTCAGCAAACATTAGTACATTCCTTCTTGACATATTAGGCTAGTCAGTAGCCAATCAATGGGGCTACTAGCCCGAAACCCCTAACTATGGCATGAGTAAAGTGGCAGGATCGGATCAGCCAGACTGTTCAATATATATGCATGCGTCTGACGAAGTGGGTATTCACCCAGGAAAGTTTATGCTCCAATACGTCTGTTAGTCTATACGGTGCCACTGGACTCTTTGTTACTTTTTACATATCCAGACTAACACGGCTACCCCTCTGATACTTCAGTATATATGAGTCACCAGATAGCTCGGTTTTGCTCCGCTATATTATTTCGATACAGCTCGAAACTACTATTTCATATTCCCTTCAGTGTTATTTTCGGTATTAAAGGTGTAAAACAGAGGGCTTCTGAAATTTCTTTTGCAATGATCTCTAAAATAACACTCAGAAAGCTAGCTGGCAAATATCAAAAGAGGGTTTATCAGCAGAGAAAACAATAGGTATCTGTGCGGTGTGAATATTCAAGCCTGGATTATTTTAAAAGCACTCTTATTACAATGCAGTGGACTCACATGCAGACTATAAACATTGTGCTAATCATTGTATTTGATAACATTTTATTTCGAGGGCAAAAACATATAAACAATCTTTACTTATATATGTCGTGACCATGTAATTACAGGGCAAGCACTATGTAACAGAGGTGTCTTCGCACTGTGTACCTAGCGTGTTATTTCCGGGCAGTTACACTGCTGGCTTGCAGTGGCGAGTTCAGGTTGTATGGTCAGGAGACACAGAGGCTGTTCACTCTCTGTTAACCAGCATCTCCGCACACTGGCCAAGTGGTAACACAGGCTACCCCTGCTCTGAAGGCAACAAGCCCAGTTCTGCCCTCAGTTACACCCAAAGCGTAACTCCACGGGGGATCCACATTTTGTTTATAGCTGTCCAGTGGGAGGATTGTTCGCCTGGCCAGGGGAGGCAGGGCTAGCCCCCTGCTATTTCCCGGAGCCCGGCTGTGGATTTTGCATGGTGCAGTGAGACATAATTCCTTACTCCGGTGAAATTCCCAGTGGAATCCGTTTGTGGAAGCCAGTGGGAGTTTTCCTGGGTAAAACGTGCAGGATCGGGACCCTCATGTTATTTACCAATCGAAACCTGTGCGGTTAGCCTGCGAGCAAACATTTCTGATGGGATTTGCCCCATGTAACATAAAGCTCCTGAATCATAACTAATCTGTTTAAAACCAAGGATTAGTCACGTCACTTTCTACATATTCATCTATTGCAAAACTTTTTTTGTGTGGAAAATCTGGGGATTTGAGCTAATTTGGAAAACATAATTACTAAAGGCAAGTGCAATCTGCTAGAGTAAGTCTTAACATGTAGGGATTTTCAGGTTGCATCATACAATGAAGTTAAACGGAGAGCCTTACTTTACATAACTCTATCATCAGTCCCCTGTCCCTCTCCTGGATGTAGGCGGAAGAGTGTGTCCCTACTGACAGATTGCCCTCCAGCTTCTTTTACAGCAAGATTTCTGCTTTTAACTCACTATAATTGAACTGAATGGCTCGTTTTCCCGTCCCTTCTCCATACTGTATATACATATGATCCCCTCCACAATCCACAGAAGTTTTCATCGCCCCTGGATTTCAAAGGGCCTTTCTCACCCTATTATCCGTTCATTTACTTTCATCTGAGCAATATGACCTTTTATTAACCACCGAAACCCCATCCTGTTTTCCTACCGGCTCCTTAAGCGTTCTCCTCACGGCTCTACTCTTTCCCCAATAACCTTATTTTTCTACAGCGGGCAAAGCCGTAGGGTTTTATTTTCTGCTTCGAGGCTGTGTTTTATTAGCCCAGTCATTTCTCTTCGTTGATCCCAAACTCGATTTTGATCACTACATACAATTGAATGAATGAATGAATCGTTGACACGCATGCATGTATTATTTTAGATAACTCGGGGAATCTTCTGTAATCTTAGGCAACACCGACGTTAGTTTTTGCAAAATGTTTCTTTTAAAAGGATTAAAACCCATAGCTAAGAGTATCAGATGCACACAAGTAGGTCAGCATAAGACGAAAAAATAGATGATACACGATGGCACACAAATCCAATTGGACACATGAGCTCTGCACTTAAAAACCAAATTGCCTGGCGCAATATATTAACACAAAGAGCTCGAATTTGGGGGAAGTTTATACTAAACTTCCCAAGTCTCACGAGTCCTGGGAGGGGGGGAGGACATAAAATATTTTGTTTACCAACTGAATCCAAAACATATTAAAGTAATTCGATTCATAACTGGTGAAGAGGCGTTTGCTTTAGGGTCTGATCCAACTCCCACTGAAATCAATAAGATGACTCCCATTGACAGGGCCCTAAGAGAAACGTATTGTAGGACACCTCACCTACAAGCACATATATGAATTGGTGTTGCCCTAAAATAGCTTATTCGGACATTATGCAGACAAAACTCCCCTTGAAGTCAGTTGATTGAAATTTCAGTAAGCTCTTGAAAGCTGGATACGATCTTTGCTGATCGACACATATTTCTTCTCCCCTTAAAGCCACATAGTGTTCCTGGCTTATTTTTCAGAACGCATGAGAAATGCATTTTAGCAGCAATCCAAAAAGAAAAGAAAAAAACACTTTGCAACCTTTCAGATTTTTTTTTTTAAATAGACCGCCTATTACATTAAAGCACTAGCAGAGAACTGGAAGGTCTCCTGCAGGAATCACTGGGTGAAATTCTGTGCAGGAGGTCAGACTAGATTGTCACAATGATGTCTTCTGTCATTAAAATCTATTAAACATTTAGTGAAACCAAACCCGCCTCTTATCTTTTAATTAAACCTGGTGTGAGCAGTGCAACTCTAATTCCGACTTGTTCTTAAAAATATCTGACATGGATTGCTGATGGTATCAGTCTCATAGACAGAGGTATCCAAAATGATGTTTGCAGTCAAATTATGGTGTAATATACAAAAAGCCCTAGAGAATGAACTTCCTCGTGTAGTGCTGCACGCAGCTGCTTGCCTGGTTGTGTTACCTACATCTTTAGCTCCCATGTATTTCTGTCGGATGTCACCGGGATACCGGAAACGATAGTGAAACACAGTCAATGCCGCGATTCAGTGCAAACGCCTTCTGTTTGTGTCAGTAGTTTGGCGACGGCTGCAAGGTGTGGGCAGCATGAGCACAGCCCTGGCAGGACACGCTGGAGCGTGGGATCGCTATGTGCATAAGAGGCACTTTAATACTGACTCGCTCCATTTACTCTGCAGCTAGGCCGCCCCCCCCCCCCCCCCGCCCCCGCCAGCCATGGGCTGGAAGAGACGGAGAGAGGCTCATACCTAGGGCTACAGATGAGGGTGGGGACAGGGGATTTAGGGCTCCCGACCCGACCCAAATACTGACCCCAGGTAAAAATGATTTCGATTCTTCTCGCCTCCCCCTGATAATGATCCCATCCCATGGGACCGCTAGGGCCAGGGTCCCATCTCTGCTGAGCTTCGCCTTTCCCACCTCCTCACCTGCCGCCCTCTCCTCCTTACACTCTCCTCCTCTCCCCCTTCTCCGACGGGCCTTGTACCCCTCAGTCCCTCTCACAGCCGCCTCTACCCCTTCCCCAGCCTCTCACCGCCTCAGCTCCCTCTCCTCGCAAAGGGTTGGACAATGAGTGTGTGTGTGTGAGAGAGAGAGAGTGTGAAAGAGAGTGAGAGAGTGTGTGAATGAGAGAGGGAGAAAGAGAGAGAGAAAGCGCGTAGGGATGTGTGTGTGTGTGTGTGAGAGAGAGAGAGAGAGAGAGAAAGCGCGTAGGGATGTGTGTGTGTGTTGGAGGGGAGGGGGTCTGTTAATACTCCGGCTTCAAAAACCAAGCCGTAGTGGGAGGCCCAGGACGCCTTATGCAGGCAAAGCTCCTGCGGGGATCAGTTGGGAGTGTTGCCTGAGCAGGCCCACACGATGGCTGCTCAGAGGATACTGGTGGTTGTGGACTCCCAGCTGTCTCCATGTTGGAGACACTGCCTTGCAGGAAACCCCCAAAGTCTCCCTCTTGGGGGATTAGAGTGAACGGGGGGGAGAATCGATTACCGTAAAGCGATCAGATGTTGCCCCACCCCAAGATTTAAATCGACTCTTTCACTTTGGCTCTCCTGCTAGTCTCCTGTGACCATCCGATGGGGACGGGGTGGGCGTAGTCACAGACCCTTCTCTCACCGGGGAGAAAGGGACGGGAAAACGGAGAAGGGGTACGGGGTGCGCCTCTGGGGTTTTGCGGTTACAAGACTCAGAGTAGAGAAACTGGCGCTCATCTTCTAGCAATTGCTCTGGAAAGGCCCAGTCAAAGAATTGCAACTAAAAAAGAGTAAGCTGCCATTTCAGACTTTGTGCCTCCAGTCTTCTAATCAAAATAGTGTAACACCAAGACACTACATTATGATCTGCTTTCAGAGTAATGGGAGTTGGAGATGCCCCTTAAACTTTCCTACTTTTAATGTGTAAGGGAGGCACCTTTCTCTTTGATTAAAGCAACTTGGTCCTACGATACATCATTTAATCTTATCAAAATCCCATGCTAAACAGACAAAATCCCTTCAGACAATGGCAGATCTGACCGCATCAGGCTCAGACGCAGAAATTGGCTTCGAATGAGTAGTGATGGAGAAGGTACCACGAGCCAGAATGCAGCACAAAACTGTGCGATTGGCTTCATCTGGTATTTTAGAGGCTGGGGCAAACCGAAAACAACCTAGATGCAAATTAAGTACTGCACACTGTGTTAGATTTCTAAATTTTATTATAAAATAAAAGCAGAAATATTTCCCAAATAACGTATTCACATAATATAAACAATAAACAAAACTAAAGTCGAGTGACTCGCGGTTGATACTGTCGTTTAGGTCTAACAATGAGCAGCAATTTTTTAGGGCCCCCGTCTGCCCCCGTTTGAGGTCGATGGGATAATTTAACATTGACTTCAACTGGGGTGAGGATCGGGCCATTAGTTCCTTTCCCACCCAACAAATGGCGAAAGCACCACACGGACAAGGCGAAAGAAGCTGGCTCTCTGCACAGCGTCAGCTACAAGGAAGTTACAGAGTCTACCTAGAGCGCGTGTTGCTGCTATAACTTGACTAAAACGGTTGTATTCTTAGTTGTAATTGTTTGTACACCTGCCACGGATATATAACTACACAATAGGATAACGGGAGCGATGGGTGTCTTCCAAGGAGGCATGTAAACAGCAACTTTACGCTCCCCCCAAATACAAGGTGTCTTATCATACACAGACAAGACTGCTCAATTAAAATTCCAAGAGCTTTGTGAAGTTAAGGTTGGAAAAAATAGTTGCTACATAGAACCATATTAGCATTATGCTTAAATCACAAGTCCTACCGAACAGTCCACATGTCTGAAACCAGCTTTGCACAACCCTTAAGACTTTTGTCACAACAGAACTGCATACAGTCTAGTACAGTACCTTCCAAACAGCTACAGCCAGCCAGCCATCCAAAGAGGGACAACAGATCCACTAATGAGTGTGTCATCACTTTAAAAGTTTCAAATGAGATTAAAAAAAAAACGAAGGGGTGTGGTGAGGGGAGCGTGTAAATAGTTTTAAGAGCCAAGGTCGACCAAGTTTGAGGACATGGGGTTGAGAATGGAGTCCTGCAAACTATGATGGTGCATAGGGTCCGCACTGGGTACCGGAATGGCGCTAGGACCTTGGGGGTGACCCAAGCCATGGAGCGGCTGTAGGCCTGGGTTCGAATTGAGCAGTAAAGCTGGGCTGGAAGAAGTGTGATCAGGGGTCCCTGACGGCGTCTTCTCGTCTTCTGAGCTGCCCAAAACTGTCTTATTCCCGTTCATTGACGCTGAGAGAGGATTGTGGCTGTTGGAGTTGGAATTCTCGTTGTTTTCCCTATAGGAAATATAAAAGGGAGGGAGATCTTAGAGTGGAGTGGATACAGCACTGAGTAACACTGGAGCTAGACAGGCAGCTGCAGGGACTGCAGGATGTGGGCGCATAGGGAAGACAACTGGAGGGTAACTGAAACATACAGTCCGTTTACAAACTCTGCAAACCTTAAAGGCCTCTTCGTCTGGCACAAAGGTCTAAGGTCTGCAGAGCTTGTAAACAGAGTTTTCCACTAGCCCCGCAGAAAGTGTGACTTTGACAAAACGTCATTTTCTCCATCCATCTCCTGCAAAGTGTTTGGATAGCTTTGGGGGGGACGGGGCAAGGAAAGAAAAAAAAGGGTGGCATTTCACTTTAAAATCACCCCGGGACACAGTACTTATACAAGCAGAATTTCATCCACGCCTTCTCCTGGAGAGGCAAACAAACTCAATTTGTATTCTCATTAGTCTACGCAGATCAGCCTTAAATGGTTGGGTCATCCGGATAAGTCTTGGTTTTGATAAAATAACTCGACACCTAGACTCCGTTTTTCCTCAGGAAGTTTAAACACGAAAACGTATCCCAAGCATGTGTAAAAGAAGGAAAGCGAACAGAATTAACGTGCTTATTTCCTGAGTCCTACAAGGAAATGCCCCTCGTAATTACATTCCTCTCTTTCTTTTATTGGTCGATATTAGGCTGAGAGCGCAAATATACTGACACATAATGGGAGCCAAATTTTGCTCTGCTTAGCCAAAAGAATAGTCTCTTTATAAAAGAGACATAACATTATCTCAAATATATACATACATACAGAGAGAGAGAGAGTATGTATCTCACATATGTATATAAGAGACAGAGAATTGTTAGAATCTTCATGACCTTGGCAATGGTGAACACTGGGGATTTCGTGATGGGTTTCAAAGCCTTGTACTTGTTACTTTGAAAGTTAGAGGCCAAATGTGATATTGATACACGGGGAAAGGCCCCTGTAGGCTATGTACAGCCCTCTGGTACAGCGGTGTATTTATACTTAAAGTGACAGAGGGTCCAAATCCTTCAGGTTTTACTGGACGAAATTAAAGGATTGCCTTCAGTGTGAACTAGTCTCGGCAAGGGCTGCAAGATGTGGCTGGAGACACTTAGTACCAAAATAATAAAATTTGAAAAGAAAGCTCTGTCTGAAGAAGTTGCTTGACAGAATGGCAGTCTCACGAAAGGTCTGTTTTCCGACGCCTAGAGTGTAATGTTAGGTTGAGTATATTTTTCTATGTCAAAAAACTTATTTGTCTCTGGAGACCTTTAAAATTTGATTCCTCAGAAATGAAAGGAATAAATGTAACCTTCATTTCCTTTGGATATTTGAAGGTGAGTCCCTCCTATCAGCAATAAAAGGATTTCTGACATCTAGTAAAACCAACACTTACAGGGATTTTAAAGAAAATTAAAGCACTAGCACGTTTGGGGAAATGTATGGAGCAAATCTGTACAGAATCCAAACCTTATTGAATATCACAGCTAAGCGTAAATCTAATCATCTGTATGCGGTGCTTAACATTTCCCAAGCACATTCAACATAGACTAAAAATGAAGTCACCTTTAAGCCATCCCGCGAATGGTCTGCAGTAGATTTTCAATACTTTTAATTACCAACACCGTCAAAATGATCAAACCCTTATGGACTTGCGATTTCAAATGTCTTGTGTATACACACAGAAGTATATATTGTGAAATTGGAATCCTGCATTTCGCTTCCCTGACAAGCTTCCAATAGTGCATAGGAACTATTGGGGAAAAAAACATCTAACAGTCCCCCCCCCCCCCCGACATTAACCGCTGTACGGCGATTAATAGTTTCTTCTCTTCATCTAATACAGAAAATATCACCTATTTAAAGTACCAGAAAATCCTACACTTTATGCCTGCGGAGCATCGATTTGGGAAGTGATGCAAATTGCATTTTAATTAACAAGATAGGAGATTGCCCCTTTAAATATTATGTCCAGGTTTCCTGCTCTCAGCCTGTATTTGACATTAGGAACAATTTCACCAAACACTATTTACAGTGTGGAGACCAAATGCTGTTCTCCGTTACCCCAGCGTCATTCCCCTGAAGTCAGTTAGATGGCACGGGGACAAATGAGAGAAGAATGTGTCGATGCGATCAGATTTGTCCCGACAGAGGTGCAAAGCCCTGCAAAGTGTTACGGGGCAGGACTGCATTTCGGCAAAGAAGCCACTATTTGCTGCTTCTAAGAAGTACATTTTGAGGACACTTTTTTCTAAACCATTTGGCTCCGCTTCTAAAGCTAAAGCGCCACAATGTAAAGGTATAGCCATTAGGTTTAACATTGTTTTCTTAGTGTGAATAACTGTATCTGGATGCATTTAAACTCCAGAGAACATGTAAAAGATTCTAGTCCTTCCTTCCAAAAGTAAACAGAAAGGATGAATAGAGAGAAGGCCCGGCGTCATCATTTAAGTTAACCTTTGCTAACACACGAGGAAAAGAGTATTTAAACTCTCCAAAAACCCGAACATGGGAAATGTTTGGGTATACATACAGAGTGCGGTCTGTTAATGTATTGGCTGCATAGACCATGGTGTATATATCAATGCCAAGGCCTACGGCGTGAGATCTAAATCTTTGGAGGATTCGTCCAGGTATTTTCAAGGCTGGAGTATATCAATCACAGTACTTCCACAGAACTATCTTTACAATAGGATACCGTTTGAAATATGGGAGCTGTAAATGAACATACGGATGGAAAAGCAGCCAGCACAGGGCTGGTCTACAGAGAGTTTTTCGCATTATTCGTCCCCATTCAGCCTCATTAAAAGCTTCCCCTCTATCTGAACCTGGTTCAGGTGGATGCACCCCCAGACACTGTTCCTTTGAGACTTCAAGAGCATTAACATTTGCTGAATAAACTAGGCTCCTGTCACTTAAGACTATATATGTGGGGCTGATGAATACCCCTGCTGATCACCAGTTAAAAGTATCTCACCTGAGATAGTCAAAATACCTTAAGTTTAAAAGACATAAAGTCCTACATGAAATGTTCTGGAAATAAGGTCTCCACGGGGGTGGAAATACAGGCTGGTCTGTATTGGTGAATATACTCGTTTAATTTAACTTGCCGTGTATTCCTCACTAACTAGGTGTTATTGGTCCCACTCTCCCTTAGTATATTTTTCATCTTACCCCTTTAAAACCCTCTGAAGTGGACCATTAACGGCACATTAACAACTTATTTTTTGTGTGCGTCAAAAAAAAAAATAATAATAATCAAGGGATATAAACGCGGTGAACGATTATACCACATCAAAACTCTCAGTCTTTTTGGTTAGTGGTGTCAAACCCAAATTGAAGGGACACGAAGTGCAAACGAGCAAATAATAAGGAAGCCTCAATGCGTAAGGGAATTCAGGGCCCTGCGATGTTTAAGGCCAGTGATCATCTGGGTTTCCCAGCTCGGACCGGAACCTCCTTTTCAGGACTTGAGAAAATCAGAACTCTGCGGTCCAAAGTAAGGGCCCAGTCCTTGCTCGGGGGAAAGAAAAGCAAAAGCTCGCAGTGACTTTGGTGGGGGGAGTTTTTGCCTGGGTACAGACCGCAGGCTGCGAAGGGGCTGGGCACAAGGGTAGCTAGACAAGCACCGGGAGACAGTAGCCGTGCGAGAAGGGGGTACTTACTCGTACCTTTCCTTGGCCTCAGCAGCACGGTCGCGTTGCCTCCGGTTTTTAAACCAGTTGCTGACTTGGGTGGTGGTGAGCCCGGTAGCCTCGGCCAGCTCCCTCTTCTCCCGAGGGGACGGGTAGGGGTTGTGGGCATACCATTCCCGCAGCACGCTCCGGCTCTTCTCCTTAAAGCAGTAGCTGGTTTCCTCGCCGTCCCAGATGGAGCGGGGCAGGGGGAACTTTCTGCGGACCCGGTACTTGCCCACTGCCCCTAGGGGTCGCCCCCGCAGCTTCTCCGCCTCGATGTAGTGCGCCTTGAGCCAGAGCTGCTGGAGCTTGGGGTGGTTGTGAGCAGAGAACTGGTGGCTCTCCAGGATCTTGTAGAGCTCGCGGAAGTTGCCCCGGTGGAAAGCCACCACGGCCTTGGCCTTGAGGACGCTCTCGTTCTTGTGGAGGTGCTCGCAGGCAGGTAGGGACCAGAGGAACCGCCCCAGCCTTTCTATATTGCCCCCCTGCTGGAGCACTTCGCAGACGCAGGCCACTTGCTCTTGGGTGAATCCAAAAGTGGGGAGCATCGACATGGTGGCCTTTCCCCCTCCCCGATCTAAATCCTCGGACTTGTACAAAGCGGCCACATAGACCTGGACGGACAGACCGCGAGAGAAGCACCAATCATGGATGTATAACCCACCCGAGCGGCTACTTACGCTCCGGCACAAGTCACAGCTCCGCTCGGCAGTCGGCAGCCATCCGCAGCTGAGCGTAAAAAGGATCAAAGGCGGAGACCGAACGTGAAAACTTTTTTGTAAGTCCAAGTTCGGAGAGTAACTTTGTGCCTCTATTGTCTGGTATCAGCAGCGCTCACAGTGGTGGTGTCTTTGCTCTCCCACCCCCACCCTCCTCCGCCGGGTTGGGATCTCCCTTTTTTTCGCCCCCCTCCCCCTTCACTGTAGGATTCAACATAATATAGTGGTTAAGTCCAGCTCCCCCTCTTGTCTCTCCTTTCTCTCCTCCTCTTCTCTCTGTTTTTTTAAATAATATTATTCTAAGCTGGCATGAAAAGTGATTATCCGCGCTCTGATTGGTCCAGTTATCTGACCCGGGGACTGCCAGGAGAAGACAATAGTTTTAGTCAAATTATTTGCCATGGTGACGCTGTCAATCAGAGGTAACCCGATCTGTTTTGAGGTGGCTCCCCGGCTGGGTTGACAGATTGCTCTGATCCACTCAGAGGCGGCCCTGCGAGCTGAGATATTAGAAAGAGAGAAATTTCCGCTGTGATTGACGCAGCAAACACCCACAGAGGGAGGGAAGGAGGGAGGGCCCGCCAGAGAAAGCGTTCTGGTCACAGACTCTCACCGCGGGGGCGCTGCAGCACCAACACGTCCCCCAGCACTTCTGCCTTTGAACCCTCCTTGCAATCAAACTCCTGCGAAAGCCTCTATCGCTCACATTGGGTAAAACATTGGAGGCATAGTTAATGCATTGTTTGGGATCGGGAGGAAATTGAGTTCTCGCTGGGTTTCAACTGCCACAAGGAGTTTCCTTATCAGTAAGATTTGGGATTATTTTTTTTTTCAAGTGGGTAGTTTGATAAATATTAAAGGTCCCATATGTACAACGTAGACCCAGTTTTTTTGATCCATGATCCCATTTACAGACTAACTAGACTTAGCCCCGGGCGGCTGGGAGCGAGGAAATTATTGTATTTGACTCTGAATTACCATATATTTCAAAGTCAACTATCAACAACTTTTAAATTGAAGTTCCAGCTTGCGATAACTTAATAGCAGCAATACATTTCATTCGGTGTATATATTTCTACTTTAAAAGAGGGGAATGTTTATACATCTAGGGCTATGTTATGTAGCCACAAGAAGTGCAAAAGTTAAGGGTAGAAGACACTTTCTAAAGCAGATCTTCATTTTCCTTGGAAGTCTTAATTTGCAGACTGTTCGGGGCATGGATTTAGTCTTCACATATTTGTGCACATCTGTCTATCTGAGGGGATCAGATAGGGAGATTGGATAGATGAACTAGGGACTAGATGTAAACTATCCACTGTAGAAGAATAACTTGGTCAGATACATGAATAAATGTAGGTTATATACTTTCAGGTGCTCACACACATTTCTGTATCCTTTTAGCGGTTGACAACTAAGCCACTTTTTAAGGTGCAGAAAATTCCCTGTCTCGCCCAGCTCAGTTCCAGCTGGAGTAATCTCCCTAGAGTATTATTACTCACAATACTTTATTGCACCAAAAGCGGGCACTTTTCAAGGCCATTCATCTGTTCTCCCTTTTAGGCCGTTGGGGAAAGCGCCTTCCACGCCATCTCTAACCCCAGCCTGTGAGAACACCAGAGGGCTCCGCAGTTGTGGGCTCCCCCAGTGATAAATGGTTAACGCAGGTTGCCCCCACCCCATCCCTTGCCTCGGTGATTTAGGTGACGAGCGAGGAGAGACCCAGGGACCCCCCAATCCTCACCCCATCTCTCAGCCCAACCCCTCCGCGTTGAGGGCCCCCGGAAGTGGAGTGAGGCTGGCAGGTCGGGATGAGCCGAGGAGCAGGAGCAGTGGTGGCGGCCGGGAGGCAGGCAGGCAGGCCAGCCTGGAGCCGGTTTTAGGCCTGCCGGGATTGGTGTATTCCCCTCCAGTGAAACTGACGTGGTGGACCTGGGAAAGCGATGCTGGCGGGTCATCCACAAGCAGCTCGCCGGCGGTGGCGCCGAAAGGCCAAGCTAACTAAAGCTAGGGGAAGGGGCGGCAGCAGGGTCCGGCTCTGAACCTGCCCCTGAGCCGCCCAGGGGACGGACAAAGACCACCAGCTCCGTGCAAAGTGGGTCCTACCCTTTGCAGCCAAACTCCTGCTGTGCCCTGGAGTGGATCGGCTCACGCTGCGAGCCCGGGGTGCACGCCACACAGCCGCCTGTTTTTTGCAGAGCGAACGCGGAAAGAAGACGTGAAGTGGAGAGAGCATAGGATCTTCACTCATTTTAACAACATCCCCTGTCAGGAAGGAAACCTGCTGCTCCTGCTTTAGATCCTTGTTCATCGCTCTCTTTTCTGCGTCCCCTGCTCCTTTATTTCTATTATTCGTGTGAACAGGAGTTGGAAATTCCATCTGTTTTTACCTGTGCGATAGTTTCAGGAGGGTTATAAATCGGGAATCCACAGCAAACGTCTCTAATTTTGCTAAATCACAGAACGTGAATGCAAAATATAGGGTTCATCTAGAGGGTGAAATAGATCAAATCCGTTTAAAACAAGACAACGGGCTTTTAAAAGAACCATTTCGCATACTTTTTTTTTTTAAGTTTGAGCGCTCCACAGCCTGAGATTAATACGATGGCAATTTTTGCAGGATTCAAATTGTGTTTGTTGGCAAACAAAAGAATTCAGAGGTTAAGGTTTCATACTCAGTCTAAATGTCCGTGTAGCTTGTAATACAGGCTGTATCGTAAAATCATGAGATAGTAGGATCCGTTTTCAAAAGTTATTCAAAACAGAACAGGAACTATGACTGAAACACACATTCTCCTCCGCCCCCCTTACACACACAGAGCGCGAGAGCATTTTAAATGAAAGAACATGTCCCTTCTCCTCAATTAAAACTGTGGGAAAAGATAAAAGAACTAGAGAGGTCTTCCCTCCTCCCATTTCTGTTGTTGCAAATTTATGAGGATATACCTGACTTTGCTTTCCTCTGCTTGAATCTTATAACCACAGCAGCTGAATCTGAATGGGGAGCAGAGAGCAGCTGTTCACCCTAGCCGGAAGGGAGATGTCAAAACCTGTTGTATGGACTTAGATCTAAGAAAGTCTCTTCTTTAGCACCCTAAAATGTGAGTACAGAGACTACACGCAGGGCCCTCCATAAGCACTTTCACTTTACATTAAGCAGACTGCCGTTTGCATGTAATGCGATTTCATTTCCCAATAGCTGTGGAAACTTAACGCAATTCTATTAAGTGGTATGAATCAGCTTGCATTTAAACGCAATTGCAAATTAGTGGCACGTATATTTAAAATGTGCACAACCGTGTTTGGTTTTCAGAAATCTTCAAATATGTTGGAAGAAATCAGCAGAAAGAGAATACCAAAAACCATACCATCAGGCAATTAAAACCCCAATGATTTGTGAGACTCAAATGAGCAGAATAACCCTCTTTGTATTCTCAAATGAGCTCTTTCATTAAAATATATTTTAAAGCAACATGCACAACCAAGAGTGGGAAAATATTACATGGCCGTTAAGGGTTGTATGCTTGTAGCAAAAGTTAGGATCTATTTCAAATCTCTTTCCTTGAATCGCTGACTCTGAGTGGCTTGGAGATCCTCACATTTTCATTCCAACCAGACATTTGGATGTGTAATTAGCAAAAGTGCTTTTCAGAAAGGATAACAAATTGTGCATAACAATTGTTAATTACAAAATATTCTATTAGACCATCAGAGTGTAAACAGGTCACTATGAAATGTGAATATGCTGGATGAAGTAGAACGATCTGTATTATCAATATGCTGCTTTTATAATCCGTCCCCGATCTAGTCTACCTTTAAGCACCCGATTACGTCACTTTATAGAATACATTTATTTTACATGAGCTGATCTGTGTTAATAAAATGATTGCAATAAAATAAAATGAGCTACAAATACTGCAGCTATTTCAATGCCAGCTTTTCTTCTCGGTGATGCCTACATCACTCACTTTAGAAGCTAATATTTCTTTGAAGTTGCAGGCCTCTGATATTTTCTCTGAAGACATTAACTTCTTCACTTTATCTCCTATATCGAGCAATAATACATTTTTCTGCAAATATTTATACTGTATATATGTCTCTACGTCTATTATCTATATGTATTATATACAATGTATCTATTCTATGGTAAATAGTTTACTATAATATATAATAATATGTAGATAAATAATATATGACTATATATAATATAGATGCAGCTAGATAGATATAGTTAGACATAGATAGATATAGGTAGATTTACAGATAGAGATATCACTATAGAATTCTCTTATTGGATGTTTACAAACTTTTAGGAAGACGTGAAGAAAATAATATATATCATTAGTTATATTTCCCAATAATCTTTCTTTTTGTATGTATGGATAGAAAGAAACTCTCTTGGGAACTTTTAAAACTAATAATATTCTGACTAGATGAACATGTAGGCAAAAAGCCACAGGTATACCGTGTAACTTACAAGTACAAGGAGGAAGAAAACATATCCAAATAATTTCCGTTCAGGGTATTCTGATCAGGTTTTTAAAGGAACAATTCCTTTGACAGGGCCACACGGTGCCGTCAATTGTTAAGTATAATTCCCCTTACACTCAAAGGGAGAGACGTGCTAGAAATGGATAAGAAGATATTGCCTGAAATATTTACCGTCCGACCCTTGGTTTCTTTCTTATGAAACGGAACGAGCTCGGCCAGAATTTTGGGCTTACGTTGTCTCCTTCAAAACCTAGGAAAATGTATTTGCTTTATTTCTGCTCTGTCCCTAAACCAACGGGCTAGGAGCCGCTCTGTACACTTCTCAGGTTATCAGGGCCCGGTCCTGCAGTCCTTTCTGTGGCAAAACTGCCCGTCAAATTCAAGGGGGGGTTAGGACTGGTCGGAATGCACCTTCGAACTTTTTTTTTCCCGCGCAGGTCTGTGCCATTATAGGTTGCACGTAGTGGGACAGCTGAGATCCTGACCCCACTGGAAAATCAAAACATGTCAGAGGACCATTGCCAGCAACTAAATAAAAGCAAACACAATAGGTTGTTGTTTCGTTTAGTTTTTTATTTATTTTTGTGCAGGAAGAATTCAAAGCTTTTGCTACGCTTCAGTGTTCTGTTCCTTAAGGGGACAAGGATTTTAGATATGTAGCGGGTAACTCGATTATGCTAACAAACGTCGCTTGAAAGAAGAAAAGGCTGTTGAACTGAGCAGAGGGGGGATGTGAAACTGGATTCTTTTGGGGGGGCTTGGTGGAGGGAGGTCCGCGGAAGGATGAGACCACGAGCGGCGTTTTCCCAATTTAAGCGAATGGCCGTTGTACATTATTATCATTGTTTTATTGTTAGTATCTGCGGGGAGCCTTAGCCCAAGGAATGTATGTTTCTGGTGCAGGAGCTCAGCCGATCCTTTCCAGCGCACAACTGTCTAACAGCAGGATGGGATGACTATGATGATTGAACACAATGCATTAGTGAAGAGTGGGGCCTGATACAACGAGACCAGCTAAGCTGGCCTCACTGAACTGATGCTGCAGTGTCTCCTCTCTCCGCCTTCCCCTATGAAATGAGACTCCTGAAGTTCGGGCTTGCTGTTCTGAACACAAGCCAGAGTAACCTCCAGTGCTCCCCGTGAAACCCAACCGCCCCAGGTTAATGTGGTCATTCTTGATTAGCTTTTTATTAGCCCCTTTACAGTCTCGGGAGGAGAGGGATACATTTGAACACGCGGAGTTCACCTTTTGTTATTTTAGCCCTATTTGCCAGAGTAACAGTGAAACGCCACACAATTTACGTGAGCTAGGCTGGTTGGCAAAAACTAGAAAGGCGATGGTTAGTCAAACCCTGTGCTGCTGCACCTTTTGCTGAAAGCACTCGAACTAAAGTAAAACAACACCACTGTAGACCAACAACTACTTACTGTGTATAATCAAACTACTGCCGTGGTTCAAGGCAGACGCTCAGCTCTAGGAAACATGCATCATTAGCACGGTACCAAATTCCTAAGGTTTTAAACGGCAGAAGGAGCCTCTCTCTCAGCAGTTTACAGTGTTACAGAGAAGACAACAACAACAACAAAAAGCACATATGGTTAAAATGAGGAGAGCCCGCTTTCTGCCTCGGGGGATTGGCAGTAACCCGCCAGGAAAGCAAAGCTTGGGATCTAAGGTTCTGGTGGGCTTCTCCAGGACTGACAACCTGAAGCAGCTACAAGGATCATTTGACAATATTTGTAAACTTCTTGTTTCCAGAGATCTTCTTGATCAGAGCTAGACAAGGTTGGTAAGAGCCCGAGCAAAGACTCTTGCTTTTTTCCCCCCAGGTTGATGAATAGCTATCAGGTTTCTTTTAATGGCTGCCCCCTATTTTCACAGCCTCCCACAACTAACCCATAAGCCTGTTTCCGCGACCTCAGTTAATTCCATTGATTATTCCAAGATGACGAGGAAGGCAGGAAGATTGTTGACTGCGCTTACTGATTCAGGGCATTTTTTTCTTAACATCCACATCTCTGGCTCATGTCGTTTGGGGGTTTCACTTTAGAGTACTTTAGGAATAGAAACCCCTGGCAGCTTACAGTTTTTAAAGTCTTGCTCTTTATATTTCAAATTCCCTGCATTGTCGATCGGGGGGAGCATATTATAATGTTCATCATGCAAGTGGTCTGGGTAGCTGGTTTGAATTGTGTTCACCAGGGAAGGTCAGGACGAGGAGGGCTCGCTATTCCATGGTGAAAATGGGATAGTGCAGGTCAGTTGTTGCTATGGACCCCCTTAATAGGAAGGGGCAGCGCAAGCAGTGGTTTGCACTATTTACTCTTTTCTTTCCCAGATGAAAATGCCATATATCCAGAACGAAAACAATGAGCGGAGTACCATGTGTTCGCCAGCAGGCAGATGATGCCTAATAACCTGGATAACAGAGCCGGTTTGGGTAATAAGCACCCTATCTAGGGACAGTTGTACAACACCTTCTCAGCAGCGGGATTTCACAGATAGGTTGTTTCCCCCCTCTCCTCACATCAACATGTGGAGAGGAGATATAGCTAGAATGTTGCTTTAGGTGATACTAGGAGCAAAAAGGAGAGCGCAGATTGAGACAAAGATGTTAGAAGATAGGGGCCTTATTCAAATCCGGTCTGACTCCACCGGAGTCAACGGAATCGCATTTGCGTACATCCCTACCGGGTTTGGATCAGGTTACTTACCAAGGACTGTGATTATTTCTGCAAGTCTGGCTTTTAGTAACATGGTTCTATGAAATGACCCGTCACTGTCTGAGCAGGATTCACCCTCCTCTCCTCCCTCTCCCCACTTTTAGGCTCCTCCTTTGTAAACAAAGCATGTTATAGTTTGATTTTCTTTGAAAATCTAAACTGAAAACCATATGCTGTGAATAAATTACCGTACAGGTGGGTGGGGAGAAGCACCCAGAGAATCTGCCTATATTATTATATACGGCACAGCAAATAATATGGGTCACATTTTATTTGCATTACCAGGGACCAGCCATTTTTATTTATCTGTACAGTGACATGTATGTGTATGTCAAAAATGAGAGAGATATTTTCAAGACCCAAATGGCAGGCAGCTAGGTGCCTACCTCCTCCAGTGGGAGTTAGGTGCTTAGCTACCATTTGTGTTTTTGAAAAAAAATCAAATATTTATACTACTACTAATAGTAATACATCGGTAGGAGCACACTCATTCCCCTCATTCACTTCAAAAGGAAGAAATATTACCAAAGTGGCCATCTTTAAATAAAATAATAATAATAATACAAAATAATAATAAAATACAATAATATAATAAATAACAACAACAATTTTGAGTTCCACCTTGTGTTGACATTGGCAGCCCCAAGCGGCGTGCAGGCAAGTACAGTGCATTCTGTCTGTTGTTTCTCAGCAGTCCAAAATGCTGAGCTACATGCCTTGCTATGCTGCATATTTCCACTTACCTTTCTGATGAGCCACACAAGCTCTCCAGAGTCAGAATCTCCAGGGATACTTACTACCACTTACCTTGTCTCAGTCTGGTGACTGATGCGGAAAAGGGAAAGAAGCTGAGAAACTTATAGCTTGTTCCTGTGGATGTCAGTGGCAATTTCTGCTCCTCTGTACAAAATAAATAAATAAGCAATACTCACCCAGCTCTAATCCTGCAGTGGGGCCCAGGCATGCGTAAGTATGGAGACCGTTTGTGTGAGTCCCATTAAAGGACTGGGGCCTATGAGGATCCTGCACTGAATGTCAGTGAGTGTTGGGGTGACCAGACAGCAAGTGTGAAAAATCAGGACAGGGGTGGGGGGTAATAGGAGCCTATATAAGAAAAAGATCCAAAAATCGGGACTGTCCCTATAAAATCGGGACATCTGGTCACCCTAGAGTGTCACGATAGTGAAAACAAACCTTTTTCCCAGTTCTGCCATATTCTTCAAGAGAAAATAATTAAATGTCATAACAGCTTAAAAACCAATAAATACCATTACAGAGACTTTAAATTTAACTTTATTATGAAAAAGCAGCATCTTTTTGTTCAAAGAAAAATAATCCAAATAATAATCCAATAAGCCTCACATAAAGGATAGCAGAGCTGATATCACCTATCCTTGTTATAATGATGCAAGATGGCTTTTTGGAGGCCAATCCTACTACCCATCCATTCCAATTGAGAGCTGAGGAGGTTCATCATGTTCTAAGAGAACTCAGGTCCCAGTCTTGCAATGAGCTCTGTGCAAGAGTTTACTCACATAGTACTTGTAGGGTCAGGACCTAAAACACACTGCAGACATGTGGAAATAGTTCATTTCACTGTAAACTGAGTCTTCATAAGTTCTAATGCAGAATTCTGGGTTTAGTATTTCCACAAACATGCAAGCCATTAAAATTCTATAGGACTGATACAAATTAAAATGCAAAACAAACCCCTTCCCCAATGTACAAGAACACTACATATCAAGTCTAGTTTCACCCTTCATCTCTTTTTCTTCTTTCTGAACACTTTTTTACAATTTGTCCATCAGGGTCAAAAATGATTAAATCACGATTAACCCCTCCCCCATACTATGTATAAAAGAACTTGATGAGAAAAACTTAGAATAAGAAAAATTCTTCTGCTTATTCAAGATGAGAAAGATTTTAGATTTAACATGAAAATGGATTTCTTTAAGAAAGGGGATGTTTACACAGTTTAGTTGTCATGCACTACAATTATCTGACTAAGATTTAGAGAAAAGATGCATGAAAGCAAGCAATAGTTCAGAGCTGATCCACTTTCTATTTCGACATTTGCAGTTTGTGCAATTTTTGACAATATTGTATATTTTCCCTTTGTGAATAAGCACAAATTGCTTCAGTTGCCTCTTTCTTAGGTTGAGTTTGCCTCCTTCATTTGACCCTCTCCCCCACATCTTTCTGAAGCTGATATTCTTTGAATCAGCTACAATTGAGGTCTTGATGTTTATTACATAGGGTTTATTGATGTTCAATACCTAGGAAAGCTATATAATTTATAAACATTTGGTAGATAACAACTACATTCTAGGTAACTTTCACCTTTCACCTTTTTTTCTTTTAGTCACAGGCTGTAGCCCTGTTCTCAATAGGGCTTGTCGGGCGTGATGTAACAAGACTGTGAGTAGTTCACCTCTCAGGTTTCACTTCACAGGAATTGGTCCTTAGAGTGTATCTGATGCAGTGTTGTCTTCCTGATACTGCAAATAGCCTGAATCAATAGCTGAGAGAAATGAACTGCTCCATTCATCCCAGTGGTTTGATAACATTGAAACATAAAGATTAAATATAAATATTAATATATTAACCATATAAATATGAACACTGATAATTAGTTCACCGCAGGTTATTTTAGCAGAAAATCCAGCTAACGTGCTCATGCTACAATCTCAAACTACCTCCCATGCTTTCCCAAAAGCTAACAGCTCAGTGACTTTAGGTAAGTCACTAATCTCCCTTGACTAAGGGCTTGTCTATATGATGAGTTAGTGAGCAGCAAGTTGGGGTGTAAATCTAACTCTGCAGTGCTCCAGCGTGTCACTCACAAACCATCCATGTGGACCCTGCTGCCGTGCACTAAAAGTCCCTAGTGCACTTTGACCTACTGTGCACCGGGGAACTTCTACAGCACTACAAAGTGGCATGCACTAGCTGTCCATGTGGATCCTGCTGCTGCATTTAGAAGTTCCCCAGTGCACGGTATGTCAAAGCGTTCTAGGGACTTTTCGGGCCAACAGCAGTCTCCACATGGACAGTTATGGCATGACACACTGTAGCGTTGTAGATTAACACCCCAGCTTGCTGCACACCAACTCGTCATATAGCCACGCCCTCAGTTTTCCCACCTGTAAAATAAGGATAATACTTACTGACCTCAAAGGGGTTTTGTGAGGATTCATTATTTGTAAAATGTTTTAAGGCCTTGGGTTGTCAGCACTGGAGAAGTGGGAAGTAGTATTAAGTTTCATGGTATTTAGTTCTTCCACTTCTGGTCCCTTCTGGAAGTTCAGAGGAAGTGTCGAGGAGCATATTGTTGCCCCTTTTGGACCTAAATGGATAGTCAAAGTTCAGGGCCCAGGGGATGTTCCAGTTGGGGGTAGAAATTTTCTTTGATGTAATCTTGTTTATTTACAAGGCACGTTCAAAGTCCTGCTTCTCCATTGTAAGGCAGTTGCGGCTGTCCCTCTGGGAGGGAGGCCACATTCACTTGCTACAAGTCCTCCGGAAGAGCACAGTTCAGGGGGGAATTAGCATCAGGGTCTCCGCCACTCAGCGGGGTAACACAGTACTGAGTTTAGGAGCCCGGGTCCTCTGACTGGGCGGGACACCAAACAGTTAGAGGGCTCCAGCCTACAATCAGGGTAGATGTCTATAAGCCCTGGCCCTCAGGCAGGGTGGGGCAAGAAGCATTAGGAGGCTCTGGCCAGTATTTAGGACAGCACAGTAACAAGTCTATTAGCCCAGGCCCTCATACAGGGCAGGGCAGCAAAGTCAGGAAGCTCTGGCCCGTAGTCAGGACAGAGCAATAGTGAGTCTACATGCCAGGCCCTCAAACAGGACAAGGCAGCAAAGTCTAGAAGCCCAGGCCCTCAGACAGGGCAGGGCAGCAAAGTCAGGGTTCTGGGGGACCTCCGACAAATGCAGGCCTCTTGGTCTATGGTGGGGAGACTGCTACCTAGGGGTGGAGTGGCAGGGGTAGGGGGATGCAGGCACACCTGACTGTACTGCATCACTGCCCAGGGCCCTAACAGTGGCAGAGTGGTCTGCCACTGGGTCAGTGGGGAAATCCGGCTGCAACACACTGGCCGGCTGTCAGTCAGCAACACAGCTGAACTATATTTGCCTCCCCTGGGCTACTTCCTACACTTCCGTTCGAGGGGGAGTACCTGGGTCCTGGGGTTGTCATCTGACTCCCTGGGATAAACAGCTAACAGCAGCTCCAGCAACTCCTCGGTGTCTCCAGCGACCAGCAGCTCTGGCAGTCCCACCTGATCTTGCGTGCTGCAGTGGTTGCTGTCGGGTCCCAGCTCCAGCAGCAGGTGAGAGATGTCCTTCTCCTCTGGTGGCTCCTCTCCAACTGAGCTGGAGTGCCGGCCTTTTATACTTCCAGTTCCTGTCCCGCCCCTCTGCTTCCGGTGGGGATGGCATGGGTGTCCTGGCTCTGCCCACCAGGGGGCAGTCGCAGCTGTCCCTTCATCCATCTGGGAGGAAGGCCACGCCCCCTCATTATATCCATACACAGGAGGAACCAAGAAGAAAAGGAGCAGTTTCTTAGCTTAGAGCTTCACCCCTTTTTTGACAGGACCAGATCCATAAGCTCTCGCTCTAGCTTTTTTCAGAGTCATACTGTGCTTACAGGCTGCTGCTTGGTTTTCTTGTTTTTTGCCTGTCTCCCTCCCTATGTGTGAATGCAATGTAATGTGTGTGTCTGAAGGCAGAACACACACACACGTGCAAACACACACACACACCCCTCTGCAAAACCCCTCCACCCACTCAGTCCAAAACTCCCGGGTGGGTCCACAACCCTCATTTTTCTTTGGTGGGGGGCTGGTGATTAATTTATCCTGACGGTTATGTTAATTGAAGGGTGCATTCCCATCTAATCTCAAAGAGGTTTGTGATTAAAAAAAATAGTGAACTTTTAAACGATCAACTTTCATTCAGTTTGAGTTTCTAGGGAAAAAACTGAGATTGATTCTTTTTTTATTCCAAACTGATCCCAAACAAAGAGCAAAGTTATAGAATAACATATAGCACAATAATACAACAGACTGCAAACCTTGATCCTGAGTAATTACTCAGATGTGAAGTTTTATTCACTCCTGGAAGGAAAGTATAGATGCTGTGACCCTGAGCAAGAGTAAGAGGGAGTCCATGAAGGATTTTACAAAGCAAGAGGGTAATTTTGACCTGGATCCTGAAATTAATACAGTTGTTTATAGATAAGGTCAACATGTTCATATTTATATGTACGTGGGACGAGGTAGGCAGGCAGCAGCATTCGACACGTGTTGAAGGATTATGGGGAACAAGGACTTAGAGATCATAAAGAAGAAAGTTTCAATATTCAAGGTGAGAGGAAGTGGAGGCAAAGGCAGAGCTGAGCAAGTGGCCTACATGGAGTCTGTGGCATTGTAGGTGCATTAACATGTGCAGGAGAGGTAGGAGAGGGAAGAAAGTTCAGGTTCAAATATGATACCAAAGTTCTAGACTGAAGACACAAATGGGGGGGGGGAGGGGTTCTGAGTCAAGAAGAGAGAGTTGTGTCTGAGGATGGTTCTCTTGCCCTAGAGCAGTGCTTCTTTGAGACATTTAGCTAACGGAAGCTGAGATGAAGTCATGAATTTACATGGCCAAGACAGACAGAAAGAGTGGACAGGAAGAAGTCATTAAAAAGTTTAAAATATACACATCTGAGCAGCAGAATCTTAAAAGAGGGAGTTAAGATTAAAAATAGACAGTGATCCTGTGTTATGCAGGAAGTGAGACCCAGAGGATCATAATGATCCCTCTGGCCTTAAAAATCTATGAAATCCTCAGCTATGCCAAAGCTTCCTCAAGGTGGGAAGCAGGGTGAATTTACTTTATAAAACATCTCTATGCTCCAGAGATCTCAGGGTGCTGTGAAGAGCCCAAATCATGGGCTAGGATTTGGCCCATGCGGACTGAGAAGAGAGGAGAGAGATAATGGTGTAGAGAATGGGATTTGGGAGATCGGGTTCAGTTCTCCACTCCACTCCACATTCCCTATGTGACCCTGGGCAAGTCACTTATCAGTGTGGGCTTCAGTTCCCCATCTGTAAATTGGGGATTATAATATTTCCGTAGTCTTACCTGGTGAGGATAAATACTTTAAAGATTGTGAGGCACTCAGATAACAGTAATGGAGTCCATAGAAGCACTGATCCTTCAGCTTAAGGGCTCTGCTCATGGACAAATTGAAACCCCAGCAAAGTACTATATGAAGAAAGTTGAGCAAAGCCTCACTCTTACACAAAATCAATCAGTGTCCATTATCGTCGTTTTCCTTGCTACCACTTCAGGCTGGCCACCAGTCATGGGCCCAAGAAGGAATTTGTCCTGTCTTCTTCACCTGGAAGGAAAATCACACAAGTCACCTTTAAGTGTGATTGTGGAGGAATGTAAAAGGGAAGAGGTGGGATTCCAGAAGCTACTCTCTTCTGCCAAAAATCCTAGCTGTGAAGCTAGGCCTGACCCAAAGCCCACTGAAGTTAGTGAAGAGAATCCCATTGATTTAACGGGCTTTGGATCAAGACCCGAGGCAAGTTGGAGCTGGAGAAGGATACACAAGTTCCAAGATAGCAGAGAAGATGGGAGGCGGGGGAAACAGAGGATTTGGCATGAAAGAACAAGCACGGGGAACTTATGAAAGTAAAACTTAAAATTCTTTTGATAGTACTCAAGTCAAAACCTCCCTCAGGCATCTTTAAATTAAGCAGCTGGCACATTTTGTGGCAGATAAGCTACACAGACTCTGATCTTGGCAGGATTACAGGGGTAATATTTTCACAAGGATGAACTGTTCTTGAACAGTTGCACAAACAGTTTTGCTTTCAATACCAAGCAGGCATTTGAGGAAGACAAGTCATATTAATTAATTAATTATTAGTATTAACTTCTATTAAACAAATCAATTTCTTGAGGACAATAAAATGAACATTTCCCTCTCAGTTTATGTCTGATCATTTTCTTACAGTATCTAAGAGTCCCCGGACAATGCAAGATTTTGTCCCATGTTTATTTCTCTTCTGTAGGGGATTCTTTCTCAAGAGTCCAATGGTGTTGAGCTAGTGACAGAATTAAGTGACTTTCTACCCCAGCAGATCCATTCATCTTCTTTTTAATTTCCTTATTTTGACAGATAAAGACCTGATATATGTCCCTTGCTCAGTCACTTTGGACATGAAAGAAGCATCATTCAAGCCATCAGAGAAGTGGCAATATTAGGATAGTCAGCTCAGTATATGAAGGGTTTGCTGAAGCAGGCATTTTTCACTCCATATGCTAAATAAGCAGCCAGTTTTTGTGCACTGTGTGGCGATGATGGCCAATTTGCTGCTGCTGAATAATAGTATGTAATGTAAAGTGTTGATCTATTGCCTTACATGGCTCCCAACAAATGGGATTTTTTTTTGTTTTTTGCCCACATCTGAAATTCACAGCCAAACATGCACCAGTCAGATCTTACCCAGATGCTAGCACACAGATGTGTGTTTTTTGTCTGTGAAATAATCTGTAGCCAGCACAATTCTTCAATAGAGAAATTTTGAAAAAATATAGATTATGCACATATAAGTTAAAAGCATGTGCAAAGATTTTACAGTTATATGAAATCTGTATTAAGTAGAGGACTCTCAATATTTCCTTCTAAAAAGTTTACATTTGTGTACAAAGTGGAGATAAAATAGATTTCTATAACAACCAGCAGGACCATCCTGTGTGCATGCAAAACAAATCAAAGGATCCACATGACCTTACTGTAGATTTCCATGGCCTTCCCCTTCCTCCAAACCCCCATATCAGATTAACATTTGTCGTATCACATCTAATTTTACTCCCTCATCTTGCAATCTGATCCATGTGGGCGGATCCCTGTGGAATCCCTTTGATTACTCTGCACAGACAGAAGAGTCCACCCACATGGATCATATTGCAGGAGTGGGGCCAGAAACTTTTTGGGACAGGGCCATGAATGACATTTTAGCCCCATTGAAATCAGTGGCAAAACTCCCACTGACTTCAGTGGGGCTAGGATTTCATCCTATGTCTTTCATTTGTCTTCAGTGTACTTGCCATAGCTATAGTGCTATTTTAATAAAAAACAATATCATCAAATCTTACAAATTAGCCATAACGATGAGTAACCGTGTTTCTTGTTCATGAAGGATTGAGCTTTAGGAGTGGTGCTAGCCAATATTAGCTGGTATCATGCCAGAAGTCTAAAATCAGTGGGGTTGACAATTTAGATTTCACAGTTTTGTAACAGAGACATGGCAGAGCTCAAATATAAATAAAAATTGGGAGTTTCCTTTCATTGGCTTTAGTATAGGTGTCAGCTGAAGAAAAAGAATAGCCGGGAACACTTTTAGACCTGATTGCATCTAATATATAAAAAATAGTGTTCAAGACAATTTATCCTCCGTGAGTTTTGAGTGAATTATTATAGAATACAGTGGGGAGAAGGAGGTCAAAATCACAGAGAAACTTGAAACTGTGGACTAAGGTACACAGTTACAAGTGCGCAAGCCTTCACTCCTAGCAAAACTCCCACTGAAGTCAACAATGTCTCAGCCAGTTAATTTGGACTTCCCCTCTTATACCTATTTTTCTGGGCTTTCTATTATCATTTGCTAAATATGGCCTGGTCCTGCACTTCTACTTGGGCAAGAAGTCAGCAGGACTCATGCTGGAGTGAAGAGTGCTGAGTAGGACCCATATTTAACAAATGATGAAACATACAAAGGAGAAGAAATATACATTCTCTAGCTGGGAAGTTATTGAACATTTTGAGCCAGAGAACAGAGGCTGGGGGAAGGCTTCCCAATATAATGCTCCTTTTCCTTACATAGGTAAGCCCTCCCCCCCCCCACTGGTATCTGTGGGGGTTATCAGCTGAGTAAATATTGGCTAGACTTTTTGGAATACTTTCATCAAAGAATCAGCTTATTTTATACATTTGGGGTAAAATTCACCCTTGTGCAGAGGGCCAGCACAAGCCCTATCCACCACAAAACAGGGCATCAGTAGGATGTAAGTGGGGCATCATAAGCCCGTCATTGGCCATCTTCATAGGAGTTATTTCCTACAGTAAGGTTTGTTCTTTCTTAATTTCTTTTCTACCATGCAGACATATCCCTTTTACATTAATCTGATATCACACTGGTATTGGCAGACAAAGAAAGCAGCTTTATTTACCCAGTAGAAAGTTAAAGTATATCAAGGTGTGCAAAATAATACTCCCTATGAGTCGACTTCACACATGGTAATGGCTCTCACTTCCCAAATGTAGAGTACCAAATACTCACATCCAAATGTGAGCCCCTTTCTCTCTAGGAATAACACACTGATCTTGATGAGAGTGCCAAAGAATTCCATTCCTCGTGATCATTTATGAATTGTGTCCATATTCACTGACCAGGATCTCTCTGCCAGGGAAGAAGAGTCTGTTGACATTTCTGCTCATATCAGTATCAATCCTTTTCTCAAAAGAACCTGATTGTGGAAGAATTCTGACCATGAAAAGCCAAATGATTTCAACAGGAAATTTAAACACTGAGGGTCCTGCAGGATCAGGCCGTTTGGGGGATATCCGCCTCCTGTATATCCCTGCCCCAGTGAGGTGCAATTGCCAGCTGAAATAAGCCAAAGGCTGCATGTGAACTAAGGTACAGGAATGTATATCACCATCACTTTTCTCTCCTTATGGCAGATCAAAATTTTGATTATAACTTTTCAGAAAAAGATTCAGTCTCTTGACCATTCAATAATACCAAAGATCACCCTGAATTGAGACATCAGTCCAAACACCCTGGAACTTTTGGGAAGTTTATATCCAGACCCAGGGCCGAACTCTGAAACCTGGGTCTGTGCTCTATAATTGACCCCGGCCAGAAATTCAAACCCAGATCTAAACTCCATAGCTTACAAATCCTTACACAGTGGATTTTCAGTGGGCAGTTGGTACTTCTGCCTGACTTTCCTATATTCATAGATTTTAAAGCCAGAGGGGCCATTATGATCATCTAGTCTGACCTTCTGCATGACACAGGCCATAGAACGTCTCGCAGTAATATATCTGCCTTATATCCTGTTCTACTCATTTCATTCAGACAAAATTTATTTTTTCATGGGCAGATGACCACTGACTGATCACGTTACTTTCTGGTCTTCTCTGACTGCTGGCCAACCTCACAAACAAAACAGAGCAAGGGAAAGCAGCCAAGCCCATTTGTTTTATGTGACTCAGGAAAAGGCCCTGCCTCTTTAACCTGGGCAGTTGATGCCTGGATTTTCTATTTATATGTATTCTCCACAGCTAAACTACGGATGTTAGAAGAAACAAATTTAATACTCCATGTGCTTTGCATTTGTTGCAGGTATCAATTCTAAAACTCACTTGGCATATTTAAACACTAACATTTTTACAGTGAAACAGATTATGGAAGCTGCTTTTGATGAATTCCAGCAACAGCTTTTTATACTCCATGTGTTACTTTCCTCGAACTATGGACTGCCATATCAGGTCTCTAAAGAAGTTCCTGGAAAGAGTGATTGAGCACAAGGAGAGTCTAGACCATGTGGCTACTTAGAAAGTACTCCACCCTTTTAATTTGCATTGTAATCTGACATATTTACAAAGTAATAGTATGTGGTTTTCCTCAATTTCCTGGGAAAAATACTTTTTGTAATGAGATAGACATTCCTTACTAGTGTTTGAAAGTCAGGGCCAAATCCTCAACTGGTGTAAATGGATGAAACTCCATTGAAGTCAATGTAAAAGCAAACACAAGGACATGTCTACTCTCTTCTTTCCCAAATTATTGTGGGGAAGGATGGCAAATATTAAATGTCACTTGCAGTTCTTTCTCCCAGCTCAGTAGCAGGAAGTGGGGAAGTGGAAGGTGGAGTAGGTGGTTGGTGCAAAGTGTCATAGTGGGATGAAGGGAATAGAGGTTAAAAATGAAAATTGCTTTGTTTAAACTTTCCCAAGAAAACTCATTAATATCCACAGCCAGCTAGTTTATTATAAGGCTACAATACTAATGGAGTCAGTGAATGTTCATTCTAAATAAAAAATGAAAAGAGCCTATCCAACATTTAATAAACAAAAGGCAAGTGCTTCAGAATCTAAATCTTTCATCACATAGAAAGAGAATATTATGGGAGATCAACTATCTACTAATTTGACAACGCTATTTTCAAATGTAGGTATCCGATCAATGTCTCTGTGTAAATTCATCTAGCTGATGAAACAAAACAGTAATATCTAAAAATGACATTTGGCACAGGTACAAACACAATCAGACTGCCTCATTTATCTTAAGATTGCACATAAAGTACTCTGAAATGAAAATATACTAAATCTCTTCTGTATTTTGTTGTTGAAAGATTTAAAAATTGTGATCCAAATTAAGCTTCTATATTTCACCATCCAGTTCTAAACAAAAAGCTTGTGTTTTTAGATGGCAGCTATACTATTTCATTGTTGATTCTTGCTAACTTTCTACACAACAGTATTTTCATGTTAAACCTTTCTTGTGGAATTCCTGAAAGCGCTTTACCAAACTTTATTTTTAATCAACATGTCCTTCCATTTCTCCTGTGTTTTCTCTAAAACTGTTGAAGTTATGCTCAAAAATGAATCTGTGATATATACATTGAATTCATAGGGATAAATTATAAAACCAGAAGATTAATATATTTAAAAAAACATTTATTTGGAAAATATGTTTAGATTGTCCCAGGTGTTTATAAATCAGACACAATGTGATTTCTAGTATTATTAGCTATGCTCCTTTGCCATTTCTAGAAATGATTAAATGGTTATCAAAGCAGCTTCAGTTAATCAATCAGTTTGCACTTAGCAATGTACAGGTATTATGTCTTCATCTGTTGTTTTCATCATTTAGTTGAGCTAAGCTGGGTCAGGCTTGGTCAGTATCTGGATGGGGTGACCTCCAAAGAACACCAAGACGCAGTAGGAAATGGTATTAGTGAATCAATACATGACTTTCTTTCTTGTGGCTCAGATAGGACAGTCTTTCTTTGTATCTTGCAAAAGTACCATGTACTTGGACTTTCAGAAAACCTTTGACCAGGTCCCTCACCAAAGGCTCTTAAGCAAAGTAAGCAGTCATGGGATAAGAGGGAAGGTTCTCTCATGTATCAACAAACTGGTTAAAAAACAGGAAACAAAGGCTAGGAATAAATGGGCAGTTTTCAGAATGGGGAGAGGTAAATAGTGATGTCCTCCAGGGATCTGTACTGGGACCAGTGTTGTTCAACATATTCATAAATGATCTGGAAAAAGGGGTAAACAGTGAGGTGGAAAAGTTTGGAGATGATACCAAATTACTCAAGATAGTTAAGTCCAAAGCCGACTGCAAAGAGTTACAAAGGGATCTCACAAAATTGAGTGACTGGGCAACAACAGTGGCGGATTTAGAGTTAGTGGGGCCCTGTGCTCAGCTTCATTTTTGGGGCCCCTCCTTGGGACCCAGCCAAGAAAAAGAACATTCTGTCTTATCTCCCCCCGCCCCCGTTTTTCATTCTTTTTTTCTTCATCCTCCTCCTATAAGTAATAGGAAGTAAATGAAAATAAAGTAAGGTACCGTGACTGTTTTTGTAGTCTAACTTATTTTTCCACAGACCACTTGAAAATCACAAATTTGCATGCAGAGGATTGCATTTAAATCCATTTCTCAGACACACTGGTTCTCTACCCACACTCCATCTCTCCTTATACTACAGGAGAGGCATGCAGAGGTTTTTAGACTTATGCCCACTCCACATGGAGGACTTTGCCTAATGCTTACCCCTACTTGTGCCCATGGGTAGCCTCCTCTTGCACTTGCACTGAAGCACCACTTTGCACTCCTTGCTGCGCACAGCATAAAGACCTGCAGGATCAAACTCATAATGGGCTAAAGCAGAACACTGAGTATGAATATGCCATATTCTGGGAAGTGCAGACACTGTTCCAGATCCAGACTTCCTGACTTGGACCTGCGGCAGGTCACCTGCCCTTAGTATAAAAATGCTCAAAGTGTCTGGTTTACTTTGAAACGATATACTTAAAACACCCCTAGCATAATTAGTAAATCAGATCTGTGGAGTTACGTTCCACGCAGCTCTGTTTCAAAACTAGTATGATTTCATTCAAATGTCTTATGCCACTGATGTACTTTAGCCAGAGCTTCAATTTTTTGTGGGATGTTGGAGGAACAGGAAAATTTTGTCTTCATGAAATGAGAAGCTAAAAACTACAACAGCCAAGCTTAGGGAGAGCAGGTGTGCCTAGGCACCTGTCTTGCAACACCCACTACTATTCCAGGGCTCTCCTCATGACCAATTCTGCCACAGCTTTGTGATATACCTAAACATCTCCTATGGTCTGGGATGAAAGCTTCCACTTAGCACACCCAAAAAGTAATTTCCACTAATGCATGCAAAATTTTAGCCCAGGTCTACAAAGCCAAAAAGAGCCAATACCCTAAACTTCTGTTCCACCTATCCTCCCTAAAGAGTTATTCGTTATTAAAATTGTTACACTTTTTAAGAAACTGGTCACATTAAGTGGCTAAGATGTATTATCACAAACTCAACTTCAAGTGTTTCCTTTGAGTGATTAAAATCCATTTTAATTTGTCTTGTATATTTTTCTTTTACAGTTTAGAAATGCTGCATCTTACCATATGTGAAACATTTCTTAAAGGTGTCAAAATGACTTGTCATGAGTTTGGAATGAGGACTAAATTAAATGTTCATATTGTAGCATACTTGTATAAATAATGAGATATTCCAGTATAAACCATTCATTTGGCAGTCATTTCTATAGCAAAAAGTACTAAGTGCCACAACATTGATGATTAACTTTGACACACACATAGAAAATCAGAAAGGAAAGTGTGTGTGTATGTTTAAAGTTTATTATAAAAATCCAGCCTCTTGTATTTTGTTGCTAGAAAACTATTTTTAGTTTTTTGGAAATGGAACAAA
>NW_020664471.1:8437372-8602072 GCF_002925995.2 Terrapene triunguis
GTGTCTAAGTATTTTATGGATGTACTGCAGTTAAATACAGTACAAAGGGATTTTTGACAATTACTTCTCTAAAATCACAAGTCAAGGCAAATAATTAGATATAATCTCAATAGTCATCCAAACATGCAGAATATGATTAATTATTAATTATTATTGTTATTATTATTATTAATAAACATTTCTATTGTGGCAGCATGTAATGGCCACAGAGAGGTTGGGACCCTGTCTAAATGATGTACAAACGTATAATAAATCTGCCCCTGAGGGCAAAATTCTGCCCTTACTGAGCCATATGGGGAGTGCGGAGGAGTGGAGCAGTAGTAGCTGAAAGAGGCTGCTGGAATTATCCTACCAGGATATGGCTCAGGAGGACATCGTAGCAATGCACTCTCCCAGTGATGCATGTGCCTCTCTCCCAGTGCTTGCTGTTAAAGGGAGCCAAGGACCCTGGACATGTCCCTAAAACAGCATATTACTCTTATTTGTGGCCAGGTTGCTAGCTGGATACCCCAGAGCACTTAAGAAAGCACTACATTGGAAACTCAACCAGCTGCTAAATTGGACTCTTTGACCAAGAGATGGGAGAAACTGGCTCCTTATGTCCTTTTAACCATCCCAAGTGCACCCCTGCAAGCATACAGCAGGTTTTGGCCATAAGTGTGTTTTCTGCTGTGGATAAATTGCTGACAGTTTATTGCTTCCTCCACAAAGTTGTGTCTAGAAAGTATTAATTTAAACATCTATTTCTCTGAAGATTTTAGAAATGGAAACAAAGTCAATAAGAGTTGCCATGAGCTTTTCACCAGAAATTCTCTCTGACAGGCAGACTGCAGTAAGTATTCCCGATAAAAGCTACATTCATCTGGAATTAAGGTTAAGAAGAGTACGTATCAGTAGCTTAATGTAAAAACATTACAGGGATGTTGCAATTAGCCACAAAACAAGCATTGCAAACCCAGGAAATTCAGGATTAAGGTTAAACCAGTTAAGTTTATATCAAACCAGTTAAGATATAGAAATACACAAAGGCACCCAAAAATCTTAACCCTGCCCTCTGTGCAAGAACCGTAAAATTATAATTAATTAATAGTGTTTGTAGTCACAGTTTACATTAAACTGATTTTTAAAGATAAGTTAGATTCTTTTTCTCCCTTCACGGTATCACTTGGTTGCCCATAATCTCATGAAAAAACAAACAATGAGTTCTTCTTTTCTGATTTGCAAATCACACGATCAACTGCTACAGCTGTGGTAAGGGAAGTTAGCAGGTATATCATTGCTCAGAACCCCCGCACCATCACCACCTCATCGGAACATTAGCCACATGGTTCTGATTTTTGGGAGTGTTGGAATGAGAGATGAAGGGGAGAAACTTGGGTTATGTACTGGCTATTGAGAAAAAAGTAAAACTAATTATTTTATCACAAAATCCCAAACTTTTTCAAGTATTACACTCTGAAAACTTTGCAAGTCTCAGAGCAACATTTTGTTTTACTATTTTAAAAAATGTGTTCCGAGACCATTCAGCGAAATCTTATATTTTCTAGAGTTAACATTCCTCTGTTTATGCTTCCCTATTTTCCCTCCACTTTTTAGTTCTCTGTTAATTTTAATTAAGCTCTCTTTGGGTTTGCATATAAGGAGGCCTTCCTTCAAAGGGAAAAACAGGAAGGTTGCTTGGCAAGATTCTTCAAGATCTCACAGTACTAGAACACACCTTCTTTAAAAAGGAAGCACATGGACTGCATTTCCAGTCCAGCACACTACACACCAAAACTGTGCCCTCTAACTCTTTGAATTTGGATTACTCCAACAAATAATTCTTGTCTCAATGCAAAAGATAGTTATCTATCAAAAAGCAACACAGTGACACAACATGTCTCTTTAATAAATTTTACTGGAATATTTTAAAAAAGAGCATAGTGTTAGCTTTTCAGCCACACTAGATTAGCACAAAGGGGCCATAAAGTTTGCTTAATTGGCTCTCAGTGTAGGGGATTTGGCGGGAGGAACGGGATGTAGCAGGAGAAACACTGCGCTCCAGCAATCCTCAGCTGCTGGGCCAGGGGCAGCCAGTACGATCTGAGCAGCCCTGAAATTGTTCTTAGTTGCACCAGGGTCAGATTGGCTCCGAACAAGCCCCAGAGTTGAGGAATACAAAGGTGGTGTAATGATACCTTTGCCCCCCTCCCCGGCCTTGCACTTAGAAGAGCTTGATTAGGCTGTATGATCCAGCCCGTAATGTTTTTGGAATTCTGATCATTAGCCTTATTTGTAAAGAAAGTGCATGAACGTGTTATTTGCAAAAAGACATGTTCTTTTTATGTTGGAATGTGAATTTCTCACTGATAGAACATACTTGTTCTAACCACTAACTTTTCTTTCTTGTACCAATAAGGAAGCAATAGCGTTGAAAGAGGATCGTTCCTTACCCAAGCACAATGAAGGGCCATATTTTACCATTATTTTAAACTTGACACATCATTTGATTCTGAATGTCTGAAGTTATATGAAATTGGCATATTGCCATTTTCATATAATTGAACAAAACACAATCTGTGACTATCCCAAGTACATGAGGTTGAATTATTTCAGTGCATAATATTCCTTATCTATCAGGGATGCTCTAGGGAAGAAGTTAGCATGAAAAAATGAGAACTTACACAATTATCTATCCTATAAAAATCTTATATAGACTCCAGATGAGGACTCAAAAGAGGAACTGAGACACAGATATGGACACAGTATACTTAGAGATCACTGCTACTCACACAAATACTTATTCCAGTGATATGTAGCATAGATAATACTTAGTCCTGCCTAGATAACCTATCGAGGTTCCTTCCAGGCCTACATTTCTCTGATATACAGTTCCACATAACATAGCATCAGTTTTCAGTATCTGTAATCACCTGATCAGAGAGAGAGCATTTGACTGATATGAGAGCTGCTTGAAGTATGGGTTACAATGAGCTATCATGCTTTTCTGGCAGTGCTGAGTGAAAGCATGAAAGCAGCAAAAGAAATGATCTATAGTCCTCAATTGCCTGAACTTGGAATGACAGACAGGACGTGGATCCACTATTCCCACCCACAGACGACAGCCATCTTACACTTCTATGGTCTGTATTGCAGAAGAAGGCAATGTGATTCTTCTCTTTCCTTACATAAATCTTTCTGTCCTTTTCTGGCTCTTGACAAGAGCTCTTTTGGCAGTGTGGAAGGGGATGTGATCCTGTGGAAGCAACCCTTTATGAATACCTCCCATAAAGCCCAAATCAGGAAAGCATTTAAGCATGTGCTGTATTTTAAGAATGTGCTTAAGGTTAAATAGGTGCTGAAGTGCTGTCCTGGATAACAATGCTTTCCTGAATGAGGGCTTCAGTTTGTAGACACTGGCAGACCAGGAGCCAGCTCATGCACAGGGTTCATTGAACACTGACAAATGTGTAGCTGGAAACCAGTCTGGCTCACCTGTGAGCTAGCATTTTAAAACTAGACATTAAGTTTATAAGAATGTATTTGGTGTTTGTACTTTAGGAAATGCTTGTGAGTTGCTGCATGCATTAAGATCACTTATAATCTCTGCATCCCATGTTATAAGGTCATATTTAAGTGTTTGCTTAGTAATTATACAAGTGTTTGCTATGAAACTGGAAGCCCCACAGTCAGGAGAGAAGCATTACCACAATACTAGTTTACCACAAGAGGTGTCATCGCCAGCCCAACAAATGAAGGTCTATAGATGAACCATTGTGGAAATTAGTGGACAAAAGACTTTGTTTATTGCTCCCCCCACATTCATGAAGAGAGGCCGTGCACAGACCCTTGTCCCTTTACATTTTGAAGTCTGGGGGAAGGGAACGAAAATCCCTGATCAGAAGGATCTGTATTACTATTTTGGAAAGGACAATATTTCTAAGCATAAGCAAGGGATCCCCAAGCTGTTTAGCTTGGGTTAGCCCTAAAGGACATATAGAGCTTGCACACTACAGCAGCTTCTATTACTTTTTGAAACCTAAGATTGTAACTCATTTTTGTATGTATGTTTACGTGCTTTAACTTTGCAAATAACTCTCTTATTTATTTTTCCTAGCTAATAAACTTGTAGTTAATGTAATATAGGATTGGCTACAAGCGCTGTCTTTGGTGAGAAATCTAAGGTACAATTGACGTAGGGTAAGTGACCGGTCCTTCGGGACAGTGAGTAACCTGAATATTATTGTGATTTTTTTGTGTAAGGGACCATCTATCATAAAGGCAGGCTTGCCCAGGTAGCAAGATAGACCGGAGTGCCACAGAGGACTGTCTGTGACTCCATGTTAAGGAGTTAACACTAGATATTTGTTTGGTGAAATCTAATTATAGAACACACAACCAGTTTGTGGTTTGTGCACTGGTTTGTAACAGTCTGCTCCTGAAGTTGGCACCCAAGTTCGTGAGCCACTCCAGACAGCTTGGCAATGTTTATAACAATAATTTCCGAATTCACTCAGTTCCAAACAGTTCTCAACATCAGAAAGTGAAGGAAGGGTGCTTGATCACTGCTAGTTTTCTACAATGACAAAGGTTTCCCTTCATTCTCTCTCCAGTGGGACTGGATTGATTAACTGCACCACTGTTTACACTGTGATATCTGCCAAGAATATGGCAGCACAGAAATAGGAAAAATTATCATAGTTTGAATATGTGGACTGGGATGCCAGAAAAAATATCATGAGGCATATGTGAAAATCTCTGCCTCATTTCAAGGCATACATATTTGATATGCATTCCCAGCCAAACTGAAAATTTGGCCATCCAACTCAAAATATTTGTTATTGGTTGTACAAAAGGCAATGCAAGTCTTTTTTTTCAAATGTAACAACTAGGGATCGGATATTCCGAACTAGACAGGTGAGTAAACAATGTGTTATGTGCCTAATGGGGAGCATAAAGGGAACTGAGGGTATATCTACACTGCAGTAAAAGACCCACGGCGCTGAATCTCAAAGCCCAGGTCAACTAACTTTGGTTCATGGGACTTGGGCTGAGGGAGTAAAAATCGTGTTGATGTTTGGGCTTGGGCTGTAATCTGAGCTCTGAAACTCGGCAAGGGGGAAGGGTCTCAAAGTTGGCTCCAGCCCAAGGCCAAATGTCTACACTGCTATTTTTATTCTGCAGTCTGAGCCCTGCAAGCCCGAGTCAATTGACCTGGGCTTTGAGACTTGGTGCCCTGGGTTTTTCTTTGTAGTGTAGACATATCCTTAAGTGACTCTGGATTTTCAGAAAGGTAACTGAGGCACATCGCTGTACACTTGGGGAGAGAGACAGTAGCGTAGCTAGCAGGGTGCAGGGGAAGCAGCCGCTTCCCCTAAGCAAATTTCCCCAAGGCGGCGCCTTTCCAAAGGCGGCCGGAGGAGCAAGGGGGGGGCACAGGCTGGCTGCCTGCAGCGCGGCCGGCAGCCATGGGGGGGCGGTGGGCACGGCCGGAGGAGCGGGGGGGGGGTGCAGCATAGCGGCCAGCAGCCGCAGCCAGAGGAGGGAAGGGGGGGGGGGGGGGGGGGGGGCGCGGGAGGCGGGGGGGGGGGGGGGGGGGGCAGCCAAGGGGGGCGTGGCCAGAGGAGGAGCCAAGGGGGGCGCCTTTTTTATGTTTGCTCCCCCTCCTCTTAGAAGCTGGCTACGCCACTGGAGAGAGAGCACAATTTGGACGGTTTGGAGGTGTGGTTATGGGCTTTGCATGGATTTGCAAAGTACATGTGGATGGTGATCATAACGGGGTCAAATGCAGCTCAAGATAGGCAAAGAGGATGGCTGGTTTGCTCCTTGGTGTCAGAGTAGTGCTGCAGAGGGACTGCATGTAAGGAAATGCCAGAGAGAGCTGAGGGGGAAAGAAGGCTAGCCACTAGGATGGAAACATCAATGACTTTGCCAGTGTGTTATATGTGCCTACCCAAACAATCCCAATTACATAATTTTATGTCTTCCTATCATCTTTAGCTTATGAACTTTTCAGAGCTGAGACCATGTGTCCTCATCTGTAACGTGCCATACTTTAGAGCTAGTTGAAAAATGCTAAGTATATGCCATGAAAATGTTGAAATTTGCTTATTTTATGCGGAAAAAAATTGAAAACTGAAAATCCCCAAAACCTTCAGCTTGTGAATTTTCAGTTCTTGGTTTTTCCTTCTCTCTTAATTTTTTCCTTACCCAATTTTTTCCTTTTTCTTCCTTCCCCTCCTTTTTTCTTTTTTACCATTGAAAAAAATGGAGGGAAAGGGGAAAATCTGATAACTAAAACACCAAAAGATGTTCGGTTTTCAATTTTTTCATTAAAAAACAGAACATTTTGGGAAAAAAATTGTGCTTGTTGTTGTAGTTCTTGAAATAGGTTAGAATGAAAAATACTGAGCTACTCTACTGTGTACCATACTCACAGGGGTTAAAGTGGCAAGAAACCGGAGCAGGAGTTCTCACCACGCAGGTCAAAGAGGTGCACTGGTTACCTATGTCAGGGATAAGAAGGGGAGTTGCATTTCTACCCTTCCCCTCACTTTAACCTCTGTGTACACATCTATGATGCTGCAGAAATATTTTTAAACACTAAGGCCCTGATCCTGCAATGATATCCACAGTGCCAGCATGAAGCCCCATCACTTAATAGAGGCTCTACGCAGGTGCAGGGGTCTTCCCATACAGATCAAGGTCTAAATAACTAACAATAATAATTTCAGTGGGCATCAACTCTGAAGCCTAATGATGATAATTTACATGACAATTTAAACAAGTTTAAAACAAACAAAAGGAAGTATTTTTTCACACAACCCACAGTCAACCTGTGGAACTCCTTGCCAGAGGATGTTGTGAAGGCCAAGTCTATAACAGGGTTAAAAAAATAACTACATAAGTTCATGGAGGGTAGGTCCATCAATGGCTATTAGGCAGGATGGGCAGGGATGGTGTCCCTAGCCTCTGTTTGCCAGAAGCTGGGAATGGGCAATAGGGGATGGATTACTTGATGATTACCTGTTCTGTTCATTCCCTCTGGGGCACCTGGTATTGGCCACTGTCAGAAGACAGGATGCTGGGCTAGATGGACCTTTGGTCTGACCCAGTATGGCCGTTCTTATGTTCTTAAACTATTTTTCTGCTGATCCTTATAGCAATAGCATTCAGCTACACTGAGATTGAGGTCAGAGCTGTGATTCCAGCCATACATTGAATAGGGCATCACTACCTGCTTGTGTTATCCTAAACTCATGACATAAAAACTTTGTACCACCAGACACCATCATGCTTTTATAGATTTTAGAGATGGGTTCAAACCAAAATCCCAGAGCGAAACACCCCTGAACTTTGAGAGGTTTGGAAGTGAACCTGAAGCTGGACCTCACACCTGACTTCTAACTCTATAATGGGCCAAATCAAAAGCCTATATCTTATATAACTATGAAGGTTCAAAATCCAGATAATAATTTTGCAGTTCAGAGAATATATATTTAATGACATTAGTATTTGGGAAAGGTGCTCTAGCAAATTTCTGACACCATGTTTTTCCATTGGCCAATACTGGTGCATCAAAAGCAAAATATTTCACAGGAGCATGTCAAATAATCTTTTAAAGGAAACCAGGCAGATTTCTGACAGACCCGCCTGGTTTCCTGCCAGTTCACCTACCCACACACTTCTCCAGGCTCCTTAATAGCCGACCTGGTAGGATGCTGAGGAGCTAGGAGCCTGGAAGCACCAGCTCCTAAGCTCCCAGGCTCCTCCATAGCTCATCTGCTAGGTTGCTGTTGAGCTAGGATGCTCAGGCTCCTGGGGAACATATTTTTTTCTTCAGAAACCCCAAAATATTCCTGCAGTGGGGACACTTCAGTCTTTCTGACATGAAATATTGCAGAATTTCATTTCCACAGAAATTTTAGGTTACGGCTTTGCAGCCTGAATTGGGATGACAGTTTTTGGCCAAACTTCTAAATTCACTTTCCTGGCCAGCTATATTAACAGCTCTACATTACCTTGCATTTAGGCCACAGCTCTGAGCTAGATGGATCATCTCAAAAGATGAAGAATTTCAGTGTCTAAGTCCATTATGGCTTTGCCTTCTCCTCTGAGACTGCCTATAAAGGTGCCATTCAGTATCCGTTGCAGTGGTGCTTATTTGTATGATGCGGACAACTGCTTAATAGGAACTGGATGAAACTAGTCACTCACTTCACAGGCCTCCAAACAGCTATCAGAGGGCAATAACTTTCTGTTGCTACTGATCTGTGCTAGATTTGAACTGTAGACTTAGAAAGGAAAGGTTTTACATGGAAACCACTGACACAACCTGAACCATACCACATGAGGAAACAGACCTATCTTTCATTATATCTATTTATTATAAGCATTATTAAGATGTTCCTTGATAACCTGATTTATGTAGTTTATGATAAATTGCTTGCTTAATTGAAAAATGTCAGGTTTCTAAATAGTGAAGTTAATTATCCCTCCTTTTCTAGTAGAAATTGACCTTTAATTGTGCAATATTAATCCACATATTGTATGAATTAAGCAAAACACCCGATTTCTACATGGAGAGAGACTTGCATGTGTTATTTTACTGGAGTATAGTTACATAATTATTTTAAATTTAGGATATCAGTTTAATTAAATACTTGCAGAAACCAAGCTTTTCAGGAAATTTGCAATTACAATCCATTTAAATGTACAGCTACATTAATATGGTGACAAGTGCAATAATAAAAACTAACTAAGTAATTGTAGGCAAGTGCTGAACAGATGTATAAATAGAAGGCCATATCATGGAACATTTTTATATATCATACTGAAATGCAAAAGAAACCAGTTATCCGTAGCTGTTCAAATGTCCAATTATAATCAGTCACAAAAACTTAGTTCTTTGAATGTGGATAAATCATTCAGGAATGCATATGGCACTTATGATTTCATTTTCTGTTTCTGGAAAGAGAGCATAGTTGATTGAAGACTGCTGCTCTACTATATTCAGAAGAGTATGCTTCACTATTGGAATATATTCTTTCAACACATTTGTGATGAGTGGGTTTTGCATTTGGAATTGTTTAACAGTCAAAACAATCCACATACCATATGATAGCTGAGCTTTATTTAAAGGAGAAGGGGTTTCTAAGACCAGTTTAAGGTTGTTTGTTCAAGCTGTCAAATTGCTCAAAGCCCAAAAATTGAACTTCCAAATTGCTGGAACACAACATAATCATGTGGCTATTTAGTGGATGCTGCAAGTTGCTATGAAATTGATTCACAGGTATATTTAAAAAAATATTAGTCATAAATACATGAAAATAAACTTTCGAGATCTCTGCACCTTCTCAGGCTTCTCTTCACTTGCAGTGTGTTAGAAATAATTAAACTAGTGACAACAGCAGCAGTTTAAAATTAAAATTAATTAATGTTCAAAGATATTTATATTATAATAGAGCAGCAAGCATAGGACAACCATTTAAAATACAATGTGTACTTTATAAATAGTAAGGGACAGATATTCAGCCACATGGGAAGTTCCCTTTGCATTGCCAAAGCAGCATTAAGGGACTTAAAACCAGCTCTGGGCAACAAAATGGAGTAACTAGAACTACTGGTGCAAGAAGTGAAACCAGATATTATAGGGATAAGAGAAACATGGTGGAATAGTAGTCATGACTGGAGTACAGGTATTAAAGGGTATGTGTTGTTAAGGAAAGACAGAAATAAAGGCAAAGGTGGTGGTGTAGCATTGTATATAAATGATGAGGTAGACTGTAAAGAAATTAGAAGTGATGGAATGGATAAGACAGAGTCTGTTTGGGCCAAAATCACTTTGGCGAAGAAAGCTACTAGAGGTTACCATGGGAAAGTGCTTGGGGTATGTTATATACCCCCAGGATCTGATCTGGATACGGATAGAGACCTCTTTAATGTTTTTAATGAAATAAATACTCCTGGGAATTGTGTGATTATACGAGACTTTAACTTCTCAAATATAGATTGGAGGACAAATGCTACTAATAATAGTAGGGACTAGATTTTCCTGGATGGGATAGCTGACAAATAGTTGCTGAACCAACAAGAGGTGATGCCATTTTAGATTTGGTATCGGTGAGTAGTGAGGACCTCAGAGAAGCACTGGCTGTAGGAGACAACCTTGGTTCAGATGATCATGAGCTAATTCAGTTTAAACTAAATGGAAGGATAAACAAAAATAGATCTGCAACTAAAGTCCTTGATTTCAAAAGGGCAAACTTTAAAAAAATTAAGGAATTAGTTAGGGAAGTGGACTGGACCAAAGAACTCAAGGATTTGAATGTGAAGGAGGCTTGGAATTACTTTAAGTCAAAGTTGCAGAAACTATCTGAAGACTGCATCCCAAGCAAGGGAGAAAAAGTTCATAGTGAAGGGTTGCAAACCAGCTGGATGAGCAAGCATCTCAAACAGGGGATTAAGAGAATGCAGAAAGCCTACAAGGAATGGAAGATGGGATGTATCAGCAAGGAAATCTACCTCTTGGAGCTCAGAAAGTGTAGGGAAAAGTGAGAACTGCCAAAAGCCAAACAGAGTTGGACCTTGCAAAGGAAATTAAAACAAATAGTAAAAGGTTATATATAAATAAAAAGAAAACAAGGAAAGAAGAAGTGGGACCACTAAGCACTGAGGATGTGGTGGAGATAAAAGATAATGTAGGAATGGCCCAATACCTTGCCTAGTTTTTAATAAGGCTAATGAAGAGCTGGTGGAGTGAGGGGGGTAGTGGTGGCTAATATGAATGAGGATATGGAAGTAGAAATTACCACATCTGAGGTGGAAGTCAATCTCAAACAGTTTAATGGGATTATCAGATAAAAATCAGATATTCTCCATCCAAGAATATTAACAGAACTGGCACATGAAATTGCAAGCCCAATAGCAAGGATTTTTAATGAATCTGTAAACTTGGGGGTCCTATCCTATGACTGGAGAATTGCTAATAAAGGGGGGGGGGAAGTGATCTGGGAAACTACAGGCCTGTTAGTTTGACCTCAATTGTATGCACGGTCTTGGAACAAATTTTGAAAGAGAAAGTAGTTAAGGACACAGAGGTAAACAGTAATTGGAATAAAATACAACATGGTTTTACAATAGGTAGATTGTGCCAGACCAACCTGATCTCCTTCTTTGAGCATATAACTGATTTTTTTAGACAAAGGAAATGCAATAGATTTAATCTACCTGGATTTCAGTAAGGCATTTGATATAGTTCCACATGGGAAATTATGAGTTGAATTGGAGAAGAGGGGATTAATATGAGAATTGAAAAATGGATAAGGATCAGGTTAAAGGGGAGACTACACTGGACCATACTGAAAGGTGAACTGTCAGGTTGGAGGGAGGTTACTTGTGGAGTTCCTCAGGGATCAGTCTTGGGACCAATCTTATTTAACATTTCTATTACTGACCTTGGCACTAAAAGTGGGAGTGTGCTAATAAAATTGTGGATGACACAAAGTTGGGAGATATTGCCAATACAGAGGAATACTGGAATATCATACATGAAGATCTGGATGACCTTGAAAACTGGAGTAATAGAAATGGGATGAAATTTAATAGTGCAAAGTATAAGGTCATGCACTTAGGGACTAACAAAAAGAATTTTTGCTATAAGTTGGAGACTTATCAGTTGGAAGTGATAGAAGAAGAGAAAGACCTGGATGTATTGGTTGACGATGAGACGCCTATGTGACGTGGCTCTGAAAAGGGCTGATGCAGTCCTAGGATGCATCAGGTGAGGTATTTCCAGTAGAGACAGGGAGGTGTGTTAGTAACATTGTACAAAGCACCGGTGAGACTTCATCTGGAATACTGTGTGCCTTTCTGGTCTCCCATGTTTAAGAAACATTAATTCAAACTGGAACAGTTGCAGAGAAGGGCTACTAGGATGATCTGAGGAATGGAAAACCTACCTGAGAGGAGACTCAAAGAGCTTGGCTTGTTTAATCTAACCAAAACAAGGCTGAGGGGAGATATGATTGCTCTCTATAAACACATCAGAGTGATAAATACCAAGGAGGGAGAGGAGTTATTTAAGTTAAGCACCATTGTGGACACAAAACCAAAGGGATATAAATTGTCCATCAACAAGTTTAGGCTTGAAATTAGACAAAGGTTTTTAACGATCAGGGGAGTGAAGTTCTGGAACTTCCAAGGGGAGCAGTGGGGACCTAACTTTTTTCAAGACTGAGCTTGCTAAGTTTATTAAGGGGATTATATGACGAGACTGCTAGCAGCAAATATCTTCAGCGGCCAGTGATGGGACACTAGATGGAGAAGGCTCTAGTTACTACAGAGAATTCTTTCCTAGGATCTAACTGATCACCATATCAGATTGGCAGAGACCCTGGGAGTTTTTCTCCTTCCTCTGCACCATGGGCTATAGGTCACTTGCAGGTTTAAACTAGTGCAGGTGTTCTCAAACTTCATTGCACCGCGACCCCCTTCTGACAATAAAAATTACTACATGACCCCAAGACAGGGGACTGAAGCCTGAGCCTGCCTGAGTCCCGCTGCGCCAGGTGTGCAGGTGGGGGCAAAGCTGAAGCCCTAGAGCTTCAGCTCCAGGTGGGGGGCCTGTAACCTGAGTCCCAACATGCAGGGCTGAAACCCTCAGGCTTCAGTCTTGGGTGGTGGGGCTCGGGCTTCGGCCCTGGGCCTCAACAAGTTTAAACCAGCTCTGGCAACCCCATTAAAATGGGGTCACGACCCACTTTGGGGTCCTGACCCACAGTTTGAGAACCGCTGAACTAATGTAAATGGTGGATTCTTTATAACTTGAAGTCTTTAAATCATGAGTTGAGGACTTCAGTAACTCAGCTGGGGGTTAGGGGTCTATTACAGGAGTGGGTGGGTGAAGTTCTGTGGCCTGCAATGTGCAGGAGGTCAGACAGTAGATCATCATGATGGTCTCTTCTGGCCTTAAAGTCTATGAGTCTATGAGCTCTAAAGGGGCTGGTGAGGATTCTCCCAATGTGGGGGAATCCTCAGATGGCGAAAAGCCATTACAGCCAGCGGTGCGCCACTCATTCCCCCTACCCATCTTGTCACAGGGGGCATGCTATGGCCACCTGGCAGTGGTATCGAAGCCCGCTTGCAAAGGCCGGGAAGAGCTCAGTCGTGGAAATCACACCAAATCTGGTATAGCACAATGTCTGTTCACTCTGTTTCTACACTGGTATTTCCTTTGTAAAAGGTCAGAAGACCGGGTATATAAAGTACAGGAGCTCTAAAGGCACAAACTAGTATTCCATATACTACAAAGGGAGCATTCCAGGATGGGGAGAGGGAGGAACTGGAGAGTAATGTGCCATTGCACTCCACTGATCCAAGCCAATGAAATGATCCATAGGGGCCTGCATAAGCTAGAGCAGCCTATGATTGTTCTAAATTCACCATGGGGCAGCTCAGCCCACAGCAAGTGGAAGGTCAAGGCATAAACAGATTAGAGCCACCTTTGCTTTCCCTCTGCTTCCGCTGCACTGAGCATGGAGCCCTGTATCTACATAAAATGGAGCATTAATTGTTCCAGTGTCAGCATGATCAAATTCCGGTGAGTAGTGAGGGCAAAGTAGCCTCAGGTTCACAGGAGAAAACCTCAGGGAGCTTAGAGCTGCTATTGCTTCTTCCCAGTCCCTGGCATAGGGGAATGGCTGAAGGAAAGAAGATGTGACAATCCCCAAGTGCCAGAAGAATGGGGCTGCTCTTAGTTAAGGCTGACCCCAGGAGGAGGGGAACACAAAGGTGGCATAGAATCTCCTTTGCTCACCCATCAGCTAAGGATCTAATCCAAACTTACCACAACGTCAGTGAGAGTTTTGCTCAAATGAGGACTGCAGGATTTGGTCCTGTGTGAGATTTGGAGTAGTTTTATTACATATGACAATATGAAATCATGTAATGTACAGGAGGTCAGACTAAATAATCCTGATGGTCTCTTCTGACCTTAAAGCCTATGAGTCTATGATGTTACATGAAACAGGCCTGAAACTTTCCATTGTGGACTGATTTTGCTGGTCCCTTGAGATAGCCAATAACTTGTACTCACAATGCTGAAATTCTCTGCAATGTTACCTTCTCATAACTGTTTCCACCTGTAGCTCTACTCATATTCCTTTTGCAAGTTTTGTAATAATCTCCCAATACTCCCATCTATGTAGGGGCAAATGTTCAAAGGTATTTAGGTGCCTAATGAGGCAGATAGGAGTTAAAAGATTCAGATTTCAATGGGGATTAGGATTTAAGAAAATCAGATCTCAATAGAGTTTAGGTGCCTAATGCTCAGGTGCTTTTGAAAACCCCATTAGGTACCTATCTGCATCCTTAACCACCTGAGTACCTTTGAAAATCTGGCCATCAGCCCTTTCCGTTGATGCCACGTGACTTCCATTGCATTTCGAGTGTGTGGAAACTGTCTATGTGCACTGTGTTTTTAGCACAGCTGCGGAGGAAAAACGTTCAGTTGAAGATGCAAGTAAATGCATTTTATATCTCTAGCCACCTGGTTGTCAAACTGCTGTTCAAAATCGTGAACCTCCATAGGTATGTGGCACCTTATGTTATCAAAAGCATTTGAAATATTTTAGATAACAAAAGCTAATGAAGACAGCTTTAAACTGTATTCACTTCCTGATAGAGTTGCTAATCCAGTGCTTTGAATTCTATGCCAACAAATTTGACTGAAACGAAAGAGCAAGCTCTGCTCTTAACAGGTGCAAATTCTTTGATTGCAAATATGGCACCTTTTTCAAAATCATTATCACAGATGTGGGTTTTCAGATGCATTTTCTTCTGGAGCAACATCATTCAAGTATTGAACCAGCTTTTCACAGCAAGGTTGAGCATTTAAAGGTACGAGACAAAAGCAAATGCATTATCCATCAATTCTCATAATTTCCTACAAGTACATGTATTGGAATATTGTTGGCATGGTTTTAAATGTTCTATATGTCAGCCATACTGTTGCATCAGTTAAATGCTGCATGTTATGTCTTGCACATAACACTGCAACATTATCTTTAGTGACTGGGAAGTCAGTAACAGCAAATCTCTTATGATTTGTTTTTCTCTGATGTGTGTGAATTACTAATTTATCTGGATGCCATGGCTCTGAGAGCTATTCATCATGACTCCTTTATATTTTCTTTTTCAGGGTAATCTGGGGTGTACAGTCTCTGAAATATTGTCTAAAACATCTTGAATTGTTTGAGCAGGGTTATCACAACATTCAGAGGATTTAATACCATCTGTTGTGCCCTTTCAGTAGCAATTTTAGCTGCAGCAGGTGCATGGACAGGCTTTAACGTCTGTGAAGATGATGAACATCATCCAAAAAAGTTGTTGTGCATTTCTCCCTGTAAACAGTTCAGTCATAGGAATATCACTTCCAGCAAGGGATCATATCAGCTTTTCTTTTGTCATGAGATAAACATAGTAGATAATGTTTTCACCCCTCAGCTCTACTATATTCATTCTAAACCTTTGTTTTTCATGGAGAAAGTCTCACAAGTCTCTGCAGCACACAAAGAAGTTTAAGGCACAAAAATCCTGAATGTGTAGGCCCTGAACCTACAAGTGCTTATGTGATTTGCGCTAAAATGCACAAGGTGTTGCTTTTCAGCACAAGTGGAGACTGAAGATGGGAACCGGTAAGGTGATGTTCTGACGCCTCTACTGAATGGTAGCAGGTTTCATCCTGTTTCCTTACTCACAAGTGTGCAATGTTAAAGTAGAGCAGGACTTGACTGGAGAATGGGCATGTCTGAGGAGACAACGATTTAATCACCATGCTAATGAGACACTTCACCATCCACTTCCCGGTAGGGAAAGGAAGAGTAACTTGATGGCCACACAGCCATGATCTCATGAATTCAAGTTGAGGTTCCCCTTCACTCACTGTGCACATGCATCATTTCAAACCTGACCTGCACAAGATCAAGGCCAAAATGTACAATTGTCAGGGTAAAGTGCAAACAGATGAAAAGGTGTCACAATATTTTAGATACAATGGAGTCTTTTATAATCAAAACATTCTCAGTCCAATAGAGTTTTCAGGTACAAATGCCCGTGCAAAGTGGAAATATTAGTGGATGGTCAAATACTCAGATCACTGTCCATTATTTTTTAAAAATCCTAGCTTATGGGACAGGTCGGGAGAGGTAAGAGAACGCTGGTTGTGGGCAGGAGGGTCAGGGAGAGAATGCATAGGGCCTGCCTGATCCTTGGTCTGTAGACTGGGGCTTAGGGGTTTACTCAGGCCAGCACGATTTAGCATCCTAAATCACACAGCCCCCCAGTCAGACCAAAGTTTGGGGGATGTATTTGTTGCCTTTCCTTCCTGTGATCTGCACTGAGTGTAAGCTTGATCTAGCTCAGGATGGAGACACTTACATTGAATTTAAAAAAGCAACCATCCTCTCCAATATCTGTTGCCATTTTAAAATAATGTCTCCAACGTGCAATCCCTATTTCCACCGAAGCAGCTGTTCCTTATCAGGCAGAGGGGAGGTGACAGAAAAAAGGTTGTGATTTTACTTATACCAGTTTTACACTGATGCAACTTCACTGATTTCAGAATTACTGATTTACACCAGAAGGAGGCATTAGGCCTTGAAGCAAACCAAATTCATTACCTCTCAGCATGTCAGCTTGTTTTCAGATCTGTTCATACGAGTCTTCTATTATAAACCAAATTGTCTAGTTAAACCCAATTTATAAACTTTTAAAATGTTTCCTATATATTGCTCACGAGTTGAAGATAGCTGGCTCACAAACGTTGGGCTAGATGTTCAGGCACAGGAGTGTACATACAGTTAGTTATCACATACAGTATCTATCATCAGAGCAACATCTTATGTTCCTTTTCATCATCTTTCATTACAATGTTATGCTTGTGATGCTCTATCAGTTAGCTTTTCCATGATAAGCTCCAATATTTAGAGATTCATATCTGCCTGCTTTTAATCACATTTGGCTGAAACTTGACATCGAAATTGCCAACCCGAGGGTAACCCCTTCTTTTAAAAAGGGTAGAAATAAGTTATTTTTCAATTATAGAGCAATAAAAATGTCTCAAATTTTGGTTTACTTGTTTCAAGCATTTTGTTCACCAGCCCAATAAAAAGTATAATTTTAAAACCTAAAATATAGGGAATTTCCCCTCCCCCCTCCAAATGGGCACATTGGGTTCCAAACCGCATTGTGCTCAGTGGCACAGAAAGAGCCATTGCAGAGCACTGCATAGATGGAGAGAGCAAAGGAAGGGAATTCAAATGGCTGGAAGCCTCTTGGCCAGACCATTTCCCTTTTGTGTGTCTTCTATTCTGGTACTAAGGGCCTGATCTAAAATCCAAAGTCAAAGGGAGGCTTTCTATTGGCTTCAATAAGCCTTGGAACTGCCCCTAATGTCATGCCTAACATACTTAGTTATGATGTGAGCTACACAATAGTCACCAAAATAGTTTTTTAAACTAGGAAATATTACCAGATGTGATGACACAATCAAATGTGATGACAAGAAGAATACTGTTCATATCTTGTTGATTTAAGTTGTGACACCAAGTAGAAAATACTGTTAAAAACATGGCATGGTGTTTAATGTATCTGGCTCTGTTTCAAGCTACCCTTGTTTTCTAAGATCAAAGGTAAAACAAAAACTGTACAAATCACTCTTTTAAATCCAGACAATGATAACACAAAGATCACTGTAAGAATTAAAGGCTAGATGGTGTCTGGCCCTTGAGCTGCTGCAGTGGGGAGAGTGACGTACAGGGAGTGGGGGAAGGAGCATTCGTCCCCACTTGAGCCCCCTCTGCATGGGCCAAGCACAGTCATCAAGCAGAGGAATGGATTCCTCATAAAGTCCAGGGAATGCAAAGCTTTCCCAAGGAGTGTGTGTGTGTGTGTGGCGGGGAGCTGGGATGGATGGATGGATGGATGGATGGATGGATAGGGGGGAGGGCGCTATGGGAAAGCTAGCTGGCCACAAGCTACAAAAGAAATGACATACCAGCCCAGCCATCTAGCCCAGAATCCACTGTTCTACCGTGACCAACACCACTGCTCCTGGGGAAGGAGCAAGAAACCCTGGCATATTCACAGTAATAGTTCTGAAGTATTTGCCAAGCTCTGCTCTACAGCGCCTCAAAACGCAAATTGAGGGCCTAAGCCTGCAGACTTTAACTTACACAAATTGTCCCTTTGATGTGTCCTCCCTACTTTCATGACTAAAGTTTGCTGGATAGAGACCTTATTCTGGGGCTATTGCTTATACTTTAATAATTATTTGAGCAAGGCAAAAAAATTTGGCAAATAGTTTATTTGCTGAAAAATGCAGTTTTGGTTCACCTGAAACTACTTGTGAATTTGTGTTGAGTTCGCCAAATAATTTTGACCCAGCTGAAAAAACTGAAATGCTTCAGAAAGGTCAACATGCAATATTTCATTTCAACCTGACCTAACATTGTAGTGTTAGTTGGGCATTTTACAAAACCAAAGGACAAGATTAACAAAACATTAGGTATTGTGGGGGGAGAGAAGCAGGAGGACCATCTCCCTTATCACCTTTAGCACAGTGGTTAAAATACTCTCCTGGGATGCAGGAGACCCCAGTTTAATTGCCCCCTCTGCCTGCTGCGGAGGAGGGATTTGAATATGTGTCTACTACATTTGAGGAGAGTGTCTAGTCACTGGGATACTCAAGTGTGTGTCTCTTCCGGGGATATTGTTCTACTCTGTATAAATAATTAAACAGCCATTATAGCAGGGATTTGAATTTGGGTCTCCTACATTCCAGGTGAGTCCTAAACCCACAGGCTATAAAGTCATTCTCACTCTTCTGCTGGCCCAAAGACTATTCATTTTCATTATGAATGACTATGACTTGCAGTTATGAGTAACTATGGATAGTCATTGGGCCAGGAAAAGAGCATCTACTGTTCAGTTAATCTATTGCAGGGGAATCTATGGCACGCGTGCCGAAGGCGGCACGCAAGCTGATTTTCATTGGCACTCACACTGCCCGGGTCCTGACCACTGATCTGGTGGGCTCTGCATTTTAATTTAATTTTAAATGAAGCTTCTTAAACATTTTAAAAACTTTATTTTCTTTACATACAACAATACTTTAGTTATATATTATTGACTTATAGAAAGAGACCTTCTAAAAACATTAAAATGTATCACTGGCATGCCAAGCCTTAAATTAGAGTGAATAAATGAAGACTCAGCACACCACTTCTGAAAGGTTGCCGACCCCTGATCTATTGTATCTAGATAGAGGGCTCATGTAAGACCAGCTAGACTTCAAAGACATCAACAGAAAAGGTCTTTTCAATATTATCATGAGGCATAAGTGGCGCTTTAAAATACAATAGCCAACTAGGCTGCTGAGAGGAGTGATAATAAATACTTGTTATCCTGGAAGCACTCCTCACACTCATTATCCAAGACAGTCTCAGTTGTTATTTTACTCCTTGCTAAGGTCAACAGATTAAACTTTGTGGGAGTTTCCTCCCTTGGGTGAAAGGACAGACTCATTCAGGAGAAATACTGTGACATTTGTCAGACAAATGTGTAAACCGAAGCTCTGCCCAAGCAGAAGTGAAAACTAATCTCTAGAACAAAGAACATATTTCATATAGGCCTTAATGCCTCGGTGAACAATCTGCAGATAATGTGACCTAATACTTGCCAAAAATGTGCTTACTAATTTTGTAGGGATGGTGTTGGACCTGGTTTAGACAAAGTATTCTATAAGCTAAGCCCTCATGTCCATACATGATAAAAATTCCTGCCTCTGATGTGCCTTGTAGAGCCCCCACCACTCCTCTGGAGCATATAGAGTGGATTTTCAAAAGCACTCAGCAGTGGCTTAACTCTGCTTCCACTGAAGTCAATAGTAAAACTCCCATTGATTGACTTTGGTGGGAGCGGTTTGGTCAATGCCAAGCTCTTTTGAAAAATCTTACCCTCAAGGGCCACATTGGCAGGCTTTACTCAAGCCAAACTGACATTGGTACAAACTCTGCAGTCTTCAATAGGCAAAGCACCCACTGAGCCAAATACTGGGAACCTGAGCAAACCCTGGGTAAACTGGGTTTGCTCCATGCAAACCATGGTGTGGAATCCTCAGCCTCAACCAACACAGCTAGACAATAGATGCCACTATAGATGTCCCAGAGGCCTAATTCTGCTAGGTAAGAGATTGAAGTCCAGGACCTCCATAGTAGCATTCTCTGAAATGCTTCCAGTTCCATGCACAGGGCCAGTTAGACAGGCAGAACTGCAGTGTCTCAATGCGTGGATGAGACAATGGTGTAGGGAGGAGGGGTTGAGATTTATTAGGAACAGGGGAATCTTTTGGGAAAGGGGGAGCCTATGCAGGAAGGATGAGCTCCACCTAAACCAAAATGGAACCAGATTCCTGGCACTTAAAATTAAAAAGGTTGTAGAGCAGTTTTTAAACTAAGGGATGGGGGAAAGCAGACAGGTGCGGAGGAGCACGTGGTTTGGACAGAGACATTCCTTACTGGAGGATCTATTAATGGAGATTCTCTATGTCCTAGTAAGCAGAAGAGTATGGAAGATAAAATACAGGTAGGATCTGATGAGAAACAGTCAAATGAAAAAAAGTCTCATTCAATTACATCATGTAATGGGAGACAGCTAAAAAGTGACAAGTTTTTCAAGTGCTTATATACCAATGTTAGAAGTCTAAATAATAAGATGGGTGAACTAGAGTGCCTCATATTAAATGAGGATATTGATATAATAGGCATTACAGAAACTTGATGGAATGAGGATAATCAAATGGGACACAATAATAACAGGGTACAAAATATATCGGAAGGACAGAACAAGTCGTGCTGGTGGGGGAGTGGCACTAGATGTGAAAGAAAGCATAGAATCAAATGAAATAAAAATCTTAAATGAACCAATCTGTACCATAGAATCTCTATGGATAGTAATTCCATGCTCGAATAATAAGAATATAGCAGTAGGGATATATTACCGACTGCCTGATCAGGATGGTGATAGTGACTGTGAAATGCTCAGGGAGATTAGAGAGGCTATTAAAATAAAAAACTCAATAATAATGGGGGATTTCAACTATCCCCATATTGACTGAGTACATTTCACCTCAGGATGGGATGCAGAGATAAAGTTTCTTGACACCTTAAATGACTGCTTCTTGGAGCAGCTAGTCCTGGAACCCACAAGAGGAGAGGCAATTCTTGATTGAGTCCTAAGTGGAGCACAGGATCAGGTCCAAGAGGTGAATATAGCTGGACTGCTTGGTAATAATGACCATAATATAATTAAATTTAACATCCCTGTGGTGGGGAAAACACCACAGTGGCCCAACACTGTAGCATTTAATTTCAGAAAGGGGGACTACACAAAAATGAGGAGGTTAGTGAAACAGAAATTAAAAGGTACAGCACCAAAAGTAAAATCCCTGCAAGCTGCATGGAAACTTTTTAAAGACACCATAATAGAGGCTCAACTTAAATGTATACCCCAAATTAAAAAACATAGTAAGAGAACAAAAAAAGAGCCACCGTGGCTAAACAACAAAGTAAAAGAAGCAGTGAGAGGCAAAAAGGCATCCTTTAAAAAGTGGAAGTTAAATCCTAGTGAGGAAAATAGAGAGGAGCATAAACTCTGGCAAATGAAGTGTAAAAATATAATTAGGAAGGCCAAAAAAGAATTTGAAGAACAGCTAGCCAAAGACTCAAAAAGTAATAGCAATTTTTTTTTAAGTACATCAGAAGCAGGAAGCCTGGTAAACAACCAGTGGGGCCACTGGATGATCAAGATGCTAAAGGAGCACTCAAGGACGATAAGACCATTGCTGAGAAACTAAATGAATTCTTTGCATCAGTCTTCACAGTTGAGAATGTGAGGGAGATTCCCAAACCTGAACCATTCTTTTTAGGTGACAAATCTAAGGAACTGTCCCAGATTGAGGTGTCATTAGAGGAGGTTTTGGAACAAATTAATAAATTCAACAGTATAAGTCACCAGGACCAGATGGTATTCACCCAAGAGTTCTGAAATGTGAAATTGCAGGACTACTAACTATAGTCTATAACCTATAATTTAAATCAGCTTCTGTACCAAATGACTGGATAGCTAATGTGATGCCAATTTTTAAAAAGGGCTCCAGAGGTGACCCCAGCAATTACAGGCCGGTAAGCCTGACTTCAGTACCGGGCAAACTTGTTGAAACTATAGTAAAGAACAAAATTGTCAGACACATAGATGAACATAATTTGTTGGGGAAGAGTCAACATGGTTTTTGTAAAGGGAAATCATGCCTCACCAATCTACTAGAATTCTTTGAGGGGGTCAACAAGCATGTGGACAAGGGGGATCCAGTGGATATAGTGTATTTAGATTTTCAGAAAGCCTTTGACAAGGTCCCTCACCAAAGGCTATTAAGCAAAGTAAGCAGTCATGGGATAAGAGGGAATATTTTCTCATGGATTGGTAACTGGTTAAAAGATAGGAAACAAAGGGTAGGAATAAATGGTCAGTTTTCAGAATGGAGAGAGGTAAATAGTGGTGTCCCCCAGGGATCTGTACTGGGCCCACTCCTATTTAACATATTCATAAACTATCTGGAAAAAGGGGTAAACAGTGAGGTGGCAAAATTTGCAGATGATACAAAACTACCCAAGATAGTTAAGTCCCAGGCAGACTGCGAAGAGCTACAAAAGGATCTCTCAAAACTGGGTGACTGGGCAACAAAATAGCAGATGAAATTCAATGTTGACAAATGTAAAGTAATGCACACTGGAAAACATAATCCCAACTACACATATAAAATGATGAGGTCTAAATTAGCTGTTACCACTCAAGAAAGAGATCTTGGAGTCATTGTGGATAGTTCTCTGAAAACATCCACTCAATGAGCAGTGGCAGTCAAAAAAGCAAACAAAATGTTGGGACTCGTTAAGAAAGGGATAGATAATAAGACAGAAAATATTATATTGTCTCTATATAAATCCATGGTAAGCCCACATCTTGAATACTGCGTACAGATATGGTCGTCCCATCTCAAAAAAGATATATTGGAATTGGAAAAGGTTCAGAAAAGGGCAACAAAAATTATTAGGGGTATGGAACGGTTGCCGTATGGGGAGAGATTAATAAAACTGGGACTTTTCAGCTTGGAAAAGAGATGAGTAAGGGGGGATATGATAGAGGTCTATAAAATCGTGTGGAGAAAGTAAATAAGGAAGTGTTATTTACTCCTTCTCATAACACAAGAACTAGGGACCACCAAATGAAATTAATAGGCAGCAGGTTTAAAACAAATAAAATGAAGTATTTCTTCACACAACACACAGTCAACCTGTGGAACTCCTTGCCAGAGGATGTTGTGAAGGCCAAAACTATAACAGGGTTCAAAAAAGATCTAGAGAAATTCATGGAGGATAGGTCCATCAATGGCTATTAGCCAGGATGGGCAGGGATGGTGTCCCTCGTCTCTGTTTGCCAGAAGCTGGGAATGGGCGACAGGGGATGGATCACTTGATGATTACCTGTTCTGTTCATTCCCTCTGGGGCATCTGGCATTGTCCACTGTCAGAAGACAGGATGCTGGGCTAGATGGACCTTTGGTCTGACCCAGTATGGCCGTTCTTATGTTCTTATGTACTAGAGGGAGAGTAGTAGAAACAGGCGCCGATTTTCCAAAGTGCCAGGAGGTGCTCGACCCTCGGAATCTGTTTACAGTTCAAGTCTTTGCAAAACAAAAGGTACTTCATGTTTGGTTTAGATATTTACCTTCTTGAATGCAATTGCAATACAATGTTATCTTCTAATAACCTTACATCGCATACAATAGCAATGCTCATATCAGACATGAGAAGCTTTCAATGCAGTTTATTTTGAGAAGCTTCAGAATTTTACTGGAACAAAAAGGTACAAAACAGCTGGGTGTAAATTAGCATAACTTCGCTGAATTCTGACATAGCTCCTTGGCTATGCTGATTCAAACATGCTGAGGATCTGGTTCCAGATCTCCAAGTAGAGCCTTAGAACATATAAATAAATAAATGGAGATATCCTATCTCCTAGAACTGGAAGGGACCTTGAAAGGTCATCGAGTCCAGCCCCCTGCCTTCACTAGCAGGACCAACTACTGATTTTGCCCCCGATCCCTAAGTCGCCCCCTCAAGGATTGAACTCACAACCCTGAGTTTAGCAGGCCAATGCTCAAACCACTGAGCTATCCCTACTAAAAGAAATGGACTGGTGTCTGAAAAGATAAGATCTATATCAAGAAAGCGTCAAGCGCATGTGACCAGCTTATACTTTAAAATAATCAGAGAAGGATTTTATTGGTTTTATGGTGATGATTAATATTGCCAAGTAATGCCAAAATGCATTTTTAGATGTTGGCATGAACAGTTTCTGTCCACAGAGAGCCTGAGAAGAGAAATTCAAAACCAAACCTTTCCCAAACTTTGAAGCTCAGATCTGAACTTCACAGGCAACCTGTCTGTTAAACTAACAAACAGAAAAATACAATAAATAAATAATGCTAGGCCAAACCAAAACCCCTCATTTGGGGGAAATTACAAGTTTCGTAGCTGGCCCCCTTATAAAGGGCAAAACTAAAATCCCAAATCTGAACACAGAATGTTGTGAAAGTTCAAATCTGGATCTAAACATCCAGAGAGACCTTTGTTAAAATCTGACAATGCATCACTGTGATGTATTCTGCAGTATACTCTTCCTGAAATTATTTCTGCACATCATAAGTACACACATGAATCTGCACAGGTTTAGACACAGCACATTCTAATGTCTTTATAGAGTAAAAGACAAAGAAGTCTTAAGTTTAAGATCCCACCATGTCTTCTTGAGCTAAAGTGAGTCTAATGGCATTTGTCTTCAAGGTAACAACATTTCACAGACTAAGAATAGCAAATAAAAGAATCATAGAAGACGGAGATGACAGAAACCTGACATGTCATCCACTCCATGCCAATGAAAAAGTTATACCTACAAGATATTTTCTAATGTTTTGTCCAATCTTTTCAGGGCCGGCCCACAACATTTTGGCATCTGAGGCGGGGAGCTCAAATGATGTTCCCGTGCCCCCTTGCTTGGGCCAAAACTTTGAAAGGTCTCAATTCTGCCTTCTTCCTGTTCTACTCCTCTCATGGTACTGCTCTGCTACCTGCCCCAATAAAGGAGAACTAACAACTTAAAATGCCTTGTTCAAAAATTTTAAGTAACACTTAACTTTCAAATGCCTGAACAGCAAATGTAACTTTTCTTGTCTTCATAGTAAACACTGGCATTTTCATCTGTTTGAATAATCAAAGTGGTGCTTTCCGTGCCTTCTTGGTTGCAAAGATTTGAACTGCTTCCTGAAGGTCCACAGTCTGGGCCAGCTCATGCTCTATTGAGATGGTTGCAAGGCCAACCAGCCTCTCCTGTGTCATTGTGGAGAGTAAATTTGTTTTTATTAACTTCAGCTTGGAGAAGCTGCGTTCTCCACTGGCAACTGTTACAGGAAGTGTTAGAAGTATGCACAGAGCAAAAAAAGCATTTGGAAAGAGGGTGGTCATCTTATTTGTGCACATATATTCCAGAACAGCCTTTGGAGTTGATCCTGCTGAAATGTATCTTGAAAGGGCTTTCAGTTCATCACCTAAATCACTTGCATCAATATCGTGCATGTCATCATGTGTCAACACTGTCTCTAGTGCCCTGCATTGCTGGTGTAGGTCTTCTTCAGGTATCACAAGGAGTTTTGGAATATCATACAACATCCCAAATATATTGCTGTGTTCCTTGAGCTGCATGAAACGTCCTTCAACTGACTGTATTGCACAATCTAGCACCTGGTTAAATAATTCAACTTTGAACTGTTGTTTGGGGTCTCTTATGGGATTATTCCGTGCCTTGTAATCAAAATGTCGTCTTCTTCGGTGACTCTTGTATTCTTGAATGGGTGGGAAAATAGCTTCAGTGTGAAGTTCCTCTGCCAACTTCTGTGCATTCTTCAGAATGTTTTGAAATCCCTCATCTGACCGGTAAGACTGTAGGTTTGACTTTGCTTTGTCCAGTTGTTCCATTCCTCCAGATATATCAAGGTCAACACCTTGGAGTCTCTTGCTTACAACATTTATTTCAAACAGTATGTCATGCCACAACACTAAGCCACACAGAAATGTGAAGTTATGTATGTTTCTGGTGATTCCATTTTCCTCTGCCACTGTTCTCCCACAAACGGTTCCTGTCATAGCATTATCCTCCATAATGGCAACTATGGCATCACCTATCTTCCCAATTTGGTGTTTGATAGGCTTTATCGCCTCCACTCGACTTTCCTAGTGTGTGGCACTCAGTGGTTTCAGTGTCAGAGAGGATGTTCCCAGATGTTGCTTCAAAATTTGCCATCGATGAGTTGATGCAGAGAAAAGTATATAGATGCTTTGAATTACAATAAAAAATTCAGCAGCCTCACTAGAAGCTGATGCTGCATCACTGACCACCAAGTTCAATGAATGAGAACTGCATGGGACAAAAAAAGCTCGAGGGTTTAACTCTCGGATCCGTGTCTGCACTCCTCTCTTCTTTCCTCTCATGTTGGCACCATTATCGTAGCCCTGACCTCTCATGTCAGCTATCGCAATTCCCGTATCTTCCAGCTTTTTAAGAAGCACATTTGTCATACCAGCTCCTGTAGTATCATCAATGTCAATAAAGTCTAGAAAATGCTCTCTGACAGTCACCATTGCAGGGACATTTTCACTAGGTTTTGTTGTTACAAAACGCACCATTAAAGTCATTTGTTCCGTATGGCTGATGTCAGGTGTGCAGTCCAGAATAACAGAGTAATATCTTGCTGACTTCAGATCTGCCACAATATTCTGTTTGACTTTTGTCGCCAGTAACTGTATGATCTCATTTTGAATTGTTTTTCCAAGGTAGTGGTGTGTGTACATTTCTTGGGTGGTGACTCTTCTTAGATGCTCCTGGAGCACAGCATCAAACTCAGCCATCAGCTCCACAATTTTAAGGAAGTTTCCATTGTTTGTCACATACAGCTGATCTGAAGTGCCATGCAGTGCTAGATTTTGGGTAGCAAGCATTCTCACAATGGCAATGAGCCTTTTCAGAACATTTTGCCAGTAAAAAGAACAGGAGTACTTGTGGCACCTTAGAGACTAACAAATTTATTAGAGCATAAGTTTTCGTGGGCTACAACCCACTCTGATGCAATCTTCTCTTGATGCTGATCATCTATGGTGGCCTTTAACCTTAGTCTCATCTCAAGCTCTTTCCACCTATGGAATGCTCTCTGATGATTTGCTGCCTTCTCATGGCATGCCAGATTTCTAGCCAGATTTTTCCAGTCCTTTGTTCCTGTAGAACCCAATGTGGCTGGAAGATGAGACTGGAAGAGTTTGCAACAAAAACAGTATGCAGCATTCTGGGTTTTTGAGTACATAAGCCATGACCCCTCCACTTTTTCACCATTGGGGATTTCACGCCAGTAATGTGTTGGATGGAAACTTCTGTTCTGATTGTCTTTGGGGAACATGAAGTTTTTCACTTGCTGTGGCCCATGCAGTACAAAGAAGTCCCTCAGGCTACTGCTCAAGTGGGTCCACAGTCCTGGATCATCTAGACTTAAGGAACTAAACTCAGCAGCAGCTGTTTCTTGTGCCTCCACCAACCTCTTCTATGATCTACACCAGTGGTTCCCAAACTTTAACAGCGCGCGAACCCCTTTCACTAAATTGTGAAATCTCGTGAACCCACTCCTAAAAATGAATATTTTCAGGGATTTAAGTTTAAATTTCCTCAGTGTGATGGATGCCCCAACTGCCGGGCCCCGGAATCTATGAACCTCTGAAAAATATTTTTAATTGAAACTTTTTTTAATGAACATAGAAAAACCAGAAACCAAAAATGTTTCTGTAAAATGTTTTTTTGGCTTTTGTTTTTAAAAAAATGGTTTCTAATAAAAATAAATTCATTTTTGGTTTTCAAAAATCAGAAAATGTTTCATGAAAACAATTTTTGAAAATGGACCATTTTTCCGTTTCAGTTTTTTGTAAATTTTTCTTGGGGAATTTTGAAAAATGTGAAAAAAATTCAAAGCTTTCTGTGAAAAATGCTTGGTATTTTTCATCCACCTCTAGTTTCGGGTGAGGTTGTGGCTGGTGGTAACAAGGAGGGCCGTGGTTCTGGCTTTAGATGAGATTTGGCAAATTCCTGGGGCTCGGGCTGGGGTTCAGGCTGCCGGCTCCCCCACGACGGGGGCAGGGCTCGGACTGCTGGCCCCAATTGCCCGGCCCTGCTCTCCCTGGGGCTCAGGCTGCCAGCCCCGCGCGGAGCACTGTGGTTTGGGCTGCCGGCTCCCCCGCTGACCGGGACAGGGCTCGGGCTGCTGGCTGCAACTGCCCGGCCCCGCTCTCCCTGGAGCTCAGGCTGCCAGCCCCGCGCAGAGCACTGTGGTTCGGGCTGGCGGCTCCCCTGCTGACGGGGGCAGGGCTTGGGCTGCCGGCCCCAACTGCCCAGCCCCACTCTCCCTGGGGCTCGGGGTGTCTGCCCTGCAACCGGGTCCCACCTGCTGTCTCCAATGCCCGGGGTCCTTTGTCCGCCATTAGTGAAATTTTTCTGGTGAACCCCCTGTAACGTTCTGTGAACCCCCAGGGGTTCGCAAACCCCAGTTTGGGAACCACTGATCTACACTTTTCTTCAGGAATGTGCATGGTTACATCCATTTGAGATGGCAATAAGGATGCTGCAGTAGCTGCCAGGTCACCTGCACTCTGACTAACTGGAAGATCAGGCATCTCCTCAGCACTCACATCCTCACTGAGGCCAGAAGGCTCACCGTGAACATTTGTGTCTATGTATCTCAGGATAGCTCCCTCCTGCTTAGATAGAAAAGTTTCCTTTGCTTGCTTGCTTTTTCTGAATGCTGCCCCAGAGGGGCATTTTCTTCTTTCACTCATGACTGCTGTTCTGTGCCAGCTATAGTGGCTCTCAACACGCAATTGAAGGGGACAAATAAGCAGGCTGGTAGCAGGGCCTGAGTGAGGGAAGATATCAGTGTCTTAAGGGCTTAACTGGCACCTACTACTTCAATTGACTGCCTGTTCATAGAATATCAGGGTTGGAAGGGACCTCAGGAGGTCATCTAGTCCAACCTGCTGCTCAAAGCAGGACCAATTCCCAACTAAATCATCCCAGCCAGGGCTTATTAATTAATGGAGATATCCTCTCTCCTAGAACTGGAAGGGACCTTGAAAGGTCATTGAGTCTAGCCCCCTGCCTTCACTAGCAGGACCAAGTACTGATTTTGCCCCAAATCCCCAAGTGGCCCCCTCAAGGATTGAACTCACAACCCTGGGTTTAGCAGGCCAATGCTCAAACCACTGAGCTATCCCTCCCCTTGACTTGTTCTCCTCAAGTGGGTTCAGGGAAGCATCAAGAAACAGGAAGCTCCCTGAGAAGCTGGTGTTAATCAGTCCAGGCTCCTGGGGGTGCTAGAGAGGTACATAAGAGGCTCCTCCTCCTTTCTCTCCCTGCAGCTCCTGCTGCTTTCTGTTATTCCCTCTGACCTTTTCTCCTGCCTGCCTGTTATGTCTTTTGTGCCCTCCTTCCTCCAGCACAGCACTCCACCATCTCTGTGCATCTAGAGCAGAGAGAATACATATGCAGCAGACGCACTTTTCTACACTCTGGGTCCTAGTGGCACCTGAGGCGGCCGCCTCAGGGTAAGGCCAGGCCTGAGTCTTTTTTTAAATATCCTATCCAATAGCTCTCTCACAACTTCCCTTTATGGTCATGAAATTTCTCCTAATGCAAAGTCTAAATTTTCCCTCTTAATTTCTTTGGATTTACTTCATATAGTCAAGTGTAGTCTTATGTCACATGCATAATTATTAAGTAGTCTGTTGCTTTAATACATTTCTGATTATACAAGCCACTCACAAACTAGAAGAAGAATATGATGAAACTGAAAACTAATCCATATTCCACTCTTCCATGCCTGTAAGACATCTGCAATAATAGAAAGGGTGCTCCATATTGATTTTCAGCTTAGCTAGAACACTAGCTCAAGAAATTTTATAATATAAGGTGGAAAAGATACCACAGACACACTACACAATAGAGGTTTGTGCTAAAAATGTCTCACTTGAAACCCTGACTCTTGTTCTGTAATTTAGGAATTGGATGGATGCATATAATCTCTTTAAAGCAATTGTTTTAAACTTTTAGTAATATGCTGCACAATGTACCTTAACTTCTACAGTTATTGATTGCATTATTATTATTATTATTATTTATAACAGTGTTTTCATACAGCCAAATTTACTCATAAACTCATTAGTCTAGTATCAGATGCATTCATGTTTTCCATTACGCAATGGAAATATCAGGTGATAATTGGAACGTCTCACTAGAGATAAATGTTTCACTAGAGAGTCAAACTGTGACAATTATCAATTTTCCAGATGAGCTGAGGAATGATCAAAAGCTTAGCAGGATTCAAAAAGGATTAGATATTTATAAGGATAACAAGAGCACCCACAGTTACAGTAGATAGAATGAAAAATATGAGGATATGAACCCTCATGCACAAACCAACCGTTAATTTACCAGGGCCACAAACCTGCAAGTTGCTCTGAATGATACTTCAGTGGGGCGCTGGGTGTGTGCAGGGTTCTGCCCATACTAAACAGCCTATACAGAAGAGCTTGTTGGGTTGGGGCCCAGGTTAGGAAGGAACTTCTCCTATAGGCCGGTTATTCCATAATTGTCCCTTATAGGGTTTCTTGCGCCTTCCTATGAAGCATCTGGTAATGATCACTCTTGGAGACTGGGCACTTACTAGATGGAACCTAGGTCTGATCAGGTATTTCCTATGTTTCTGTGTATTGTGTGTCTAAGCTGTATCCAGACCCACTAAAGCCCAGTAAATGTTTTCTTTTCCCAACAAAACTGTTGAATTCATTTATATAATAAATAAATACATCAGGGACAACAACAAAGTGAACACTCCTACAATCAAAGAACTCTTCCATGAACAGGAAGACCCCACTTCATTGTTCCCATTACTGTCCTGGAGTCACAAAATTCCAGTTGTCCTTTTAGGAAGGGAATGTCTTTTTTTTTACAGGAACTCAATGTCTTTCAGTGCAATTTCCCTAGTAGGCTAGATTGAATTTTAAGGCTCCAGAGCTATTGCTCTAAATTGCCAAAAATAAACAGTTTACATCTTTGATTTATATCTGTACAGTGGCGGATTTAGAGTTAGTGGGGCCCTGTGTGCAGCTTCATTTCCCCCACCCCCACCCTTTCAGGACCCAGCCAAGAAAAAGAACATTCTCTCTTATCCCCCCCTCTCCCCCCCGGTTTTTTATTCTTTTTTTCTTCATCCTCCTCCTATATTATAAGTAATAGGAAGTAAATGAAAATAAAGTGAGGTACCTTGACTGGGGCAGGGGGTTGAGATGCAGGAGGGGGTGCAGGGGTCGGGCTCTGGGAGTTTGGGTGCTGGGTGTGGGGTCTGGGCTGGGGTTGGGGTGTGGGAGGGGGGAGGGGGAAGGGCTCTGGGAGGAAGTTTGGGTGCAGGCTCTGGGCTGGGGCACGGGGTTGGGGCGTGGGCGCTTACCTTGAGTGGCACGGCTCCTGAAGCGACCAGCACACCCCTCCGGCAGTGGCTCCTAGGTGGGTGGTAGGGGGTCTCTGTGTGCCACTCCCGCAGCTCCCATTGGCCGCAGTTCCCGGCCAATGGGAACTGTGGAGTCGGCGCTTGGGGCAGGGGCAATGTGCAGAGACACCACCCCCCCAGGGGCTGCAGACACATGCCGGCCACTTCCGGGAGTGGCACAGTGCAGAGGGAGGGAGGGCAGGGAGCCGCCTTAGCCCTGCTGCACTGCTGTGTCTCTGTATGCCCCTTAAAGGGAGGGGTGGCAGTGTGTCTCCGTGCGCTGACCCCACCCCAGGCAGCGCACGGAGCTGCCACCCCCATGCCAGGGGCGCACAGAGACATGCCAGCAGCCAGCCACTTCCGGGAGCGGCATGGGGCCACCGGCCACAGAATGCAGGCAGCCTGCCTGCCTGAGCCCTGCTGCGCTGCCGACCAGGATTCGGGGGCAGGTTGTCACATGAGATTTGTCCTGCATTTTGGGGGCCCCCTGTCATTGGTGGCCCCGTGCCACTGCACTGTTTGTTTCATGGCAAATCCGCTTCTGTGTCTGTATCATTTAAGCCCCTCTTATGACCAGGGGAAGAAACTAAGTTAACTGAACAGGCACATTGTCCTGTATGTATATTAATCAATATTTACACAAATCAAAAGACAAATTTGTCCCAAAGATGGTAATGGCATAGGATTGAATATGGGGTTTCATTAAGAGTTAGAACCCTATGTCTTTGCATTTTATTAAGCTGTAAACTTAATGTAAGGTTTGTTGACATTACTGAAAACTATAGGCTTTATTTATCCAAGAAAGTACAGTACATCCATAGATTCATAGATTCATAGATTCTAGGACTGGAAGGGACCTTGAGAGGTCATCGAGTCCAGTCCCCTGCCCTCCTGGCAGGACCAAATACTGTCTAGACCATCCCGGATAGACATTTATCTAACCTACTCTTAAATATCTCCAGAGATGGAGATTCCACAACCTCCCTAGGCAATTTATTCCAGTGTTTAACCACCCTGACAGTTAGGAACTTTTTCCTAATGTCCAACCTAAACCTCCCTTGCTGCAGTTTAAGCCCACTGCTTCTTGTTCTATCCTTAGAGGCTAAGGTGAACAAGTTTTCTCCCTCCTCCTTATGACACCCTTTTAGATACCTGAAAACTGCTATCATGTCCCCTCTCAGTCTTCTCTTTTCCAAACTAAACAAACCCAATTCTTTGAGCCTTCCTTCATAGGTCATGTTCTCAAGACCTTTAATCATTCTTTTCTCTGGACCCTCTCCAATTTCTCCACATCTTTCTTGAAATGCGGTGCCCAGAACTGGACACAATACTCCAGCTGAGGCCTAACCAGCGCAGAGTAGAGCGGAAGAATGACTTCTCGTGTCTTGCTCACAACACACCTGTTAATACATCCCAGAATCACGTTTGCTTTTTTTGCAACAGCATCACACTGTTGACTCATATTTAGCTTGTAGTCCACTATAACCCCTAAATCCCTTTCTGCCGTACTCCTTCCTAGACAGACTCTTCCCATTCTGTATGTGTGAAACTGATTGTTCCTTCCTAAGTGGAGCACTTTGCATTCCTAAGTGGAGCACTTTGCATTTGTCTTTGTTAAACTTCATCCTGTTTACCTCAGACCATTTCTCCAATTTGTCCAGATCATTTTGAATTATGACTCTGTCCTCCAAAGCAGTTGCAATCCCTCCCAGTTTGGTATCATCTGCAAACTTAATAAGCGTACTTTCTATGCCAATATTTAAGTCGTTAATGAAGATATTGAACAGAGTCGGTCCCAAAACAGACCCCTGCGGAACCCCACTTTCTAATCTTGCCTCTGCATTACTGTGTTGTTTGCCTATATTCATCCTTTGTAATCTGTCCTAGTTTCCATTTTTTATATGACTCCTTTTATTTTTTAGATCATGCAAGATCTCGTGGTTAAGCCAAGGTGGTCTTTTGCCACATTTTCTATCTTTCCTAACCAGCAGAATAGCTTGCTTTTGGGTCCTTAATAGTGTCCCTTTGAAAAACTGCCAACTCTCAGTTGTTTTTCCCCTCAGTTTTGATTTCCATGGGACCTTACCTATCAGCTCTCTGAGCTTACCAAAATCCGCCTTCCTGAAATCCATTGTCTCTATTTTGCTGTACTCCCTTCTACCCTTCCTTAGAATTGCAAACTCTATGATTTCATGATCACTTTCACCCAAGCTGCCTTCTACTTTCAAATTCTCAATGAGTTCCTCCCTATTTGTTAAAATCAAGTCTAGAACAGCTTCCTCCCTAGTAGCTTTTTCAACCTTCTGAAATAAAAAGTTGTCTGCAATGGGAAGCATCAGCAGGATCATCTTGCTCACCTCACACTAGGTCTCCACCTTGAGCCAGAGCAGCTTTATAGAGACAGAAGATATTTAAGGTTCTACATCCTTATCCTTTTTTCTGAAGGTTGCTAACTGTGATATGAACACCTGTCCATTAAGAACTGGAATAAGAACAACTCATTTCATATATATATGTGCATGTGTGTGTATTTTTTTATAATGTGTGCACATGTCCAACGCTCAGAAATGGCTCTGCTGGCACAGCTTTTAGAGGGCAACTATGGGCACATAAGGAGGAAAGTACACATAATTTAGAAAGAGAGAGAGAGAGAGAGAGAGAGAGAGAGAGAACAACAGCCTAGAAGAACTCCTGGAACCTGGGAGAAATGAAGAGCAGAATTCACTCTAAAGTCCCCTATGGGCAACTCTTTGTGGATCTAAAATATCCGTTCAGGGCTAAGATACTATGGTGATAGGTGCTATAGACAAGATAAAGAAATAGATGAGATTCCATCATCATGTGGGGGTAGGGGAAACAGTGAACATATTTACACAAGCTAGTTCATAGAATGTACTCTTTTTCTTGAAAATATTTATTTGTAAACAAGATGGCTCTATCCTTGCTGTGACCCATTGTGTGACCATTTCCATGAAAACAGGCTATATACAAAAGACACATAAGATCCAATTTTACAACAATTAGGTTATTTGGGATATTCCTTTACATTCCCAATCTTTCATTTCGCCATCAAAAATGTAGACTCATTTGTTTTTCCATCATTTCATATGCCAGCTTGCTATTGCAATAATAAGCCATTAATAAGCTATCATTTATGAAGTGTCTTGAGATGCTATATAAACTGAAGTGCAGCCACCAAGTTGATACCTGATAAAATTGGTAGGAAGAAAAAATATCCTGCAGTCTTCAAGAGGATTCATCGGTATATGAATGATTTACTGTAACATCTTGAATTAGTTTATTGTCACAAAAGACTTTAACAGATCATAGTCAGAATAAAGTAATCCAAACTTGCAAATTTTTCAGGCAAAGTAACAGATAACCAAGTATGATGGATTTTATCTGGTCATTACCATCATTTTGCGGTAGCAGTGTTAACATACCTTTGATGACTTAACTCTCTCTGCCCATCTTTTGCAGCAGATTAGCCTCAAACCACATGGGTGATAATAACAGCAGCTTTCATCTGATGATTCGAAAGTGATCAGCAAGCTTTATGAGCTGACAGCTAATCAGGGCCGGCTCTGGCTTTTTTGCCGCCCCAGACAAAAAAGCCTCCCACCGCCCCACCCCAGGCAAGGGAGGGCGGCGAGCCCCGCTGGGGAGAGCAGAGTCCCGGCGGCCAGAGCGCTGGGGGGAGGGCGGCGAGCCCCGCTGGGGCTCCGCTCTCCCCAGGGGCCAGAGCGCCGGGGGGAGGGCGGCGAGCCCGGCCCGGGGCTCCGCTCTTCCCGGCGGCCAGAGGCAGCGCCGGGGGGAGGGCGGCGAGCCCAGTCGCGGCCCCGCTCTCGGACCGGAGCGCAGCGCCGCCCCCCTCCAGGTGCCGCCCCAAGCACCAGCTTGGTGGGCTGGTGCCTGGAGCCGGCCCTGCACCTAATTTAACCATCACTTAAATACAGCTACATCGGATGTGGAAGGTGATAGCCTTTAAACAGCACATAGACATTCTACTGTACACAACAATTCAACATAGAAAGTGAAGAGAAAGTATGGCAGAATTTTAGGGAAGCAGGACATAATTAGCCATGTTGGAATTTGACCAGGATATCAGGTTAACATCTCTACTTTTGTGAAAAGTGCCTGGGGAGTTTTATTAGCAACAAGAAGTGAGGAGCTCTCGTTTTCATCACATTCCAGACATTTTGTGACAAATATCCAAATATTCTTAGTACTAATGAAATACAAATTCACAAGAAATACTCATTACTAGGTACTAGATATAGGCCTGAATCACAAAGTATGAATTTAGATCTGATTTTGAAGTACGCAGCACATCGGAGGTGTTCAGAGGGGGATTTTGGTTCAGGTTCATAGCTACTTGAAAGTAGTAACATAGCAAACTAGGGATATGATGGAACCCATGGATTTTCTGAAATACTTGATCTATTTGTGGCCAGCCCAAATCAATGGAGGCTGACATGTTTTTATGTAATTCCTGGAAAATCCCACTTGCAAAGGATACTATCCAGTCAGTTGCTTGAAGATCTGATGTTGTATATGGAAACACCTTTGCGGGGGAAGGAGTTCAAAGAATGATGGCATTCAAGATGGTAGCACCCAGTCTTTTAGAATTTAGATTGAGTAGAAAACATACCCATTTCAGCCCACATCTTTCTACAACTATGTTATAGATATGGAAAAAGTGACAGAGTCTTGCACCAAATAATGTAGGGACAGAGATATTTGCTACATACCTTCCCTGTTATGTATTCCTAGCTGTTCATCTTATAGGATCAAGTGGGCATATTTCTCACAATAAAATTTCCTACTACTGAAATGTTTTGCTGGGAGGTGGTGAGCACTGGAAGACCTAAGACCTTCCAATTTCATTCTTTTCAGTATTGTGTGTATCATGTAGATTTGAAACGTGTTGTCTCCATCTCAACTGTATTAACTCTTGGGTAATATGAATAAAGTGTGTATAATAACATACCTCTGTATGTAATAAGATTATAGAGACATGTGACTATATACAATGGCTGCTCTCTGAAATGACTCTATAAAAATGACATTTGCATATTTATTGCCGCTCAATAATTTCTGCCAAATGTGTTCAGTTTACAAAGAAAATTATTTTCTTTCTAATTTTCTAACTTCCAGCTCTTCAAACTTAACCTGAAAGTCTGGCTGGGCTCTATCCTTCTTGTGCAATATCTCCATTAATAAAGGATGTGCAGGACAATTTAGGTTCTCAGTGACACTCTTGGAACCCCACTGTCTTCAAATTATTGCTTCAGCAACATCAGTGCAATCATATTACTGTCAGTGGTTTTGCACAGATGTTACTAATTGGAGCCTATTAAACAATTCTGTTGATGATTCACAAAGAGGTTCATTTCCTCTTGGTTATTGTCTCTGCAATGCTAAAATGAATAAAATGGCAGCAAAAACATATTTTTGCCACTGAAGTCAGCAGATATGTCACAAAAAGTCAGCTGATCTGATAAGTAAGAATATTTTATATTCACTTTTCAAAACAGAACTCCACTTTAAGCACTCATGACTCTTCTGATGACCTTTACTATAACCTGCTGATCTAGAGGAAATAGAGACCAAGACAAATCAAAAGGCAATTGAACTTTCTAGCTGGTCCTTAAGAGGAAAATCCTGCCCTATCTACCTGGCTGCATAAGGCTATGCACTCAGCAGAACTAGAGCCATTCCATGGGAGTAGGGAGGAAGCATAATTTGTGGAGCGCATGCAAAGCTTCCACACCACTTACACCCAGCACAGCACAAGAGATCCTTCTTCCCTAGCATACAAGGAGGCTGCAGACTGGCCAGGTGCAACTGCCCAGATTCACCAACCCATATGGAAAGATATTTGTACAACCCTGATGAGTCCATCCCTTTACCCTGTAGACCTCCTTGCACATAGCCAATATACTTAAACTGTGTGCTAGGGAGAAGATTTGGACTTAAATCACAAGTGACTGCAAAGATTATTAGAAAACATATGAGTGTTATAAGATTACACATTGAAGATATGACTCATAACAATCTGCTGCTATGGTCAGGTTCCCTTTGGAGACTGGCTCCTGGCCCAGCTGAAGGCAGCCAAACTTTTCTGTCCTCTGAGGGGCAAGTTTTGTTGCTATGGTAGTACAGCTGTGATTATGACTTCCTAGGAAGCCTATTCTGTTCTTAATATGAGTGGTAAGAGGAGAAAGTCCTATTCCAGACTCTTATTATGGGCCCTGGGGGACCTAGACAGGTGTGTATGAGAAAGGATCATTTACACTAGGACCTAAAGAAAGAGCACTTACAAAGGAGCATAAATATCAAACCTAGTGAGAACAAATGATAGGGAGAGATGCAGCATAGTCTTGAGAGCTGAAGGAGGCAGAGAGTAGCCCATTAGCCAAACCTATGTCCTGGCACTGGTTGGAAATCTTGGGTTGCCTGTTTGTGTGTTCACAACTCTGAACTACTGACAATGAAATACGGTGACATGACTTGTGCCTAGTGCTTTGTCCATGTCCAAAGTAGACTTCTTGGGGCAAAAACCATGTTTTCTTGTTCTGCATGCATCTCAACAAGGATTCAGTAAATATTAACCACTACAGATTGTTTTGTGCAACCCTTCGTGGGTTTTCATGTGTATTTTTATTCCTGCATTGTCAATCCTATCAGGGGCATATGACAGAAAGGTGTCAATTGAGCGTCATGGTCTGAGCACTGAGCAAGAAGACAGGAACTCCTGAATGCTAATCCAGGTTCTGTCTTTGTGGCCTCAAGGAAATTCACTTAACCCCACTATGTATCGGTTTCTCCTTGTGCAAAATGAGGATAATGCTTACTGATCTACCCACAGGGATGTTATAGGAATATTTAGTTAATTTGCACAGTACTTGGAAAATCTAAAACTGTCCTCTAAGCATAGCCACTTTTACTCTATTTTGGGAAGTACTAATCATTGAAAATGGTGCACCTTGAAACACACCGGACTTCAGAAATATGTATTGATTGAGTCTGTGTGGTCCCAGAAGTCCTATCTCACCTTCTTCAGGCTATACCTGTGGCATGGGGCTGTTCATTGACAGACCAGTACTTATGGGTATAACCCTAGCAGTTCTAAGGAGATTGTGGGGATACTTCAATCCAGACCTGTCTTGTTTTCCTTCAGTTCTGAATAGTTACTGCTCTGTAAAGCAGATTATTAAAAATTCAAATAAACAATTAATTTGAAATAAATCATATACCACACATGCAAATCAAGATAATTGTCTTTAAATGAAGCCTAATTATGGCTAGTCACAGATGTTATTCCATAACTAAGAAAAATAATTCTATTTTAGGGTTAGCACTTGGGATTTAAGACAAAATTGTAAAACTTAAAAGATTTAAGAATTATACTGTAGGAAGTCAGACTATAATAAGCTTTAGATCAACAGTTCATATAGCATCAAGGGATTCCTAACCGCCCAAGAGAAAGAGTTCCTAATATACTGTAACCTACAACTTTTCCCTTGAAATGTCTTAGTTCCATGAAGCAATAAAACAGTCTGGACTAAGTTACTGAAGTTCTTTGAAGTACTGGAGAGACCCATAAATAAGGTGAGTACTTTGGAGGGGGGCTCATTTTGTGGTACACATATACAACTATTTCATAGTCATGTTGATTTGTTGCTGCCTGTAAGTCAGTTTCCTGGGAGCTATAAATCTTCATTCAAGTAAAACTAAAATGTCATCAGTATTCATTTGATGCATTTTTTACCCCACCAGGCAAAAAAAAAAAAAAAAAATGTCAGCATTCATGTAAGCCCTTCTATGCACAACTTGCAGCTCTGCACTAAAATTAGGGTTCATAGATTCATACAAATATTTCATACCATATTGTAAACATTTGGTAACAAATGTACCATTTCATGGCCAGAAAGAGTGGTAACTGTCACTGGAGAAATAAAACTGAGTTATTGTTTCCAGTTTCAAAAGAACAGCAACAAGTATAAAAAAACTATATGTGATCTTTGTCCTTTTCTCCTCTCAGACACCTGCACTCATCTAATGTTTCACTGAGTCCTGAAAAATAAATGCATAGCTTCAGTCTCCTAATCCATGTGGCTCCAGAGACCACTGTTACATGAGACCTTAAACTGATGATGCTGGGCGTCGTAGGGGCAGCTTAATCTTTTTTAATTCAAATCAACTGAGTCCCATGTGGCGCTAGGATGATACTCTATATGCTGCAATCAGACTGACCTAGACTTCTTGTGCTCTAAATGATTAATGAAACTGCCTCCTAGTTTGTTTCCATGGTGATCTGAAACTTGACACTATGTAGGAATCTGCCATTCACACTGAATGAATTGAGAAGGAGGTAGACAGGAACAAAACTCCACCAGTTTTACAGAGTATGTTGAATTTTAAATCATTAGTCGCCTAGTACTCGGATTGTTGACTCTTGAAAATCTGAGTGGGATAATATATCCTAGTTAATATAGTTTTAATTGGGTACTTTATTGGTCAATTGTTAAAGTATAAGGAAAGTTAGTTGCTTCGAATACTACCTTTTGAATAATATGTCTGTATGTAAATGTAGACTAATGCGGGAACAGTTGATCAAACCATTCAAGCTAGGCAAATGTCTTCAAATTTTGTAAAATGTGCATTATTTCTAGAACAATTTCAGATTTTCTTCAGTCCATGAAGAAGGCCTTAAAGTTCCCGAGCTCATCCATTTTAATAGTTTGTAGTGTAAAGAATATTTCAAATATTTCACTGTAGTGTTTTGAGGCTTTTCATATACAGTAAATTCCTTTTACTTCATTTTTCAGAGAGAACATTGGCCACCATTTAGGGGAAAGATTGAATATGTCACAGTGTTAATGGTGAGTTACTGACAATCAGTGTTAGCGTATGAATGTCAACAATGAGAGGAAGGATTGTCCAGTGGTTAGGGTACAAGCCAGAGACCAAAGATCAATTCCCTGCTCCACCACATACTTGCTGTGCCTCAGATCCCTTTCTGTAAATGGGGACGATATCACTTCCCCAGCACACGGGTGTTGTGAGGATAAATACATTTATGACTGTGAGGTACTTAAATACTATGGTAGTGGGAGAATCTCAACTTTCATCTAAAGAAAAAGTTGCAAAGAAAAACTTGGGAAGGGAAACCTTAAAGGTTCAAACACCAGAAGGCAAATAAAAACAACCTAAAAAATATCTTCAAAAAAATCTCATGAATTCATGAATTTTAAGCCAATCTGATTATTTTGGTGAGGAGAGAGGTGTCCATGATTTTTGAACATTTGGGGTTGGCAATATTTAGCCGGTATGTATATGTCACTGGTTCATCTGACTCTTAAAATGAATGGGCCAAATTCCTAAAAAATGAAGGCAGTGGGAAGTCCTATCCAGATGCAGGTGCAGTGTTACATCAAGTTGTCCACAACCCCAGATTCTCTGTGTACAGATTGCTGGAGAGGGAGATGTACTGATTCCACAGGTGTGGAATAGCAAGTTATACTTGCTTCTACCCACGAGGGTGAACTAGGCTGGATAACTGCCTTTCTCTGTGCATCCTCTTAGATCCAGGAAGTTAAACTTGAGCTTTTAGAGGTGAAAATACACATTTTCACATCCATTAGAGAATAGCAGAAGAACTGAGTGAAAGTCCAAAACATGTTTATGTGGGTGAGATTGAAAGCCACTTCACATACCTGGTGTCTGGCTACAGCCAATGAAATCGGGTAGATTTTAATGCCATTTGTCAAAAGCCACACAGACAAAAACATTCCAAAATCTCTAAACTGACTCCCTGAACTCAAGCCCCAGACTTGTTTTGGATGAAAACTGTTCATAATTTAATACCTGTGGCACTGATTTTCTTGCATATGGTGCATTATGAGAAAACGAGCACAATGATATTTCAGGCAGGGACTGGCTATCCCAGTTGAGGGATTTACAGGTTCATGTCCTGGACAAGCATGGGATCAGAACCATGATTGCTACAATCACATTTAAACAGAGATGTGGCTGGGAAGGTTCTAACATGTTCTCCCGGTCTTGTGTTGAACAAGATTATTTTGTCTAAGGTTCACATTATAAAACTATGCTACAGACTATCTAAGGACATATCACAGAAAAACAACATTCTCATTGCTCAGGGAAACAGTGCTAGAACACAGCCAGCAACATCTATATTTAAATGCAGTTGTATCTATTATGACCATGATCCCATGAGCCTTAAAGAGGGATATTTGTACAGATAAAAACTTTCACAAGCTGTGCCTGCTTTAACCATAAATCATAGTATTCACATCTTTTGTGTTTGCGTAGCATTTAGCCCTGTGGGACCACAATCCTAACTGGGCTCTTGGACACTGCTGCATTATAAATAAATAATAATAATTCAGATTTTTCTTTTTATTGTTACCACAGTTACAACAATAATGGGCATCCTCTCCTAGAGTTTATCATCGGTGCTAACTTTGTATACAGTATGAAACTGGGAGGAGTGAACATATGTATTTTGGAAGAGAGGACTGAAAAATGAAATGGTATTGATACGTTGGAGAATAGGCTAAAATCAATATAATGAGATTCAATTAATACAAATTTAATATACCATAATTCTTGTGAGAAACCAATAATCAAATGCAGTAAGAATAGAACTAGAGAATATTGGCTAAACAGGAATGCTATGTATCTGAACAGTGTCTAACACTTTGATTTTGGCCCTTGGGTGCTACTGTAACACAAATAATAAATAGTAATAGCATACTACCATAGAGGGATCTGGGGATTTACATGGCTAATAAAGTGAATATGAACCAACAATGCAACACTATGGCAAAATAAGGCAAATGCTCTGTATTGAGTTGTATTAATAGGAATGTCACGGGTAAAAGAAATAAGGTAATTATTCTGCTCTACTTACCTGGATAAGCCTCATTTGGAGCACTGCATGCTGTTATGAATACCACATTTAAATACACACACACACACATACAGTAATGGGAGAACTCAAAAGAGAATAACAAAAATGAGAAATGATTTTGAAAACAACACTTATGAAGAGATAAAAAGCACAAGGGTTATTCAGGTTAGACAGAAGAAAATGGAGGGGATGTAGGATAGTACACAGATATGTAAATAGATGTGATAATAATTAAAAGGATACATTATTCTTATTATATTAATTTTATGCTAATAGTCTCACTAAGTCCTGAAGAAAATGTAGTGAGCTATAGGGGCAATGATTTGTAGGGACAATGCAGGTTAAATATTAAGGGGACATGTAGAACTATAAGAATACTTATGGAACAAGACATCAAAGAAGCTTATGACATCACCATCTTTGGAAATATTACAAATATTGGACTGGACTCTACAACTGGCTGTGGGCAACAATTCCATTTTTTGAAGGATTTTGACATTTTAAAATTTGGCTTTGTTTAGAATCAGAATGAAATGTGAATGTTGAAATTCTCCATGATGGAAAATTTAAAAAAATAATTTCAGATTAATCAAAATGCTAATTTTGAGGCAACACAACCACCCCATGAAGACGGATCTTGATGTCATCAGGATAGAATTGCAGGTTCAGTGTAGGGTCTAGACGAGGATGGGGAAGCTGGGCTCCAAAGGGGAAAAATACTTGTAAAATCACAGACAGTAACAGCAAAGGGAACAAATACTACAATAGGACTACACAACTACCTAAACTTCGCTCACTAAATTAGAAAGCAATTATGAAAAATGTGCCTAAGTGATAGTTTCTATTTACTTCTATTCATTTCCTACTAACTAGTTTCCAAGACAGACAAAATGACTCATAAAAGTAGCTATCTAAAATATTGTCTATTTAAAATTCACATAGCAATATTTGATCAAACTTAAATTTGATATTTGTGGCAGTATTGTTTTTTACTAGTCAAACTTTCTGATTTAGAATCACATTAAGGTCTTTAGTATCAAAGGGGTAGCCGTGTTAGTCTGGATCTGTAAAAGCAGCAAAGAGTCCTGTGGCACCTTATAGACTAACAGACGTTTTGGAGCATGAGCTTGCGTGGGTGAACACTCACTTCTTCGGATGTCTTTGACATTTATACAAAACCCCCTCCGTTTTATAGATACACATTGTATTTTACAAGTTTTATAGATACACAATTCAAAATACAATATGTCTATATAACACATAGAGAGAGATCAGTTATAGATATATTGCATTTTGCATTGTGACCCTAAAATTTATGCTCCCTCCTCTCGTTGTCAGAAAGCTGCATTAGCAAATTGCCTGTCAGTTTTCAAAGCTCGGTACTTAGACTTTGCAGCCCTGGGGATATCAGTAACACAAAGTTTGCCCCTTGAAGGCTGGAATGACCTGCGCCCTACAGCTCTATCTATCATATAAAAATGTACTGCTCCAGTATTGTCAGTTTTCACAGCCTAATCTTGATATCTCTTTTCAGGTTTCCTGCTGACTGACAATGTCAGATACAACATTTCACACAATTTTTCTTCTCTATGCGTGAAATTACATATCCAGGAAATTTGAAGAGAATCAGCAGGATCCTGATGTTGTTTCCCTGTGTGCAATCAGAGTTAACCACTGTTTAATTCTGAAAGAAGAACTGGGCAATTAGTGGAGGAGGAAAAATAAAAGAGGTTTCTGAATGTTTGTTCACATTTTTAAATGAGTTTGCTAAGAATTGATTTAATTCCCTTTGTGTTCTTTTTAAACAACCATTCCAGTGACTGCATTGACTTACTGGCAAGACAGTTTGTGGAAACACCACATAGTAAGTAAATTTTGAAGAATATTGGCAGAAAGTGATTTCTGAATTCTTAAACATAAACATTTACACCAGAAAACAGGTTATGCTCAGCCAACAGAGAACAGAAAAAATACTTGACATATGCATCCAACCAAAATTAACCTATGTATTTCAGATTTTGATTATTAGCAATGACTTGCTTGCTAACAATCTGCAGACCAAAAATTATTTCCAAAAATTATTAGCCAAATAATTTATAATAAATATTATATTAGTTGCTCATAAAACATTCACATAACAGAAAAAGAGGAGATATTTGTCTAATAAATTATTCACTGGCAATTATTTCTATATTTCTGTGGACCAGCAACAATAATATGGTATGTGCACTAATGTATCCTCATCCTACAGACTGCTTATTCTAAACGTCCCACCAATTTAGATGGAGACTAAAAGACAATAATTCATCCACCAATATAAGACAATGCTCCATTCCCTTCAGATCAGTGAAAAACGTCCCAAACAACTTTTTTTACACACTAATTTCAACATATGAATATAAACAACAAGTATGGGAGGGATCAGGGAAGATGAATTTGACAAGCAGAATTAAAAGTAGACCACCCTTTTTTACCCCTGTGGATACTTAAATTACAAAGCTAGCTGTAAAAATGTAAGCCAATTTCTCTGCTGGTGTAAAGGGGCAAAACTGCACTGAAGTTAGTGGAGCTGTGCCCATAGGTCCAGATCATCAGCTAGTGAACATCAGAATAGCGCCACTGAAGTCAATGGATTTATATGGATTTATACTAGCTGATGATCTAGTACTTGCACCAGCAGAGAAATCTGGCCAATAGGTGGGTTTTACTTGATACTTTATTTCCCAAAAGACATTTCAACAAGTGGAGAGCAAGTCCGAGCTATAATGGAACTACACTACAGCGGCTACAGTGGCAAAGCTTCCTACACTGATGGAAGGAGTTACTCTTTCTGAGAGGTGGTAGCTAGGCTGATGGAACTAGCCACATCTACAGATCAACCTAATTATGATGCTCAGGGTGCGAAATTTTTCACAGCTCTGAACAACATATCTTGGTCAATCTAATTTTGAAGCATAGAACAGGCCTTAGACATTTGAAGCAGATATTCAAGTGCCCACTTGATAGATGTAACCTCTGCCTATAAGGCAACTATTCCCCTTGATGAATAATAATATACAACACTTCCATAGGACAAAGCAATTTATCTTCAATGTATTTTACACATATTAATTAATCCTCAGTAATTCCTGTGAAGTAGGCATATAGGATTATTCCCATTTTAAAGGTGAGGAAACTGAAGTAAAGTGACATGTCCAAAGCCACAGAGGGCGTCATTCTCACAGACAGTGTCAAAACTCAAGTATTCCTGCTTCCTAGTCTTGTGCTCAAAGCACTAAATGGGGGTTCTCAAATATTTCCATAGTGGCCTATATCTCAAAACTAGATATGCATATGGAACACCTACCCTCCAATTCATAATTGCATAAACCACCTTCCCTCCCATCCATAGTCACTTGACATCCCCCTGGCAACTACTGCAAATGCTTACATTATAAGTAACATCAGGAAAGCACAACTATTTTTTCTTCTTCTTTTAATGCAATTTAGCAATTGGAAACAAGGAGAAGAGCATCATATGATGATGTACTGGTGATTAGCAAGTGCTTTTGGGACCACCACTGATCCACTGGCCACAGTTTGGGAATCTCTGTACTCACTCATGGCTCTGTCTAATAAGTGACCCTTAGCGTGTGCATGTAACTGTTCTCCAGCACTCCCATAGGCCTGCCCTAAACAGTCTCTTAATCAGAGTGAATGGGTAGCCTTTCATTCTTTCTTGCCCTGAATGGAACCTGTATGACAAAAAAGCAGAGCTTTAATTTGCCTAAAGAATTTTGTCCCATCCAAATGGAATTTAAGCCTTCCTTGACAACTAAGAATGAAAACATTTCTCTGTATAGGGGACTGGTTTACCTTCTCCTGAACATAAAAATCCCTTCCAGATCAGGCTGGAGAAACAATTGACAAAAGTAAGTGCCACCTGGGCCAAGGTAAAATTTCCCCCCTATTTTTGATTGTTAGTATTAAACTTATTTTATCATCATTAACATACATGAACTTTCAAAAAATATTAATACATCTTATTTCTAACCTATATTTGTTACCTTAAACACTTATTTGTGTTTTCTCAAAAATGGCAGTCATATATTACATCATATTACAAAATCTATTTGATCCTGTCTGTCATTTTTCCATGAAAGGATTGCCCATATTTTATTTCTCCATTTATTAATGTTGGGGGATCTGTCCTTTTCCAGAACTGAGCTATCACACATATGGCTGCTAATAGTAACTGTGTTATCAATGAGGCCTTCCTTCAGTCAATTTTCTTCTTTGGACTATAACCTAATAGAACACTATAGATTCTGTGGAACACTCTCCCACTTGTAAGATGCATTAAAAAAAATCTCCCTGCTACAAGAATTCAGGAGAAGGTAAACCACGGACACCAAAGACTCAATCAGAATTGCAACAGAGGCTTTCTGAGGTAATATTGCTAAAGGTATCTGTATGATAGTACCCGGCCTGCTTCGGGGGTTGTTATTCTAAACACTGCATAATTACATAGTAAAAGATTTTTTTAAAATAAACAAATTACCCTTTTATTTTTCTTCAAACTTTTTTTAAATTGTGAAAATTCAATATGTAAATTCAAGCTTCCTGCAGGCAACTTTAACATATGTGACCAGTACTTGAATAAGATAGGTCTGACTGGTTTGGCAACATTCCCAGGGCTATATTTTCATATGGATAAACTATTTTTGAGCATTTTTTTTCCATTATATTGATGTAACCCATGCCTGCTTAGTGTGGTGCTCTGTCCCCCTCTAGTGGCACCTACACCATCTAGAGATTGATGAGTCAGCTACAGCATTGGCTCAGATCGGGGTAGGCAATCTATGGCACGCGTGCCGAAGGCGGCACGCAAGCTGATTTTCAGTGGCACTCACACTGCCTGGGTCCTGGCCGCCAGTCCGGGGGGCTCTACATTTTAATTTAATTTTAAATTAAGCTTCTTAAACATTTTAAAAACCTTATTTACTTTACATACAACAATAGTTTAGTTATATATTATAGACTTATAGAAAGAGACCTTCTAAAAATGTTAAAATGTATTACTGGCACGCGAAACCTTAAATTAGAGTGACTAAATGAAGACTCGGCACACCACTTCTGAAAGGTTGCCAACCCCTGGCTCAGATCATGCAATAGAGGCATGTAGGCATGCAGTAGAGGCTCATGCATGTAGCTCCAGAAATCCCAGGTTTGATCCTGCCCAATGACGACAGGGGTCTGTTGACATTACACTAATAGTCCCTCCTTTAATGTTAGACATGCAGGTCTTCTCTTTAATTCTCTAATTCTCTTTAAATCTGAGCTTCCGCAAACATACTGTAGCCGGGGACTAAAAATATCCCACTCACTGCTAGTGTATGTCAGTATCTTAGGAAAGTAATTTAGAAAAATGGCTACATATAAGAGCTTGGCTTCAAATCATTCTTATTTTTTACCCTAAGGATCACAAGCCATAGGACAACCAGGGCCCTAGGTCCTAATCCTAATGTGTTATATTTTGTGTGTGTCACTTTTGTTTGTGTGGCTGCCATGGAGTGAGACTGAGGTAGGATGTCCTCTCTAACCTCAGAACAGGTATGGCACGAATAATAGCAATACATGCTTCCACAGGCTACTGTACCAATAAACTTTAACCTTGCTCTGGAGGAAATGGGCCAAATGCTGCCCTAGGTTCCACAGTTGTAAATCAGGTGCAACTTCAATGAAGTCAATTCAGTTACTCAGGATTTATGCTCAAACGCTGTGAACAGCAGTTGGCTATCTCTAGAGGCGAGATGACATTTCTGTTTTCTATGTCCCATTCAAATTAATGTCAGCAAAGTGGCCAGATAATGCAAATTGTTGTGGTGTTTTTTGTAATACAGATCCTTGTCTACAAGGGAACTGTATTGAGACTACCAAACTAATTTGACTTCAACTGTATATGAAATGGCAGTCTAGAAGTGAAAAAGCATTATACCTCATTACCATTTTGTGAGCCATCCTGTCCCTCATTATTTTACCTTTTTAACACTGTTTTACTTTTTCTTCTGTATGACTGTGAGCCTATATGATTTTGCCAGGGTTTTTTCTTGGCCATTTTTCATTAGTTTGATGAGAATGAGACGACCACATACATTTTCACTGGTGACCTAAATTAGGATTTGAACTCTGGTCTCCAACATTGAAAGTCCAGTGCACTGAATCATAGTATTCTCTGACTCTTATGGATTAGATTTTCACTGTTACATCCTTTTAAATGTCGTCTATGACTTTAAAACTATTTCCCATACAGAATCATACAACTTGGCACGGGAGCTGCTTGGATTCCAAATATGAAGAGGTTGGCATCTAGAATTTCAGTTCATTTTTTATCCTGATGATCAGAAACCTTTATTTTGGGTCTGAAACAGCCGGGTTTGCGGCTAGTAAAATCAGCGTATCAAATATTGAAACATTTTATTCTATCCATCTCAGGTAATCTAATGAAAGCTACAACTCTCATAAACAAGCACTATCCACAACAATTCTTTAAACCTTCTTTACTTTCATTAAGACTGATTAAATGTAATACGAGATTATGACATTTAAGGATCACTGCACTCTTACTTATTATATTAGAATGAATATCCCTTAGAAGGAGCCGAGGTCTGATCCTGTAAAGAACTAAGGAGTTGAAGGCACTCAGCACTTTTTAGGATCAAAATCCAGGGGCTACAGACCATACTTTTGTTACTACACTGGTGATTTCAAAGGCCCTGTGATGTTTTTGTGGATCACCCAAAGAAGTATGGTGTTCTATTACTAACTGCTTCTTAACTTTGGGTGCCTTAATGCTGTGGCTCAGAGCTTTGACATCACTAGCCTGGCTACAAGCATCAGGCCTTGCCCTAGCTTCCACCAGCCTAGTTTCTCCCTGCAGTGTGACCTCAACAACCCTTCCAGTCCCAAGTACCCCCAAATCATCTCCCTAAGTTCTTAACTACCAGACACTCAGACTTTCCCCCTCTGGTTCATCACCCCTGAAAGGAGTGAAACCTGACCCCAGTTATCAGTTCACTTTGACACACACACTCCACTAATTTTGCACAACGGAGACCTGCCTGGGGTAAAAGCAAACAAAAAGTTCTTTAAATAGAAAAATCATAGATTCAAGGATGAAATAGTACAGAAAAGCAAACACATACGGAAAATAAACATAAAGATGCAATCTCAGGCTTTACACTTCTATATTAGCTAAATTTCCCTTTCTAAAACAAGTTACCAATTCCCTCTGAACAGCAGGGCCGGCTCCAGGCACCAGCAGAGGAAGCAAATGCCTGGGGCGGCACATGCTAAGGGGCGGCATTCTGTCCATTCTTGGGGCGGCAGAGACCGGGCAGCTTTTTTTTTTTTTGCTTCGGCCGTTCGGGCGGCTTTTTTATTTTATTTTATTTTTTTGCTTGGGGCGGCAAAAATGGTAGAGTCGGCCCGGCTGAACAGTTTCCCAGCATGCCCTCTGTCCTAGAAGAGATCCAATGTTTCACGGACAGCCCTCCAATTAGATGTTCTACACATATGTACATGCATATATTCATAACCATAACATGTACACTTATCTCCTAATGACATTAAGTTCAGAATATTACACGCTTATGTAAAAGACTATACTTGACATATTTTTATACATAATAACATTGTATATTGCTTACTCTTTGGGGTGCAGACCCGCTGTTCTCCCCCTGAGTGTCTGAACCGTGCCTGTCATAGGCCCAAATCTGCCATTCTTACTCATTTCAGGACTATACCTATAGCACTGTAGCCAATGGGAGCTTTGTCCTTATGTTCAAAGGGAGCAGGATCATGCTTTTGGAGCAGCATCTGACTCCATGAGCAATTCCATTGAAGGCAATAGGACTACTCATGGAGTAAGGTACTACACAAATGAGTTATGGGTACCAGATTTGGGACCTACAAAAACACTGTCTCTGTTCTACTGATGGGATTCAAACTCGGTAATTTTTAAAGTCTGAGAGACAGAACTATTGGCATTTTTTAATATGGTCACAAAAAGTCAGAAAGGAAAGTGAAGTGGGACTAATTTAGATGAGATTACACTCTGTCATGGTTATTGTTTACCTTGTTCTTGATTTCTCCCCCACTTTATTTTTTACAGTTATCGACAATTTGCTGGCTTCTCTTTGTTTGTTAATATTATTCCATGTGCATATTACAGCTTTTACAATGTCTGTGTAAGTGTTGTTAATCTCTGCAACTGTACATGTCTGAAACAAAGATCCTGTGCCCTTTGCAGGCCAAATTTACTGTTCTAGTATGAAAGACACGTCTCTCACTCCTGGCTTAGTGAAGGCTTTAACTATCCCACCCTACTGGGGTTCTGAGAAACATTGTGCCTCAAGCTGATGCAGAGGAAGGCAATTGTATGGCCTCAGACCTCTTCCCCCGCCAGCTTCGGTGACTGTCACTATGGCTGCTGGCCTCACACAATCTTTGGATTCCCTAAACCTGTTCTTCTTTCCATGCTGGTATTTCTAAAAATAATTGGAAAGCTTGTAGTAACTAAAACCACTTATATTCTCTTTACAAAAATACAATATACCTCAGCTTTGTCCCATGTATTATTTGCTTAGTGTAGAGGACTGGGTTTCAAGACATTAGGGTCCTATTCTCATTGCTGCCATTGACTCTCTGCATGATCTTGGGCAAATCATTTAGAAGCCTGGAGTCATTCTGCATTTAGACCTCAAAATTAACACTCTCAAAAGGCTGGCAAGCTGAGTTCTTTAACCCACTAATGCCTCTATTTAACCCTTTACAAAAGTGGCATAGGGTTTCTGTGAGTAGGATACTGAATTAGGATCAGGAGACCTGGGCTCTATGTCCAGCTCTGACATGGACTGGTTATAAACTTTAGGCAGGTCACTGTACCATTCTGTACCTTAGTTTCACTATCTGTAAAATGGAGATAATACTACTTACTCTCTGTTGTGCGATGCTTTGAAAACAATGGATGAAAAATGATTTTAAAAAGAGTTAAGTATCATTATAAAAAGTTAACTCACAAGGATACCAATGAGGGTTAATTCATTAATATCCATAGCATTCTTTGAGACCAACAGATGAAAGATTGTTAATATTTTAATTAAAATAAACTTGATAAGTGCTTTAAGATCCCAATGTATTAAATCATATTTTTGTAATACATGACTCATTCTATGTGTTTATATTAAATCATAATCCTGTGGTGATTAATTTAAAATCTATACAAATCTATGCTAACCAAATATGCCTAAGGTTGCATTAATTCCAAATAGTAAACATATTTTAATTGCATACATTACTGATGTTCTAATACATTACATTACTATAGTTGACTCGAAAGAGCGCAGTACTGTACAAAACATTTATCTGCGTTTTATATGCCAGCTTTTTTTTATAGGCCTTTAAACTTTTTCTGATAGCTCACTAAAACTCTTTGCACAAGCAACACAGTTGCACAAAAATAGTCATTTGTGTTTGTAAATGCACACCAGGTTATTGCACATCTAATTGTTCCCCTAGTGCATGCCAAGTGTCCATTTATGTAGGCAAAAGCAGATAAAGAATGCTCACAGTTGTGTGTATGCAATTTTGCAAGCTGTTCCAGGGGCTGGGTCAGAAAATGTGCTCTTTGGGACACATTTTGTGTCTACATCACTATATGGTAAGCATTCATTTTACAAACCATTGCACAGTTATTCTGTACCAGAAAGCTGACAGAGATTTGAAAACATGCACAATAAAACAAATGAAAACGCATAGTCCATCTAATACATCAAAAATGAATAACAAGCACTAATTACAGAGTTCAGTATCAGAGAACCGTGCAGAATACATAACCCAGACCATAAAGGTACATACATCAGCATCAACATTTCTAGAGTTCCCATCAATGTGATATCTGCATGTCTTGGTTCACATTCAACCTACTTTCACCAACTTCAGCCCATGTTTTCAACAGTTCGGTGAAGACAGGCTGAGGTTGTACACATCAGCCCTGATTCAGCAAAGCACTTAAGTACATTCTTAATTTTAATCACATGAGTAGTCCCACTGAATTCAAAGTTAAGCATATGCTCCAGTGCTTTACTGAATCAAGGCCAGAGTTGCAAGGTGTGAGTCCTCTTTTCTGAATCAAGGCCAGTCACCTTCTCTTTGCCCTCAGCAGCTGCACCCTTCCTCAAGTGAGAGAGACTCCTTCCCCCTTGAAGATACCTAAGTGACAAGGCAAGGTTCCAGGGGTTGTTGGGGGATAGGGATGTCTTGGGGTTATAAGGAGAAGCCAGCTGGTGAGGGGAATCAGAGTCAAACTTCCAAGCAACCCCCAGAGGTTGGTTCACTTTCTAGCCCTGTCAGAACCAAACCACAGGGTACTGTTCCTGACTCCCTTTGCAAGCTGAACACAACACAGTTTGCACAACTCTAGTATCATCACAGATGAAGCGTATTTCTGTACACGGAAACATTCCTTTGTCTGTCATTACATATGCCCAATTGGGTATGTCATGTTCTTTTGACTGCTTGATTGCAATTTGGCAGTAGTTTCTGACCAATTTGCAAATTTTATATTTTTATGTATCAGATTCTGTGTTTGCAGTAATGCAAACCTGAAGAAAATGTATATTGTCCCCTTCGGCCTAAAATGAATACCTACTGTTTAATGCAGGTACATAAAATAAAGCTACATGTCACCACCGTTTTTGTTTAGACTAATCTCTTGATTGACATCAGGCTATAACAAAAACTTATTTTTCAGATATACTAGCCATAAAAGTTTATATGGAAATTTCTTATGGTAAATTGGTAAGTGCAAATATGACCCACGCTAGTATTTACCTTGATTTTGATGTAAATATTTCAAGGAATTATTCAATCATCCTAAACTAGTAAATATAACATTTCATAAGTTTTCCTCTGAGGCACTGGAGATTTCAAAACACTGTGCATTAAAGCAACAGCACCTAGTCCTGGTCTATGGCTGGGACGCCTAGGCTCTACCACAGTTCAAATAACAATTAAATAAATAAAAATAACAACACTCAGCCTACACAAATGTAAGCCCTGTGGCTTGAAGCTCTGGAAGGGAAGGAGCTCTCTTCTCCCATCTGTTGGAGAACAGGGGGAAAAGGTCACAGAGCTGCTTCATCTCAATAAGTAGTTTATCCATAACTCCAGATGGACAGAAGCTCTCTGCCCCATCTATTGGTGAATAGAGAACAGTATGGCTACAGAGAGAACTACTTTTACATAGCCTTTCTACACAGAATTCCCTCAGTGACACATTGGGAGCCACTATAACTGGTCACAGATTTAGAATTGGTTGGGTTGTGGAACAGAATTCACAGTGGAGAGAGAGGAAAGGGGCTCCTATCTTGTGGCAAGGAGTGGGTTTAAGGGTCCTATATGCTACTGATTCTTCTCCACTGAAGATCCTGTTCTGATGAGAAATGATGCAGAGGCAGCCTTTCAGATGGAGATAATACAGAGGCGACTCCTTGATGGGGTAAAGTGCAGAGAGGGCTCTTCACTGATGAGGGCAGCAGCAGAAAGAGGACACTCTGGTGAGAGCCCCCCAGCCATTAACTAAAGTTGAGATCACTACAGCTGGGTTCAGTGACAGAGCTTCTGGGCAGGATCAGGCAGCACTTCCCAAGGGTCTGGAGACAAGCCGGCCTGAGTGTATCTCAGCACTATGGGACTACACTACCTACTGACACCAAACCGTTAATGGAGTTTAGCAAATGCTGAAGCAATGTGGTACAAGGGCATTTGGCTATGGGACATTCACACAGTGAAGTGAGGGACTAAGATAACAGCCTTCTGTCAAAGTTATTGTGCAGGGTTATTTTCCTTATCATTCATATAGATATATTATTGCTGTGTTTTCCTGAAGTTGATTCTGTGTTCCCCTTTCCCCTAATAAAGTTTGCCTTGCTTCATACACAGGTGAAATAATGCCTGTTAAGATGTAGTGATCCCAGAAATTCTGAGCCGGGGCTTGAACTGGAGTTGTTTGTTAGTTTTAAAAGAGATTCCCTAGCTTTTTGAACCTGGCTGTTGTCGCTGCCAATGCCACTTGGGTTACACAAATAATGCAAAGTCTGTTCATCTTGAGGTAATCTTCTTGCTGAAGGAGATAATCTCCCATGCTTTCACATATTTGATATGAAAAGTTCCACTTTGAGAAAATGTCATGGACAACTAGCTTTGGAAGGCTATGGATTATGCTGGAATGAAACTGTAGTTTTATTCCTTTATTCTGGTAAAGCTTATTAAGAGAAGTTCTTGAGTCCTGCTCTCCATGAAACACCCCTGACGATAGCAGTATATGAATGTCACTGAAGGGGAAGTGAGCCACCAGTTGCCTACATCCAGTATCCTTGATGCAACTAAGGGAATAAATTAGTCATTAGTTGACATTCCCAGCCCCCTAATGCCACTAGGGGAGAAAGAGTGGTCTCAACTGGTATCAATCACAATAGGGATTATACCATCAGCTGCCTTTCCCTTGGGTCCACCTACCACTTCCTTTTGTACAGGTTTCCTGCACCAGCCAGAGGGAGAAAAAATCCTTGATGTCCTTGGCTGGGAGCATGCCACAGCAGAGACTGCAGCATGATCATCCTCATGTTTAGCTTGTCTTTTATGATTTATCTCACAGGCTTTCACATCCTACTGAAACAACATACATGTGCGTGGGATTTCTTTTCAGATCTGTACAAGATTGTCCTACCTGCTTAGCTTATTTTCACATTACACCGCAATCATTTAACAGAAAGCTTCTTGAGCTTTTGTCCAGAACTACCAAGCAACAACATAAATGAAATATCCCAGATCTTTTTTGAAGGAGCACAGCCCCCAGTCTCCTAGAATTCCCTATCTTTGGTCTCTGCCTTACTACTTAAGCCTAACACGTGAAATGTGCCTAATCTCAGTCTGAGTACCTTTTGCCTTGACCTAAAGTATAAACTTTACAGGAAATCTGCAGGAAGAATCAGGAGAAATAACAGGAAAAACTGTTAGAAGAATTAATAAAAATAAGACGTTCTACTTTTGTAATAAACAGCTCATTTACTGTAATGTGCTAGGGCCTAATTCTGTCACCTTTACTCATGCTGAGTACCACCTTACTTCTCAAGCAGTTCTACTAGTTTCACAGAGTGAGGCGAGGTTCTACTCAAGGTGAGTAGAATTGGCAGAATCTGGCTCTTTATTCATTGAGTACTGAAATTTTCATTCACCCTGCCACTCTCTGATATCTCTCTTTTGAGCTGGTGCTTGTGCACCTTGAGTAACTCTGCTCCATACTGGAATCTTCATCTCTTCAGCCAGGTCTACACTACAGACCTATATCGATATAACTACATTGCTCAGGGGTGTGAAAAATCCATATGCCTGAGAGTCGTAGTTATACTGATATAACCCCCATGTAGACAGTGCTACGTTGACAGGAAAGCTTCTCCCATCGATACAGCTACCACCTCTTGGGGAGGTGGATTAACTATGCCTATGGGAGAAGCTCTCCCTTTGGGGTAGTAGTGTCTACACTAAAAAGCTACAGCAGCACATCTGTAGGGCTGTGCATGAAGACAAGTCCTACTTCTTCACTACACCGCCCCCCCCCTTAAAGTTTCAAGAACTTTCTTGGGGGCTGGTCCAAGGCTGTGGAATGAACTTCAAGAGCTAAGAAACACCACAAACCTCATCAACTTCTATTCCAAGCACAAGATGAAAGGAATTCCTCTTGCTTTCTCTAATAAAAGCACATAACAAAAAATTAAAAGAAATCACTTAAAAAAAATCTATAGATAATTTTCCTCAAGTGGAGAGAAAAAGAGAAGGCAAGAACCACACACAACAGATGCTAGTCATGTTGCTTAGCGACTGGAAGGCAATCTGATATCACATGATGGGTGTATGGAAAGAACCAGAACAGAATAGAGTTTATTAAATTTAGTGCTCATTAACATTTTCTCCGAGGAAAGAGACTGAACACAAGTCAAGAAAAGTTCAAAAGAAGAGTCTTCTTTGTTCTATGCCTATGACCTACTCTTGAAAGCAAAAATAATCTTTGCTCCCAAGGACTGAATTTTGAAGTAACTCTTTCTTGCAAATTGCATTTTGTCTTCCTCCTTTTTCTTGTCCACAAGTCTGCCAACTGTATTACCACCACTTCTGTAATACTGGAATCTTTGGCATGGGAAGGTGGTTATTGTATTAATCAATTATAATGGGTCAGATGCTCAGCCAATGTGAACTGGTGTAGCTCCATTGGTTGCAGTGGAGCTCTGCCAATTTACACTAGCTGAGAATAAGGCTCTGTTATGATTGCTGCCAGAATTTATACTTACTTTAATAGAAATTCAAGTTTCCATTTAAATCCTTCCATTAAATGTTGGTTTCTGATGGACAACCTGTAGCCCTGTTATTCTGTTCCAAAATTTAATTGCCATCTGAAATCTGTAGCAACCACTTGAGAATTTTACACTGTATTATCCATAAAACTACCTCTGCATTCTGCCACTGTGTGCTCTGGAATCTAGTTTTACACATATATAACTCCAGTGAGATCAACATAGAATCATAGAATATCAGGGTTGGAAGGGACCTCAGGAGGTCATCTAGTCCAACCCCCTGCTCACAGCAGGACCAATCCCCAACTAAATCTTCCCAGCCAGGGCTTTGTCAAGCCTGACCTTAAAAACCTCTAAGGAAGGAGATTCCACCACCTCCCTAGGTAACCCATTCCAGTGCTTCATCACCCTCCTAGTGAAAAAGTTTTTCCTAATATCTAACCTAAGCCTCCTCCACTGCAACTTGAGACCATTACTCCTTGTTCTGTTATCTGGTACCACTGAGAACAGTCTAGTTCCATCCTCTTTGGAACCCCCTTTCACGTAGTTGAAAGCAGCTATCAAATCCTCCCTCATTCTTCTCTTCTGCAGACTAAATAATCCCAGTTCCCTCAGCCTCTCCTCATAAATCATATGCTCCAGGCCCCTAATCATTTTTGTTGCCCTCCGCTGGACTCTTTCCAATTTTTCCACATCCTTCTTGTAGTGTGGGGCCCAAAACTGGACACAGTACTCCAGATGAGGCCTCACCAACGTCGAATAGAGGGGAATGATCATGTCCCTTGATCTGATGGCAATGCCCCTACTTATACAGCCCAAAATGCCATTAGCCTTCTTGGCAACAAGGGCACACTGTTGACTCATACCCAGCTTCTCGTCCACGGTAACCCCCAAGTCCTTTTCTGCAGAACTGCTGCCTAGCCATTCGGTCCCTAGTCTGTAACAGTGAATGGTATTCTTCCGTCCTAAGTGCAGGACTCTGCACTTGTCCTTGTTGAACATCATCAGATTTCTTTTGGCCCAATCCTCTAATTTGTCTAGGTCCCTCTGTATCCTATCCCTACCCTCCAGCGTATCTACCACTCCTCCCAGTTTAGTGTCATCTGCAAACTTGCTGAGGGTGCAGTCCACCCCATCCTCTAGATCATTAATGAAGATATTGAACAAAACCGGCCCCAGGACCGACTCTTTGGGCACTCCGCTTGATATCGGCTGCCAACTAGACATGGAGCCATTGATCACTACCCGTTGAGCCCAACGATCTAGCCAGCTTTCTATCAACCTTATAGTCCATTTATCCAGCCCATACTTCTTTAACTTGCCGGCAAGAATACTGTGGGAGACCGTATCAAAAGCTTTGCTAAAGTCAAGGAATAACACATCCACTGCTTTCCCCTCATCCAGAGAGCCAGTTATCTCGTCATAGAAGGCAATTAGGTTAGTCAGGCATGACTTGCCCTTGGTGAATCCATGCTGACTGTTCCTGATCACTTTCCTCTCTTCTAAGTGCTTCAGAATTGATTCCTTGAGGACCTGCTCCATGATTTTCCCCCGGATCCTCCTTCTTCCCTTTTTTAAAGATGGGCACTACATTAGCCTTTTTCCAGTCATCCAGGACCTCCTCTGATTGCCATGAGTTTTCAAAGATAATGGCCAATGGCTCTGCAATCACATCTGCCAACTCCTTTAGCACCCTCGGATGCAGCACATCCAGCCCCATGGACTTGTGTTCGTCCAGCTTTTCTAAATAGTCCTGAACTACTTCTTTCTCCACAGAGGGCTGGTCTCCCCATGCTGTGCTGCCCAGTGCAGCAGTCTGGGAGCTGACCTTGTTTGTGAAGACAGAGGCAAAAAAAGCATTGAGTACATTAGCTTTTTCCACATCCTTTGTCACTAGGTTGCCTCCTTCATTCAATAAGGGGCCCACACTTTCCTTGACTTTCTTCTTGTTGCTAACATACCTGAAGAAACCCTTCCTGTTACGCTTAACATCTCTTGCTAGCTGCAACTCCAAGTGTGATTTGGCCTTCCTGATTTCACTCCGGCATGCCTGAGCAATATTTTTATACTCCTCCCTAGTCATTTGTCCAAGCTTCCACTTCTTGTAAGCTTCTTTTTGTGTTAAAGATCAGCAAGGATTTCACTGTTAAGCCAAGCTGGTCGCCTGCCATATTTACTATTCTTTCTACACATAACAGAGTTATACCAGTTTAAAAGTGGTTAATGCAGAGGTGATCCAGCCTCTTATTCTTGCTTTTAATCACTGTCTCACCACAACTGCAATTTCTTCTTTTTCCTAAATTTTTATATTCTAAATTTCAGTGGGAGAATAGAGTTGTAAATGGATAAAGGAGCCTACTCTCTTCTTCCAGGAAGGAAGAAACTAGAATCGTCACCCTCCAACACCTTCAATGACTTCCTTTCCATCTGAAAATCCAATTCAAAACTTGTATACATTACCTCTTAGACCTCCTACACACTGCTCCATAGTTGGACAGTATATCTTTCTCCATTATCACCATCATTATATATCTGGAACCTTTCCCCTCCTCTCTCCAAACCACTATGTCCTTTAATTCACATTAAAACCTTGTTCATCTCCTTAGTTTATGATTGACTCTGGCCAGCTTTTTATGATAATGTGTCTTAACTACAAATGTACATAAATTTATAGATTTTCATGTCAGAAGGGGCCATTATGATCATCTAGTCTGACCGCCTGTATAACACGTGCCATAGAACCTCACTCAGTCATTCCTACATCTAGCCCAGGGATCGGCAACCTTTGGCACGTGGCCTGTCAGGTGCGGGCTGAGGGATGTGCTGGCCGCCGCTTCCCGCAGCCCCTATTGGCCTGTAACGGCAAACCGCGGCCAGTAGGAGCTGCAATTGGCCAAACCTGCAGATGCTGCAGGTAAACAAACCGTCCCAGCCCACCAGTGGATTTCCCTGATGGGCCGTGTGCCAAAGGTTGCCAATCCCTGATCTAGTCCAATAACTTGTGATTGAACTGAAGCATATCTTTTAGAAACACATCCAATCTAGATTTAAAGACTCCAAGTGATGGAGAATTTACCACAGCCCTTGGCAAACAGTTCAAATTGTTTGTAGAAGAGACTCTATTGTATTAGGTCTCTTTTTAAAATGAATATTCTTAACTTTATCTTGTTTTTAGGAATAAATATGTAGATATGTTGCTTCTACTTAGTGAAAGATACATGTAAAAACCAAGATCTTAAAACCTCTGGGAATAGTGGAAGCTCAACAGATTTTCATTCAGCACCTGACCAGATTTTGGGCCAAAAGGCCCACACAGTGTAGCTGTAGTAGTATGAAATGTTCATAGTATCAGTACCTAGATATGACATGGTGATAAATGTTTTCAAAAATTATAGATTAATGTTAAATAGAAACCTTGCTGAGATGATCAGGATGTTTTAGAACCAGTTGGAGCAAAATATAGGTACAAAAAACCATAATTGTACGTTGTGTAAAACCAGACAACATATTAAAAAGCCAAGCAATGGAATGTTGGGGTCTACACAGGGGCTGAGAGAGACTAGAACAGAATACACCTCTCAGTGAGTAGAGTTTTCAGTTGTCTATTACAAAATGTAGTGGGACAGACTAAGGTGGGTGTCTAGGGTAAGTGTGCACCCCACTCTCAGGGCTATTACTGCAAAGGCTTAGGCACCCACTGTCCAAAAACACAGTCGTGGACTCGCAGTAAGTCTAATGGTCTCAAAATACAGACACTCCAGGAGACTAGTGAAGGAAGTCAACTTCCTTAGCATTAAGGGCTGCAAGAGACAAAAAGGCCATTTGAAAATCAATCAGGCAGTGCCTTTCTCAAGGAATTATACGTTTACCAACTTGCCTCCCATTTTGTCTCTTATTTACATACCTGAGGAAGGCTATACTGTAATTGCTCAGATATACAATGCTGTGTGTGTGTCACCATTTAATTACAGGGTCAGTACCTTAGTTTTGTGGCAGAATGTGAAAGAGGCCAGAGACATGATACAATGTTGCTCTGCAGTTGATGCAGTACTATTCATTTTTTTTAAATGGCATCAGTGACCCACACTCCTGCCAGTTTAGCAACACAACATTAACAAGATAACATTAGAATGGAACCTACATGCTGCCTTATGATATCAAACAAAGAACCTTATTGAGGCCTCCTATTTCTGTCCCTTGCTTGTTGCCATTACTCATGCCATGTTGTGTCATCTAATTTCAGGTTAAATGCTGCTTATCATATTTGTGTGCATAGACCTGCTGAGGTCACTACTGCTCATGAGTACATGAGCAAGATTTGACCCATAATGGTGTCATTTATTGCAGACTGCATCACGGTCAGTTGCTGAATGAAAATTCTGTTCTTAGTTAGACGTGTGCAAATTCTACTGAAGCTAATGAGGTCATACAGGTGTAAGGATTTGATCCTGCACCACTGATGTTGATAGGCCAAATTCTCAGCCCAGGTTCCAACTGCTTTGTGCTGCTACTGGAAATAGCACGAAAGTAGCAGCTGAGGATTCCCATAACACAGGGGAATCCCAAGGTGATGCAAAGCCAATGTAGACAGTGCTATACCCCTGTGCTTCCCCTCTCCCTGCAGGAGGCATGGTGGGAGTGGAAAGAACATGGGAGGGGGCAGGCCAAGGAACAGAAGGGCTCAGTGCTCTGCCTGATGTGCTCAACTAGCACACCAACTGGCTGCAACTACCAAAATTTAGAGCAACCCTATGGCTGTTTTAAGCAAGGCTCCTGGCTGGCCCAGGGTCAGAGGACCAGAAAGTTGACTGAGATGACTAGAGCAGGGGGAGAGTGGCTCTATGCCAAGAATTGTGCCTAGTTGGAATTTTGCCATTGATTTAAACAGGGGCAGGACCAAGGTTCAACTGAGGACAAAATTAGTCTCACTGAGTGAAATCTTGGTCCATTGAAATCAGTCTTGTCATTGATTTCAGTGGGGCCAGAATTTCACTTACAGAATCTAAATAATATGGAATTTTGTCCAGAGATGTAGCAATTAGAGTTACAGGCCAGAATCTCTGTTTTTTTTTCCACCCCCAAACTCTGGATGTGCCTTTTTTCTAATATTATGGTGTTTAATAAACTTTGTCCTGCTAATCCGAGCACAGTAGAACCTCACTTATCTACAATCCATTAAGGTGCACACTTTAATCTGCAAAACCAACAGGCAGCCCCTCCTCAACTCTAAGCAAATATTTAATAGCCAAGAGCTGTAAGGAGGCCTCATATTACTAAACTATCTTGTCAAATCTTGAGAAATCCTGAGCTCCTGCAACTCTTACAGAAGCCTTACAGAAGCTCAGCACCTCTCATTTTTGCCCCCCATTACTTTTGCAAGCTGTTTAGTACATTTATCAGTATACTGTGAAGTAATAGCACAAACAATTACAGCTAAACTGAAATAAATTATCAGAATATGTTTTCTAATACATCATATTTGCTCTTCCAAAGCATTTGCTCGCTTACTTACTAATTCACAAAATACAGTAATTCCCAAAGGGTCTCCCAGTCAATAGTGTGAATTAGTAAATGGTAAATGTATGTGTCTCCTGATCTAACTTTGGTGAGGCATCATCTCTTTTGATAGTGATTTTTGGATATGTATGTTTTAAGGAGATGTTTCTACTTCTTTGTATATATATTTTTAACAAGTGAAGCCATGAAAATGAATGCAATATAATCCTGTCTGCCCCGACTGAGCCCATGAGAATGGTGTAGAAAATACCCATACGGGTTTTGTTTGTATGTGAGTGAGTGAGAGAGAATATAACAGAAATATGCTGTCACAAGGGGGTTTTCTTTCAGATTTTATTTGCACACATTTAACATAATTATTGTCAAAGTGGGTGATTTGTAATACTCACATAGGCAGTATTTGCCACATGAAGATTCATACTGTCCCACCCACAAGCTAGTTATTTGTGTGATGCACATATAATGATAAAGCCTTTGGTCACTGTGACCAAATCTAATTATTTTCACTTGTGCCTCTTACGGAAACCCTTTTCTCAGGAATTAGTTATTTCATTTCTTTACAATTGCCTTTATGCAGTCCACTATGCAATATATTTGCTTTTTAACTAGATGTTGGCTGAAGCCTGAAATGGCTGAAAGTCATGTAATTGATTAATTAGTTTGGATTTGGGGTGGTAATTTTTGCCCATTTCAAAGATAGGGTCTAATTGCAAAAGTTGAATTTGGCTTTGGGTTCAATTCTCAAGCTCCCCAAAGTTCAGGGCTATTTGGATCATGCAATTTTCATTTTTCTTAATTAACTCAATTAATAAACAACATGACAATCTGGTTCCAAAAGCAGGAAATTTGAATTTGTCATGTATACCTAAACTACCAAAATCTGCAAATATGAAAGCATATAAGGACATACAAAGGACCAACACAAATCAGAATTTTGCATCTAGTTCCCATTGAAAATTTCCCACTAAACATTTTCTTGAACTATTTTGAATGGAAGTATTCTAAATATGCTCTTCTGCTTGGGTTTTCAGACGTCAAATATGACGGCAGAGGCAGCGTGAATTGGTAGGAGCCATGGAAAGGCATCCAAATTAGAACACCTCTGTGTTGTGAATAGTTTCAAAGAGACATCATTTGAATTTATGTAGTATAATCTCAGGGGAACCCATTCCCAACTTCAAGACATTCCTTAGTTCCAAAGCAACCCCCTGATGATTTGAATGCCTTCGAAGTGGGATGTCACTGTAAGTTATGTGAGTATTTTTTCACAGGAGACACCATCTAAGAACAAGAAATTTTTCAGATGGGGCATTCCCAAACAACATGAAAATCTTCAAAGGGAGAGTCCAAAGCATTGTAAATGCTATGAAAAGGGATAGACATGAATACACACACATACACGGACATGTGCACACACACCATGTGAAATTTTTCAGGAAAAACAAGCTGCCCTAAGCAATGTCAAGGGTTTTGTTTTGAAGACGGGATCCCCTGCTGTGGCAGTAAGTATGCATGTATGATTACAAAGATGTCTAATTAAATTATCCTTATCTGAATGCTGTCTGAACTTAACAAAGTAGATAATAAGTTCCAGAAACAGATACTGTGTGTGAGGTCAAAATTATTTTACTTCCAAAAATTAAAGCCTGAAATTAGAGATGTATGGGTAATAGAAAACATGATTGCTTCCCCACCCCCACAGTCTGCACCTGATGTCCCCCTTTTGCCAGCTGAATCACAATGCTAAGACATCATCCCAACTCTACCTCTATGAAGAGAATATGGACTTGATTCTGATTTCATTTATATCAGTGGATTTACTTCTGTTTTATACCAGGGTAAGTTACATCAATAACAACTCCCACTCTGCTATATTTTAGTGCTGAAGCCCTAGCTCCAAAAATAGCCCTAGCTCCAAAAGTGAAGTATGGGACATCTGGATCAGGGTAGTACAAGGGGAGTACCCTCCCTTTTCTCTCAGATTAGTGGCCGGATCAGATAAAAAAAAAAAAAGTGGTGGTACTCTCCCAAACTCCACCCACAACCCTATCTCCACCCCCTCATGGTGCAAAATATAATGCCATTCAGAATAGGCTGTGTAGATCCTCATAATATGATTGTTCTTCTACTTTCTTGCATGCTACCATAACAGTGAAATAGCTAACAACACTGGTATTCAGCTATCATTGTTATGCTTCAGTGAAAACTTGCTTGAAATTAATAAGGGCCATTCGCAACTCCCTACACTTTCTTTACAAACAAGACAATTTGACTTCTAGTTGGTGAGTATCCCAAAGCTGACAGATATTCAAATTTCTACATGTAATTTTGTTTATTTTCAAAATGTACAAGTTAGTTTGTAAACTTTAAAAATACATTATAAAATGTTACCTGTTTACCTCAGTAACCTAAAATCCACTGATTTGTTCCCCCTGAACTTTATTAAAGTCAAAGGGGAGTTCACAGTATGATGAGACCCCTTTAAAATTATCATGTACCCAATCCAGACATCCCATGCATTTCAAGAAAAAAGTTTAAAAAAAAATTTGACTTGTCTCTTAAACAGAGGAATTTTGTTCTACTTGGTCAAGGATCGCAAGCACACACCCTTGTTTTACTTAAAGAGAACAAATAAACCAAGAAAGGCTGTATAAACTCTTTTTGGCTACAGCCCTGATCCTGTAAGGAGCTCCATGAAAGCCCTATGGGATGCCACATGAGTGCAGAGATCTGTCTGCACAGAGCTCTTTGCAAGAACAGGGCCAGAGATGGTTACTCTGAGAGGCTAGTCGATGAGTCATAATATAGCTACAGGTGCCTCCTCTGTTGTACTGTGGTCACAAAGCTTGCTATTCACAAGTACTTTACCTTCTAGGTATGGTGTAAATCTAATAAAAAGATAGACAATAAGGCCATATCCCTCCCAATTTTCCTCGGTTGAGAAATCAGCCTAATAATCAATTGAATCAGCTTTCTATGACATCCCTATTAGTTTCAGGATTTGACGGAAGAGGAAATACCATGTGAACACACACAGAGACACGCACGTGTGATATTTATTTTATTTTAATTTGATTCTGTACCAGAGGAGCAAGAGAACTAGCAAAAACATTACAAAACACCCAACACCTTCAGACATTTTTTAAAAAACTGGATATCATTCAGATGATGTTTTGGGCAACAGTTCAAGTTATTTATTATTTTATCCAAATTGTTGATCCATCCTTAGTTTGGTATTGCAATACTATTAAAAAATAAAAAAATTTCACTGGTCCTGAAAAATCAGACAAGTGTTACCGACCCCACATTTTCTGTTGATGTCATTTCGTACTCTAGGGCTAAGATGACAAGAGGCACAATCTGGATTTTTGCCTTTGAAAATGAGGGGGGGAAATGTCAATTCCTAAAGCTGAATTGCTGCTGCTATGGCCCTGCTTTAGGAAAGTATTTAAACGTGCTGAACTTTAAGCACTTGAGTACTCCCTCCCATTACATTGCTTAAAGTTAGAGACATGCTTAAGTACCTTTATGGGTACAGAATCAGAGCCTATAACACAAAAGTCATTAGGCCAAACTCTGGATCCATTACTCAACCAGGATACAGGGCCTGTAAAGGGGACAGGACAGCATGGGGCTGGCATATTTGATACTTCATTCCCTTCCCCACATTGACAACATAGAGGAGTAGCTGAAGAACTCTGCCCTCTGGCAATCTGGGGCTACAGAGCAGCTCACATAATAAGGCTGCCATAATTTAGAGCAACTATTGGGAACAGCTCAGAATCTGCAAGGTACAAAGGTGGCTTAATGCCTCGTTGGGAGATGGGCAGCACAAAATCTGATCCCAAGGAGAGAGTTATAAATATGGAACAAAATTCTTTTGCTGCTTTATTGACCATGGAATGTAATAGCTATCACAAGGTCAAAGTGGTTCAGTCCATTTCTGAATAGGCACTTGCTTGTTAATTAGCTGTCTTACACTGTTATATATTATTACACAGTGTAATGTAATCTCATAGTGCCAGAATGTGGGATTAATATCATTAGGGTCTAAAATATGTGGGCATGCTATTACCGTGGTGGAACAGAATAAGGTCCTTCAGAAATAAAAATCTTGCAGCAAACTGAAGTTTTTCTATGCAAGATCAATACAAATAAAAATGTGTTAAATCTAGCAGTTGCCCGGTATCTCTATTGACATTACAGAAGGGTCAAGAGTATAAAGAGAGGGATTTTCCTTGCATTGGCCTCAGCAAACGTGTATGATCAAGGAAAAAGAAGTGGAAATGAAGACATGCTTCCCTGATCTTAGAGGAAACGCTGGTTGAGAATAGTTTGTCATTCTGTACAGATTGCCTCTGTAATGCTGCCTAAGTCTGTTTCAGATTGGGTTATCAACTGTATAGATTGCAAATTAATGCTGCTTGTGTTGAACTGAGTTCCCTACTTATTTGTTATTAAAAAATAGTTGGAATCGGTGCTTAGAGGTATATCCTGCTTCCTTGTCTGAGCTGGGTTCCCTCTACTGTTACTGTTTCAATTTCTAGAAAATCAAGCACATTTGCGTCCAGCGTCACGGGTGCCCGGCAAGGGACCCGATTCTCCTCTCACAGTGATTTTACACCAGTGCTACTCCACTGACCTCATGGGGGGTTATTCCAGATTTACAGAGGTGTGTGAGAGGGGGGAATCAGGCCCAAGATCCCTGCCCTGAGACATCCACACTCTAAGGTCCCAATCCTGCAAACACTTATGCACGTAACTTTAAGCATCTGAGAATCAAAGAAGTCAATACAACTGTACCACATTGCTAACCATGCTTAAAAATTAAGTGCATGACCCACTGTTGAGTGTATGTTATGTGCCCCCCCTCTGTGTCAAATCCACAGACGATATAAGTTCTTTACAGTCCCAGCTAGGGAGCCTTTGCTCTTTAGCTCTGGAAGTTCCCAGTACAATCCCTGGTATCAGCCAGAATGGCAGCCGTCACACGTAAGTATTTGCAGGCTCAGGCCCTTACTGACATCAGTTCATTTATTCACATGACTGCACAAGTGAATAAGGGCCTCAAGTTCCAGCGCTTTCATGTGTAAACTGCCTTTTATTCTCTCCTACTGTTAATTTGCAAGTAACAATAATTTACATGTATACAGTGGAGCTTTTAGTCCACTTTACTATGGGACATAATTTAGTTACATAAAATAGTCAATACTTTCTAAAAGAGAAACCTGTGGCCATTGTGCTGTTCTACGCACAAGAGTTGATTGTACATGTATTTTTTTCTTTTATACCATTAAGAACTACCATACTTGCGAAGATTGAGAAGTATACCATAACAAATATAGATCTGCACAGGAAGAGAAATTGTAAAGCATTACAGACATGTGTAATCCAGGCCTTTTAGCTCCCTAGGCTTCATTGGAACTAAATGTACAAATATGTGGGGTAAAGGAAGAGCCAATATTTGAAAAGCAACAAGAAAAAATCTGTACATAATTTGATTGTTTTTACAACAGCATTTTCACTTGCATGTGACCAGATTATCAATCAAAAGACCAGTAATATCTTCAAAAAAGGACTTTTAAAGATTCATCACTTAGTCATATGCATATGGAGAGATGCATGTGCTACATGCAGGAGAAATGCACTGAGCTACAGTAAATAAGATGTATACAAATACTGGAAAACCAAAATTTCACATCTAGTGCTAATGATCTTTAGCATTCAACATAAAGCCCTAAGTAGGATTTTAGTGCACACTATTAATACTGTGTATTTTAGGCAGGTATTGAGCACCCAACTCCAGTGTAATGAATGTACACATAAACCTTAAAATTAGTCTTAAAAGCATATAAACCACTTCAGTTGTTAACATTTTCTAAAACCCTCATGTGTGGGTAATATCACTAAAAGCAGGTATGTTGGATAAAAATGAATGATGTCCCCTTTCCAACATAAACCCAGGAGTTCATCTTCCAGTATTGTTTATAAATAGAAGAGAGTCAATTTGCTTAGGATCTGCAGGACTTTTCAGTACTCCATTTAGATAATGACAACATTTTTAACACAGCTATCACTCATTAGGTCAAGAGGTTGTGATTAATCAAGAACTGTTTTGGTTTAGGCTGATAGACATCTAGTCTCTTTAGTTTACAGTTGAATGAAGATGGCTTCAACAGTTTACAGAGTGAACTGTAATGATACATTAGACAAAAATTGAGATGGAGAAGAGAAGTGTGATCTATTTAACCATTCCATTTGCATTACAATGTGCTGTGTGTGGATTAGGCTAGGCAATGCTACAGTAAATTTAAATCTGCTGGGAAATTGTTAATGTATTATACCAGTAGGAGTTCATTGGCAGGTTACAGCTAGATAGATGTCTGCTGAATATTACCAGGCAATATTAGAGTTTGGACTAAAAGAGGAAGATTCCTTCCAGCAATAACTGACTGATGGAGAGGGCCCTTCCTGACTGTTAACAGCTGACTGGAAGAGTAGAGACCAGAGGCAAAACAGGTTATGACACAAAATCTCATGACAGAGTCTGTTCTCATGAGATTTTGGACCAAAATACAGACCAGGAAGTGGGGATCTGTTCAAATAAACTTTGGCATGAGCACCCAGACTTCCTGATTATTAACTAAACTGAAATGAATTGCCAGACATTTTAGAATATTATGTACAGCATCCAGCATAAATGTCTACTATGTTTTTATAGTGAAGTGCAACTGTTGTCTAAGATTACTTTCCCGTATTTTTCCGACAAACACTTCCTGCTCCAGTTTTCTTGATTGCTGTAGTAGCCTTTACTGAAATGAAGTTCCTCAGTGACCTAGTGTTAGGATGTTCCATTGTAATACAATATGCTCACTAGGAAACATGGTAGTATACTCATCTACTCAAGATAGATGTGAACACTCATTTGTTAATATCTGTAATCAGACCTTTTTGTTTTTAACCATATCTTGAATCATTGTACCGCTGTTATATAGATTACATCAAAAGTTTTCATACTTCATTAAAGAGTAAGTAGGCATTCCTGAGAAGATGCACTCTTTGTACAATCAAAATTTAGGACATTATCCTTCTTTCTATGATGTTCAATACCATCTACATCAGAGTTTCACACACCTTTGTGCTGTAACATTGTTCTCTTCTTCTTCAACTCATAGAATCATAGATTATTAGGGATGGAAGGGACCTCAGGAGATCATCTAGTCCAACCCCCTGCTCAAAGCAGGATCAATCCCCAACTAAATCCCCAAATGGCCCCCTCAAGGATTGAACTCACAACCCTGGGTTTAGCAGGCCAACGCTCAAACCACTGAGCTATCCCTCCCCCTCATGACACTCTTACATTTGTACTCCCGGTATGGCCAAGACCAGGGTGAAATATCTGCAATCATTTTTCTTTTTAAATCAGATTTTATAAACTCAGACAGGGAATGGGCTGCATTGCTCTGAACTGCATTAATGAAGTACCATCTCTCCCCGCCTCCACTTTCCTTCCAATACTGATGATGGGTGTAAAGCAGAGTAGCACCAGAGATACAAAAAGAAGTCATCACATTTTTTAAACTATTCTTCGTTCAATCCATGCCTGCTGTTCCTAATTGGATCCTCTGATAAATCTATTATATGCATGGTATGTGCCTTGTACAATACTGCAATCCAGCAAAGAAAACATTAATGAATACAATGTGTGTGAACATGCGCTAAGATGGAGTCTATGTGAACTGCTGTTGGCTAGAATTGTTTGGGAAAATGATGATATATTGTTGCAACTAGTGTTCTAGTTTGCCCCGGGTTTAATGAATTAATCTGGAGACCACAAATAATGAAGAACACAGACTGCTGTAGGATTACTTTCACTCCTTAGTGACTCTGTCTATGCTTAATAAAAGTTAGCATTAGTTAAGAACATCCAACTGGGTTCTGGTGAGCCATCAATACACCCAATTCATACATACTTTGGAATGTTTTAATCCCTTGTCACACGGCACAGGAAATCTCTCTTTGTGACGTTCCCCCCTCACTCTCTCATGGGACACACTTGTCTTGCTTTTGGTATGAAAATTACCTTTTGAAACTGCTCCTTGTTGAGTTGACCTCTTGCCCTTCAAATGGAAGGTTGTCATGCCCTGGAAACAGGTTCTTCTAGTGATTTCTAATGAACTAAAACATCATTCTCCTACAGTAAAGCACTACTAGTAGAAATACAGTATAGTACCTGCATTAGCTATTTAAAGAATTCTGTGCTTTGAGAAAAGGAAATGCAGGACAGACCTAAAGCCATTAAACAGGGGACATGAAAGGGTGCATTACACATGCCTGAAGGATTAATGTCCCTTTATCTAATGACCTAATTAATGTTTTTATAATTTAGCATGCTATTAGAGAGCTTTCAGTGTGCACAATATTTGCAGATAAAACATGAATTCTAATTCATTAGGACATTGCTTCTTCTGATCCTATTAATACAAAACATAACCCCCATGTAATCTTTAAGAAGTCGGTTATTTCAGTACATTATACGAAGCTGTAGGCTTTTCTCAAAGAAACTTCAAGGGACATACCAAGAAGCATACTAAGAAATGCTGTGGCTTGAGAACTAATGTGCAGGAAAATAACAAACAAATAAAAGGCAGGATTTGCACAGGAAAGATAAACTGATAAAACTGAGTCAAAGGAAAGCAAGCATTTAAGGGGACAGAACAACTCAACCAACCCAATCATCAAGGCCACAATCTTGTCTAGCATTCGATAAAATCTGGAGATTGATACTTTGATCAAACCACTAATAAGCTGATCACCCACCGACTTTTGTCACAATGATCTGGAACATGATTAGATTTGGGGCTCTGACTAAAATGCTTGACATGAACACAAATCACCCACCTACTGAGGTTCACACTCCTTTCCATTTCACACAGTTCAGATACAAAAGGAACAAAGATGACACCAACTCAAGTCTGCTGTGGAGACAGGTTCTGGTATTCAAGTCCTAAATTTAACATTAGACAACTGTCCTTGACTAGGGGTTTTAACACCCAAAGAGGGAACATGATGACTCTCCCCTTTCTTTATGGCTAACTGGGAGCTCCTTAAACTCTTCTCTGTTGTAACATGGGGTAATGGTATGAGAAATGATTGAGAGCTATTGACATGAGACATTTGATCCATCAGACAGAAGGTCAGGTGATCTTGGCTGTGTTCCCAGCTCTGCCCCTGATTAGCTATATGATCTTGGCCAAGTCACTTAACCTATCCAAGACCTCTTTCACATCTATAAAATTGGAATAAAAATACTTACCTTTAAATCCTTCCTTGGAAAGGGGAGTTGTGATTTGCTCCTTCGGAGGCTACAGGGAACTGAAGACGGACAAGGAGCTGTAAGACACTTCAAAAACTCAGATTCTGTCCTCTGAAGGCACAGAATTCTTTATTACCTCAGATAGCACACACCTGTAATGCAGAGCAGAGACAGACTCAGGAGCATAGATGACTCATGCCTCCTATACTGGGGGGCACAATCTAAAGGGGCGGGACATATGACTACCCCACGTGTCTCCTCTGCCCACAAACCTCCCTGCCCTGCACCCAGCCCGGGGCCACCGAGCTCTCCCCACCCCACCCCACCAGAGTTACTTGCAGGGGAAGGGGAGGTTCTGTCCTTCTCCCACTGCGCCTCCCCCCCAACATGCTCGGCTGCGTTCCCTGGCAGCCAGGCCTGGGCAGGGAGTGGAATGGAGCTGCTTCTCACGCTGGCTGAAGCTGGACATTTTGGGTCGCTGTTCTGTGCAGCACAGTGACCCTGTCTGGGGTGGCAGCCCACCCTGCCCCCTCTGCTTCCCACTTGGGCCTAGCTTCTCGGGGACAAGAGCCAAGCCAGCCTGGCAGCCCCGACCCGTCAGGGAGTGGAGGGTGTGGGCTGCCTCCCCAGCCAGGCTCTCTCTCAGGCAGCCGCCGCGCTGCACACAACTGCGACCCGGTGTGGCCAGGGTGAGAAGCAGCTAGTCCCGCCCCTTCCATTCCCCACCCGGGCCTGGCTGCCAGGGACAGGGGCTGAGCGTGCTGGGGGACAGGCACAGTGGGAGAAGGGAGCCCCTCTCCTTCCCCTCCCCCCGGCAGGCCCAGCAGACCCCATATCCCCACCCCCCACCCCACATGTCACCTATGCTCAGGGGTCTATATTAACCAGGGCTCAAACTAAAATGTCTCAGACATAGTTTAGCATGGTTGAGCACCTTGATTCAGTAGCCTAATAACAGTGAACCATGTAGTTTAAACTGTTCTGCTCCTTTACGGTACATAGACTTCAAGGCCTGGCCTAACACAGAGTAAAACAACAAACAGCAACATATTTTCTGAAACCACATATTTCTAACACTTGAATCATTTTATATTTAGGCAATACATGTTTTAAAAGTCTTTAAAGCATAAACATATAGCACACGTCTATAATGTAGCACAGAGAGAGACTCCAGAGTCTGTATAAAACAGAGCTCAAACTACAATTCAGTGGCAAAAACCTATGTTAACACAGAGTTAAGGTTGCTCGGTGGTATGTTGTTCCCTCGCAGAATGTTGAGTTGAGCAAAACTCAAACTTGTGAAAACCAGAAAACACAGAGTCAAGGTTGCCCACGCAAACTTAACTCTGCCCTCTTTCAACAATGCCCCAACACACCTTGTTAACACACATACCTTTCTCTGACAACCCCACAGTTGCCGAAATGTACAAACTCTTCACCTCCTTTTACAATCCACTCTCTCTCACCACAGGACTCCATCTAACGCTATTAAAGGACACAAAGAGAGAGCGAGCGTTGTAACAGACCATATCCTCCGTGGATTGGGCATGGAGGGGGATATATAATGCTCACCTGCAATATCATGTGACAGCAGAAGCAGAAAAAACTGTTATTAATGCTGCTCATTCTCATAACACTCATCTACCTCACAGGGGCATATCTGATGAGTAATTAGTTCATACGTGTACCGTGCTTTGAAAACTGTAAAGAACTGTATAATTCCTCTTATTCCTTTTCTTATGTTCTTCTTCCAGGACATGCACCGGCTCAGCAAAACAAGCTCAATGTGAGAGTCTCCTGTTGAGATTTCTCTTAAACTGCTTTCCTGAATTTCCAGCCTGATAGCAGGGTTAGGATTCTCACTGAGCCCGCACAGCAACAAAAATGAACAATATGAGCTAAGGTTTCTCTGGTGCAGAGGTAATGAGTGGGATTTCATTGAATGTAGTTAAATACCGTTGCTTGGCAGAATGAGTGCAAACTATTTTTGTTTTTTTAGTTAGCTTTCTGCTGAATTATCACAATTACATTTGTGAGAGAATCCCAGCCTCAATAGCGTGGGTAGATACTGATGATATCTGACTAATCATCTCTCCGTCTACTGCTTTTTGTCAGATGAACAGCACCCACTCCAAAAAAAAAAAAAAAAAAAAAAGCATGTATAGCTTTGAATTTAATGCTTAACACCTAAGAAGGTTTTGTTTGTGCATGAGGAAAGAGGGACTAAACTGGGAAGTACCCTTTATTTACTGACCTTGTGCCACATTCTACTATCAGTCAAATCCATGGCTGTACATATTTGCATTTGACTGAAGGAAGCACCTGGCACAAAGAGTTATTTCCACTGATCTAGAGACGAACAAACGGGAAAGCAGAAAGCAAAGCAAGATTAAAAACCTAAAAAGAAAGTGAGCCCATTAAAGCTTAACTACCTACTTTTTATTGCTTGTGGTAATAGATAATTGGCCATCTATAGTACAGTGTATTATTTCATTACCTTAATAACTTGGCTCTACATAAAAACTTTTCACACAGCAACTTGGCTCCAAACTGTTAACTTTTTTTATGAATGGTAATAAAACAACAATCGACCCACAATAATTTATCCCGTCATACCCTGGTGACTTGAAGTATGTAGCCTTCTTCTGAACTCTATTAACTTCCCTGGATTCTAATGATATCTTATATTCTTCTAGAAATTGCAAACACCATCCACTCATCTAAATGGAGAATTTTTAATACACAACATTAGGCTTTTAAATTGTAAATTCATAAAATTTGCCTTTCAGATCTCCTTAGTCACGTTCACCTAAAACACTTTGGAAAATATAAACTGTTAATTTCATTTTCTCTGTGGGCTTTGGTTAGTGACAAAATTCCCAAGATAATTTCAAATTCATTTGTGTGTAGTAGCTAAATGCCTAATCCTGAATAAGGTCTTTTAGGTTCTCTGACAAAATGCTTCAAAAGCAGATATTCTGGTATTGCAAAACAATTGTGTTTGAAAACACTGCATGCTTCTCCGGAGCAAGAGTCTAAGGGCCAGATCCTCAGCCTGCTCCAGCTGTTCGTACTGCTCCAGTAGTCCAAAGCAGTCTTATACCTGGCTTAAGCAACCCTATGAAAATTTGTACCCTCCCTGAACCCAGCTCAGGGAGTGTATCCAAGCCAAAGAGTCCATGGGTAGGCATTCTTGTGCCCCAGCAATCCCCAGCTGCTGGAATAGCAGCTACGAGCAGCAGAGAGCTGATGTAAGTTAGAGCAGTCATGAGGCTGCTCTAATTTTCACTGGTAGATTAAGGCAGTGGGTGGACTGTCACAGGAGGTGGGAATTGCAAAGGTGAGTTTATTTCCTGCACCCTTTCTTGCCTTTCACTTAGCACAGGTTGTCTGGACCCAAGACCTTGGCTCAAAATATTGATGAAAAGTTCCCTAGTGATCATTTATTTGTATTTGATTAGTTGGAATAATAAAAATGAGAGAAGGTATGCTCAAAGAGCTCTGACTCTGAATATTGTCATTCCTTAGGGTACATCTTCACTTACATCCGGGTCCGGATGTAAGCAATCGGTTTTCTGAGTTCGATTTATTGCGTCTGGTTAAGACGCGATAAATTGATCCCGGATTGATCCCGGAAGTGCCCCGGATCGATCCCGGAAGTGCTCGCCGTCGACGCTGGTACTCCAGCTCGGCGAGCGGAGTACGCAGCATCGACGGGGGAGCCTTCCTGCCGCGTCTGGACCGCGGTAACTTCGGACTAAGGTACTTCGAATTCAGCTACGTTATTAACGTAGCTGAATTTGCGTACCTTAGTCCGAAGTGGGGGGGTTAGTGTAGACCAGGCCTTAGACATCCACATTACCCAGCTTCCCTGGACAAAATCCATTACTCCCATCCTGGTCATGTCTCCTCTAAAAAATAGAGGCTTCCATTCCACATTCTGGCTATTTTGGATCAAGTGGGGATCTACTTAAATTGGAAGCTCTTTGGGCCAGGGAGCATATTTTTTTTTCTTAATAGTACAATGGAGCCCTGAGTGGGGCCCCTAGGAGCTACTTCCAAAGCAGCAGCCAAAAGTGAGCTTTCTTTAAAATAAAATAAAATAAAATAAAAAAAAAAAAAAAAAAAAAAAGAGAGAGAGTACAGAGAAATCATTCTGGAAGGTTTCTGATTTTCCTGCTGTATCTAAATGTGTATGCATACTCATATGAACTATAGTGAAAGATTCTATATCCAGGACAGATGAGCGTTAAGATGAAAATCTAAAGGTATCATTGTATCATTTTTAAAGGTTGGTTTTGAACAAAAAAATTGTGGATCATGATTAAATAAAAGAATCACAACATTTGGAGATGGACATGACCCATTACTTCATTTGGGACCTGGCCCTGCTCCAAGTGAAGGCAATGGTAAACTCTGATTGATAATAATGAGTTCAGCCACTAGCCCAATTCTCTGCCAATGCAGGACTGTTCTGCACAGTAAATTTTTTTTAGAGGTTTTTTTTTTTCCAGTCTAGTTTTATATGCGCCAAGCAATAGGGCTTCAATCCATTCTTTTGAGAGTCTAGTCCAGTGGTTTTCAAACTTTTTTTCTGGCGACCCACTTGAAGAAAATTGTTGATGCCCGTGACCCAATGGAGCTGGAGATGAGGGGTTTCAAGTGCAGGAGGGGGCTCAGGGTTTGGAGGGGGCTCAGGGCTGGGGCAGGGCGTTGGGGTGTGGGAGGGGGGTCAGGGCTCTGGGCTGGGGGTGCAGGTTCTGGGGTGGGGCCGGGGGTGAGGGTTGTGGGGTGCAGGAAGGGGCTCCGGGTTTGGGGGGGCTCAGGGATGGGGCAGGGGATTTGGGCACAGGGTTGGGGTGCGGGCTTACCTCTGGTGGCTCCCGGTCAGTGGTGCAGCCGGGTGCAGAGGCAGGCTTCCCCCTGTCCTGGCACTGCAGACTGCGCTGCACCCCGGAAGCGGCCAACAGCAAGTATGACTCCTAGGCGGAGGCGCGCAATCAGCTCTATGTGGCTCTCGCCAGCAGGCACTGCCCCCCAGCTCCCATTGGCTGGGAACCAGCCAATGGGAGTGTGGAGCCAGTGCTCGGGTGGGGGCAGCGTGCGGAGCCCCGTGGCCCCCCTGTGTAGGAGCTGGACCTGCTGCCGGCCACTTCCAAGGACTAGGGACTACTAGTTTTTATTGGCCGGCTGCCAGTGTCCCTGGGTGCTGAGCAAGGCGACCCAGTGCCTTGCATTCCGTGACCCAGTATTGGGTCATGATCCGAAGTTTGTAAACCACTGGTCTAGTCCACAAATTAGTAGCATAGATCAGAGTCAGGACATTTTTAACAATACTAAATGTTCTACTTATACTTTCATTCAAAACTCCTAGTGATATTCCCTTCCACCACTGATCCTCCCCTTTGTTAGTGTTTATATGTAGCCAGGTATCAGAGGGGTAACCGTGTTAGACTCTATCAGCAAAAACAATGAGGAGTCCTTGTGGCACCTTAGAGACTAACAAATTTATTTGGGCATAAACTTTTGTGAGCTAGAACCCACTTCTCCTCTTAGGATCAAATACTGTGTCACTGAAGCCAATGTGAGTTTTGCAATTCACTTCAATGACAGAAGGATCAGGTCATTATTTAGCCAAGTTATATGCGTTTATTTCCTTTCATCTTTGCTCTAAAAGTCAATCCATTCATTGCCCTCAGCACTTTTATGGTCTTTCTCTGAACTCCCCCAATTTTCAATATTGTCCTAGTTAAAAGTGTGGTCAATTCCAGATGTGGTCATATCAGAGTTGCATAAAGAAGGACTGTGACCATCACATCCCATGACATGCCTCTACATACACCTCTACCCCGATATAACGTGACCCAATATAACACGAATTCTGATATAACACGGTAAAGCAGTGCTCCGGGGGGGCGGGGCTGCGCACTCCGGCAGATCAAAGCAAGTTCGATATAACGCGGTTTCACCTATAACACCATAAGATTTTTTGGCTCCCGAGGACAGCGTTATATCGAGGTAGAGGTGTATATAGCACAATTGCACTGGCTATTCTTGCAGCCGTAACACATTGAAAACTCATGTCCACTTTGACCTTGAGATCTCTTTCAGCATTGCTGCTTTCAAGGATTTTCCTTTCCAGAGAATATCTATGTTTCAGATTATATTTCTCCTGGTGTACTGGGTTATATTTTCCCATGAATGTCATGTTTATTTTCTAGCTCCATATTCCTAATCCCTGTACTTCCTCTTGTATTATTTCTCTGTCTTCCTAATTTATGTGAACAAGGGTTTCTAGGATAGTATCACCTGTGAGTTTCAGTAATTATTATTAAGGTTGCACAACACTTTCAATTATTATCTTGATTTCAATTAATATTTATATTGCAATAGTAGTCCATTGCCCTAGTCAGGATCAGAGCTGCATTGGATTGTAAACTCCTTGGGGAAGAGACTGTCTTGTCATTATGTGTGTGTACAGTGCTGAGCAAAGTGGAGCCCCAATCACAACCACAATACAAATAAGAATTCACCTATTTGTGCTAGGTACGGTATACACAGATAGGAAGATATGGTCTTTTGATGCAAAGAGTTTACAATCTAATGTATTTACTCCCTCTTCTTGGTATTAATGAATGTTAAATAAAATTGATCCCTGAAACAACCCTAGACACCTGCCCGCGACTTGACACCCTGCCAATTTCTTTACAGTCCTTCAATTAGTTTTCAGTTCACGTAAACTAGTTCTCAACCTAGCCAATTGGAATGTATTTGGAGAATGAGATTGCATGAGATGATGCGCCAATACTTTAATAATAAATTCCAAATATGTTATGTCTGCCACATCCACTTAATCCACTATTTTTTGCAGTTTTATAAAAAAAAATACTGAAATCAGTCATGGGATGAGTCATTAAATTTCCATAGTCCACATACAGATGTGATGTATACTGAGTGCTGGAGCATGATTACAGAACCTGATCACATATGCAGTGAGTAGAACTGGCTAGGGTTTGCATGCAGCTCTTATTGAAGTAAATGGAAAGACTCCCATTGGCTTCAAAGGGAGTCGTATCAGGCCTTAGCTTGAGGCAAGTTTGGTAAAAGTTATTTCCTCCTTCCTCTGAGGAGGCAATCAGGAAACATATGCAAATCTTTGCTTCCTGACTGGCTAATCAGAAGTCAATAATATTTTTTTCTGGATCTCTAACTTCTTCTCCCTATTACAGTGTTAGTTTAAAGGAACAAACTGTTATATTTCTGAAACTCATAGGCATAATGGAAAGATTTCCAGATATTTCTGATGAAGACATTCAGAATATATGTAATAAGACTGTAAATTGCCTTCATAGTTCTGTTAAGGGGAAAAGGCTAGAGTGGTGATGGAATGGGGGTTAGGGAGAGAACCAAGATACAGTTAATACAAGACAATAACAATAATAGCTACTATACACACAGTCTATGACTGTCTTAGATTACTGTCAGTCAGACAGAGATGAGATCTCAACAATATCTTTTGCTGTGTCTCTTAAGATTTTCCTTCCCCCCCCCAGACAACTAATATAGTTCAGATATCCCATTGCATCATTCTGCAATATTCAATTTGTTTGCTGATTTTCTGTTTATGAATAGACCTGGCAAATGTAGAAGCATGACATAGAAGCTACTTCTGAAAGTTACTCACGACTTTGATAAGATTCAAGTCATGCAAAAAAATTATTTTTTGGTTCTACACAGATATCCCTTCCTCAAAGCATATGTAAAATTCTCCCCAAGTTCTTACCAGTACTTTTGAGTAGAAATAGACAAAATTTTCTGAATTCTGATTTTTTGTGAAATTTTAACAAAACAAAAACAAGAAAAATGATTATTTTTTTTTACAAAAATGTACATTTTCCTGCAGCAGCTTGGTTGAATCTGGCTCAGCACCACAAAAAACTTGAAAGATAATCCCTGTCATCACTACAGTTCTGGAAAACTATCAAAGTTATATGGTCTCATAAACTGCTCATCTCATCTCCATTTTTCAAACTGCTGCATTCTAAAGCTTGTTGTTGGAAGAGGGGAGGCAGTCACACTCCTTCACCCCCATCCCTGGGCACTCATCTAGAGTGTCGTCTAGTTTCACAGTCTTTTGTCAATCACCAGAATCTCAGTGTCAGTTTTCATTAATGGCTGGCTTTTTGGAATGTTGCAGACAACTATGCAAATCAACGATGTATCCCGTGCTCTGGCAGCCCTATTTATTGGTGAATGCACATCTGCAGTTGACTCCAAATCTCACACTGTCACAACATAATCCCATGAGATCTAGAGGGCAATGATTAATCTGATTATCAATATTTGCCAATAGCTGTATACTATTTGATTGAATAGTTAAAAACTGGACACCTCCCAGCATCCCATCCCTAGAAATAAGAGGCCAGATTCTGATCTCCTTGACTGTAACTCCAATGAAGTTACACCAGCACAAGTGAGATTAGAATCAGACATCTAATCTTGCACTTTATGATATCCTCAGTGTTAAAATAACAGGCTAGTGACAGAGGGTGAAATACTGACTCCATTGAAGTCAATGGCAAAACTCCCCTTGACTTCAGTGGCACCAGGATTTCACCCCAAATGTTTAAATTTGTTGTGAGAAAATAACTATATTCATCTTGCCTGATAATGCTGTGGGGATATGCTAAAGCCACTGTGTATTACAGACAGTGAGAATGCCATAAAGAAACAAGTGACAAAATTAACCAAAATAGTGTTTAAATGGTTCTCACACTTTATTTCTTCCTTTTGCAATAACATAAACATGCTTAAAACATATAATAAATGCACCCAACAGGATCAAAATATAAAATATAACAAATCCATGCACTGGAGTGGGGTGCTGAGAGAAAGAAATTGGTGAACGCTCTTTCTCAGTTTAGGGGGCTATGCAACTGCTAAACCTGCTCATTTCAGAGCGATACTGTGTTAGAGAGGACTTTTCAGTTCCTCAGAGAAGGAAAAATCTTCCAAGTGCAGGGACTGCAGTAGCGGTGAATCAACTATTGTAATGTGCTGCCTCTTAAAATACTCCAGGGTAGTCAAGGATTACGAAGGCCCCCATTTTGTGTGAGCTGATCAAATACAGATGTTGCCAAAGAGTTGACCTTACTGACCGTGACTTAACTAGAGATTGAATGGCAGACAGACGGTCAGTAGTAGGGTGAAGCCATGTTTTGGCGATAGGGTGTAAATGTATATACAGTTTACAGGATGTGAATGACACTGAGCAAACATCTGGTCTAGTGATAAATACATGTTTTACTTCCCAAAAGTTTTATCCCAGAGAAATGTGGTAAAAATAAATAGTGCCTGACTTTGCTAGGTGTCTTGTGTGTTTGTCATGGTCTCGGAAAACTTGAAATAAAAAAATATTAAAAATGGTACTAACTTTTCTCTCTCTTCCTGCAGTATCAGATTTCATATAAAACTCATCAGCTGAGCTGAGTATTTGTCTTGATCAATGGCAGGAAACCAGGGGATCAAATGTTAATAAATCAGAAACAGATACCCCACTTGAACAGAAATATATCACTAACCTGAAAAATAGGGCAAATTATTTGACAAGTTTTATATGTATGTGCATAAAGAAAACAAAAGCTTTTCATAAAACACTTGAAAAGTTGGAACAAAGAACAAGGAAGGAGAAAAAAATAACACACAGTGCCAATGAATATAAAATATAGCACACAAAAGGATCCTAGTTTACTAGCTTAGCTTACTTTGAGATTGACAAAATTAAATGAAAATTCATTAATTAATACAACACAATGAACAATCCTATTTGTTTTAATAGTAAATTATCTCTTTTATTTTGATGGTACCCCATAATAATTGAAATCCTATTATAGTTCCTCTGATAATTTGATATTTTGAAACATTCCTTGAGCTATTAATTAATTAATAAAGAGTGATAATAATTGTAAAGTACTGACAGATTCATGACGTTCTTGGTTTGTTGGTATGTAAGTAGATAAAGACACACTGACTAGCTTTAGCTTAATCACTCTAAACGTTTTAGGTCTGACTTTTTAAATTTAAGTTTCTTGTATTCGTTTCAGATAAGCATCCTAAGAGTGTGGTCTTTTCTTTAAATTGAAACTGTTTGCTTCTGTGCATAGCCTACTAAATTAAATTAGAAAATCCTGGTAGGCCAGCAGGACAGAATTTCCCTTCCTTCCTATTTTCTCATTCTGCAATCTATCACCTAGGGTAATTAGGACCAGTGAGGGATCATCTTCACTGGATTAACCTTAACTAAATTGTATGCATTCAACATGTGCTCTTTTGATTAACTTGAGCCTGGACTGCTGCCTGTGGTACACCCACCTTGTAATTCTACACACTTAATTAATTTCAGATGAATAGCAAGAAGAATACATTAAATTCTACAATTAATAAACCTATGTTAGTTGAGGCATTTTATGTTAACTCTATCGTTAAATGAACAGAAAGAGAAACAAGAGGTAACATAAAATGCATAAAAGTAGAATATAAAAGAACTCCAAGTGAGCCAGCTTTGCCAATGAATTTACAAATTCTTTCTATAAGCCTACAGTGCAGTACACATACAAAATTTCCACTGACATCAATAAGAATTTTGGCTGCAGAATCAGGGCCTACATTTTAAATTACACAAAGAACATAAATTGCAATGGGAGATCCTGGTAGGAACATTTTAAAAAATGATTTAACAATATTTAAACAATATTTAATTCAGTTTTTCATGTGGCTTCACTCTTGCATAGACGTTCTTTGTCATAAAAAACTTGTAATGGTCACTGGCTATAGCCCAGACCTCCAGCCCTGACTCAAATAAACATGTTTGTCTCATCCTTATTGCTGTGTGAAACATGGGTAAATGGCAGAGGAAGTGCCTAAGGGTCCAATCCTGCAAGGACTCACCCATATGAGTAACCGTGCCACTGTAAGTCTCCCATTCAATTCAACAGAACTACTCCTGGAAGTAAAATTACTCATGTGCATAAATATTTCCAGGATTAGACCCTGACCATACAGGAGGAACAGACTACACACAAAGCCGTGCCAAATGCACAAAGAAAATAAACAGAAGGAATAGGGGGAAATATTTTTTTGTCTAATCCCTTTTAACTGAGGTTATTTTAGGTGCTAATTATAAAAATAAGGACTTATGATCAGATTCACAAAGATATCCGCCCAATATCAGTTTTACACCAGTATAACTGCAGTGACTTCAGCAAATTCACTACCAGTTTACACTGGTGGCAGTGAGACTTCAGTGGGACTACATATGTGCTTAAAGTTAAAGTACTTTGCTGGGCTGGGGTTGAATGCTCAGCCACTTACAGGATCAAGCCCTAAGTGAAAGTCAGATCCATAAAAAGTAAATTATTTTCAGAGAGATGTTGTTTCTAAGTTAATTCTGGCCCTTTAAAATCATTCGCTATTTTCCTCTTTAGAAATCAGTATTATAATGAATGCAGCCATGAATATCCATTTCACTTATCTTTCATCTATCTTTGGTATTTCTATGGTGCCTGTTACCATGGCATTTAAGCACAGTTTGTTAACTTCCAGTATCTGATTTTACTGCTAAGCACACAAAAGATGACTAATAATATATAAATACGGACAATAAAACAGTCTACGAATAATTTTATTTATAATTGGCTATTTGGCCATTTTATAAAATCATCCAATTGTACTTCTTTTCTACCATTTTTATCTATATAAAATCAGATGTTTATCATAGGGCTGTCGATTAATCGCAGTTAACTCACACGATTAACTAAAAAAAATCGTGATAAAAAAATTTATCGCGATTAATGGCAGTTTTAATTGCACTGTTAAATAATAGAATATCAATTGAAATTTATTAAATACTTTGGATGTTTTTCTACATTTTCAAATATATTGATTTTAATTACAACACAGAATACAAAGTGTACAGTGCTCACTTTATGTTATTTTTTATTACAGATATTTGCACTTTAAAAACAATAAACAAAAGAAATAGTATTTTTCAATTCTCCTCATACAAGTACTGTAGTGCAATCTCTTTATCATGAAAGTACACCTTAAAAATGTAGATTTTTTTTCTTACATAACTCAAAAACAAAACAGAGTAAAACTTTAGAGCCTACAAGTCCCTTCAGTCCTACTTCTTGTTCAGCCAAATGCTAAGACAAACAAGTTTGTTTACATTTATGGGACATAACGCTGCCCGCTTCTTATTTCAGGTGACATTGTAAACAAGAAGCGGGCAGCATTATCTCCTGGAAATGAAAACAAATTTGTTTGTCTGAGAGATTGGCTGAACAAAAAGTAGGACTGAGTAGACTTGTAGGCTCTAAAGTTTTACATTGTTTTATTTTTTAATGTAATTATTTTTGTACATAATTCTACATTTGTAAATTTAACTTTCATAATAAAGAAATTTCACTACAGTACTTGTATTAGGTAAATTGAAAAATACTATTTATTTTGTTTTTTACGTTGCAAATATTTGTAATCAAAAATAAATATAAAGTGAGCACTGTGCACTTTGTATTCTGTGACGTAACTGAAATATAAACAATATATTAGAAAATGTAGAAAACATCCAAAAATATTTAAATGAATGGTATTCTATTATTGTTTAACAGCACAATTAATCACATGATTAATCTTTTTAATCACGTGATTAATTTTTTAAATCACTTGACAGCCCTAGTTTATTATAAATTGTCATTTGACTACTGTTAAAAGATTATAAACAGCTATTGTGTATATGATATGCAATCTTCCTAAACTCCCTGGCAAGTTTATATAACTGTGAGGGTAAACATTTCAAAAGCAGCTAAATGACTTAAGAACCTAAGTGCCGACTTCAAAAGTGACTTAAGTGTTTAACTCTGGAATTCAGGTTCCTAAGTTATTTAGACACTTTTGAAGTTTTCATTTCAAATGGATTCAGTTAAACACAATTAAATGAAAGCGTCCACAAAGGGGTTTAAAGCAGTTCAATCCACTTAAAATTCATACCTTATGTTAATTCAGATTTCCTAATTTCCTAAGTGTCCCACCATGTCCCTTTACTATATCAGCTGGCTCCTGTGCCATAAGGACATGTGGGCCAGTTCTGCCTTCTGGGAGAGGTGGTAAAAACTGCACTTAATGCAGTTCCATTCCTTCTGAGAATGAGAATTTTGCCATTGACTTCAACGGAACAAGATTCTGCCTCGCCCTTAGCAGGGTGCAAAGTGCAGGGGACAGCATAGGGAGCCTTTCCCCCACTACTGGATGGTTCAGGTTAGGGTCAGACAGAAGTCTAGTCCTCGTGATCAGGGCAGCATAGTGGCTGTTCCCTAAGGGTTGTGTGGCAGAGGGCAGAGAGGAGACAGAGCCATGGTTCATTCTGCCACTTGCAACAGTCAGCAGAGCTTGCCAGTCCCACTGGGGAAAATAGGCTGTAGCCACGGAGGAGGTAGTAGTGGGCATGCATCCCTGGAGCCCTGGTCGGCATTCACAGAATCATAGAATATCAGGGTTGGAAGGGACCTCAGGAGGTCATCTAGTCCAACCCCCTGCTCAAACCAGGACCAATCCCCAACTAAATCATCCCGCCAGAGCTTTGTCAAGCCTGACCTTAAAAACCTCTAAGGAAGGAGATTCTAACACCTCCCTAGGTAACCCATTCCAGTGCTTCACCACCCTCCTAGTGAAATAGTTTGTCCTAATATCCAACCTAAACCTCCCCCCCTGCAACTTGAGATCATTACTCCTTGTTCTGTCATCTGCCACCACTGAGAACAGTCTCGATCCAGCCTCTTTGGAACCCCCTTTCAGGTAGTTGAAAGCAGCTATCAAATCCCCCCTCATTCTTCTCTTTTGCAGACTAAGCAATCCCAGTTCCCTCAGCCTCTCCTCATAAGTCATGTGCTCCAGCCCCCTAATCATTTTTGTTGCCCTCTGCTGGACTCTTTCCAATTTTTCCACATCCTTCTTGTAGTGTGGGGCCCAAAACTGGACACAGTACTCCAGATGAGGCCTCACCAATGCCGAATAGAGGGGAATGATCACATCCCTCGATCTGCTGGCAATGCCCCTACTTATACAGCCCAAAATGCCATTAACCTTCTTGGCAACAAGGGCACACTATTCTGTCACAGTGATAGGTCTACACCAGGGGTGGCCAACCTGTGGCTCCGGAGCCACATGCAGCTCTTCAGAGGTTATTATGCGGCTCCTTGTATAGACGCTGACTCCGAGGCTGGAGCTACAGATGCTAACTTTCCAATGTGCTCTGTGATGCTCACTGCTCAACCCCCTGCTCTGCCACCACTCCACCCCTTCCCCCAAGTTCCCTGCCCCTTCCCCCGAGTCTGCCATGCCCTCGTTCCTCCCCCCTCCCCACCAGAGCTTCCTGCGTACTGCAAAACAGCTGATTGCGGTGGGCGGGAGGCGTGGGGAGGGAGCGGGAGACACTAATTGGTGGGGCTGCCAGTGGGCGTGAGGCGCTGGGAGCAGGGGCAGGAGGGGAGCTGATGTGGGGCTGCTGATGTATTACTTGGGCTCTTTGGTAAATTCTGGCTCCTTTTCAGGCTCAGGTTGGCCACCCCTGGTCTACATGATAATCAGCATGGGCTGTACAGGCCCACCCAGAATTACTCACAGGGCTAGCCTGTGCTGAAGCACACACTGCCATAGCTTCACTGGCACTTCAGGACCCAAGCTAGCTAGATTAAAAGCTAGCTTGGATATGTCTACTCGAGGTGTACTCGTACCCTGTGATTCCAATATAGACATACACCCTGAGGCAGAGTGCCTCTCTCTCTCTCTCTCTCTCTCTCTCTCTCACACACACACACACACACACACACACACACACACACACACACACACACACACACACACACACACACACACACACACACACACACACACACACACACACACCAGAGAGCAGCATTGCAGGTTGGCCCTCCCAAGCCATTCCCATTTGGGGGAAGCTACTCATACCCTTTGCACTTCCTGTGGTTTTCTTGTAAACTTCTCCAATAAGATTTTCGAAGGAGTGGTCGGTGTCAGAGCTGGGCCTGGCCAGTCACTCACACAGAGACATTTGGTAAAATGGAATTTCCCCCCGTTGTGCTTCATGAACATGTTAATTAGGGAATAACTTGAAAAAAACAAACACAAACCAAAAGCCATTAATTTGGGGCCCGATTCTGCACTGTCTTACCCAAGTAGTCTTCACTCAAGCAAGCAGCATCAGTCCGCCTAGCTGTAAAATAGGGGTAATGAGGCATAGAGATGTTAACACTCAGGGAAGAGCCAGTGTGTATGTGATAGTGACATGATCCGACCACATTAGGAACTGCTTCTAGTCTTACATTTTATGGGTCCAGTAAATCAGAGTATTAAATAAACCTATTCAAAATAACGACATTGCTGCTTCAGTTAGTGACTACAACACAGAACTTTTCATCTGCTGACAGAAATGTGGAAAATAACCCCATTTATTATTATTATTTTATGATTCTTTTGTTTCAGCTCTGGCAGTTCCTTTGAGATAATAGCTTTTTCCCCCTCTATCAGCGCGAATACTCTCCTTGTTGATTAACAGAGGTAGATACACACTTAAAATATTACATATATGTCTACATTTCTAAACTAGTCCTTAAACTTTCATTTTAGTGTTTGAGAGTTTCTGAGCATATCAGCAACTAGAAAGTTATGCATTTCCTGCATTTTTATCTGGTGACAAAATCATATATTCGTACATAAAAATGATTAATTTCTCTCTATTGGTTCATTTTAACCACAATATTTTTAACACTTTATCATGTAAAAAGAAATATTCAGAAACTAATAAAATGTGGATTATTCTCCTGATGACTCCTAATCACTTCTTTGATAGTCTATTATATGCAGTAACTGGCTATCAGGAATAAGTTTCAAACTGGCATTATGTATTTAATAGACCATAACAAATTCTTCATCATTGTAAAATTGCATTGTGAAAATATTTAACTCTATTTGGTTAGTTTTTAAAATGTTTATTGATATGTGTAGTAAATTACTTCATGAAAAGAATTCATTGCAAATTCTCAGCTCTCAGTTTAGGAGACAAAGTCCGCATTTTTTGCTATAATGCCAACTGCAAGTAACCCTTTCCATAGATTAAATATTGAGCAAAATTACAACCTGATCCCGAAACATTTATGTGCATGAATAGTCCCACTGAGATAAATCCATATAATTGATAGTAGTGGGATTGTTTACATGCATACAGTCAATCAAAAGCATACATTCTGAAGAAGAAGGGGCTTAATTTTTTAATTATGGCCATTTTTAGAGCTCAATCCTGCTTTCAACATTAGCAGGATTGGGCTCTTAGTCAAATACAAAATACTATCTTAAATCAGTAATTTTTTTTATTCTCCTTTTTCTTCTTTCAGTAAGGAGACTGGGTCTTACTTTAAGTACTGGACACTAATAAAAACAATATAATCACCCACAAGCAGAAACAGAGTCTGGATATGGTGTAAAGCGGGAATTAGGTAATTATTTATTTTCTGCCCTCTCTACTACAGTGTATGTTATATCACCATTCACACTCTATATAGTTCTAATTGTTCTTTAAAAATTCAATCTTGAAATATCAGTTTAATATACAATGTTCTTAAAAGGATCATTTTGGAAAATGTGGTGCCTTTTACACCAGTCTGTTTCAAAGCTGTCGTGTACTGACTCTGCTATACTGAGGCAGAAAAAACATATAGCTTCTGAATTAAATTCAGTACAGTATAAATTTAAAAACACATATTGGTTTAATTCTGATAGCAATAATTATATTTGTTATATTATTTAAATATTTATTTATATTAATTGCATTTGATAATGTTGCTAATGTTGTTGATTTTACTCTACAATCGAAAATATTTAACAATAAAGCCTGCTGACCTATTCCAATCTATTGCGGTTTAACCAGTTCACGTCTAAATCATTGTTGGATATAGAAATTAATCTAAAATACTAGTTCAAATCATTTCATTCCATTATTAGCTAAGAGGATTAGCATCAGTGATATAGTGAATTTTTATTGTCAGATCTTCATGAACAACTATCGCTTTTCAACTTGACTATCAAACACTATGCCTTGTTTTAAGCTTGTCCACTACATGGACCCTTCTATACCCCAAACCTATATTTTTACAACAGATTTTCAAGAGCTCAACACCAATTAGTTCCCATTTAAGCACCTCAACAAATTACCAAAAAAAACTTAGCTCTTATTTAGGTACCTAAGTGAAGTAACCAGATTTTCAAAAGATATCAGAGCTGCAGGATACTGAGCATTTTGAAAGTCTGGCTACTTCATTTAGATACCTAAATGGGAGCTGATCTCTTCTGAAAGTCTGATTACGGATGCTGAGCACCTTCAACAAGTTAATATAGAGGGCAGGATTTTCAATAGTGACTATTAAGTATCAGGGGGTAGCCATGTTAGTCTGTATCCACAAAAACAACGAGGAGTCCGGTGGCACCTTAAAGACTAACAGATTTATTTAAGAATAAGCTTTCATGGGTAAAAAAACGACTTCTTCAGATGCATGGCCACTTCTTGAGATGGATGCATCTGAAGAAGTGGGCATTTTACCCACGAAAGCTTATGCCCAAATAAATCTGTTCGTCTTTAAGGTGCCACCGTACTCCTCTTTGTAATAGTGACTACGTTACTTTGGAGTACAACTGCCATTGAAAGTCAATAGGGCTGTGCTCTGAAACTAATTAGGTACTTTTGAAAATCCCACCCATAATCTCCGATTCAGCCTGCACATAGAACAATGAGTCTAGCAATGCCAACAATGAACAAGCTGAGTCTTCAGAATCAGTGATAATCGTTACATCTGTTTACCTTTGGAGAAAAGTGGAGATTTTGAGATCTTAAACTAGCCAACAAGTAGGAGTCAGTGTTCTTCAGAAATGATCAAAAATTAAAAATGCAATCTGCCCTCCTTGGGACAATAGTGGTGACTGAAATGCTTAACCTTTTAAAAATCGTAACAAAAATTAATACATGATTAAATTAAGTCTAAAAGGCTAAAAAAGAGCTAAAACATACCAAACAATTGTACTCTTCCACTTAGCTCTCTTAGCAAATGTGCAATATCTCAGCATAAATACTTTATTCAGCACTTTCATTTGCTATTTGTTCCCTTTTCATGACCAATTCCTAGACACAGATACATTATAAGTAACATACTTACACTTCAGGAATGTCTTCATTTCTATCCTGGCATTCACATCTGTACTTGTTTAATGCTCTGCTGGTGGTCTGTGCTCGATGGTATGCCAACTGCTATGTTCATCTTAAACAATATTTACATTGATTAGGGACACCAGAGTGCTGGAGACACTTATTAGAAAATGAACATAATATCCTGGTTTACAACATCCAAATATTTTCAAACTAAACTGCTATTAAGATATCATGTAAATGCATAATCAAGCTAGACTCACAAAATATGAAGGCAATTTTGTAGAACCACATCTCGTGAATATGTTACAAAAAATGTGTGTTTGCACAAATAATTTACAAAAATCCCAAATCCAAAATGCACACTTTAATTAATTGTATTATAATAGCATCTCAAGATCGGGGCCCCATTTCACAAGGCACTGTACATAGATATAGTAAGAGACAGTCCCTGCCCCAAAGAGCTTACAGTCTAAAAGAACAAAATAGACAAAAGTGGAAGAAAGAAGACGCTATCCCTATTTTATATATAGGGAACTGAGGCACAGAAAGATTAAGTCTTGGATTCACAAAAAGGAGTTAGTTGTTGTGATCCTGAGCATTGCAGCAACTAACTTTTAAATATCTAGAAAATCACTAAGATTCACAAAGCTTGAGTTATGCACCTAGGCTCCCTATAAAATGAATTAGAAGAGGCACCTTAGACTGCGATTCACAAAACCCAGCATGCTAGGCACCTAAACTAGCTAATGGAAATGCCGATGAGAGACGTATATGCTAAGCCCAACCCCTCTCAAAGAAATAAGGCCAGGCTGCTCTATCTCGGCCTACAAATCTCAGCTGTGAACCCCCTCCTGGAGTCCGTGCCTACACCATTTTAGTAAAAACCTGTGGTTGGGTGGTGGGGGAAGAAAGAGGAGGAGGAAGAGGACCTCCCTCATAATTATGGCTTTAATTATTTTTCCACAGTGGAACAGCTTCCACAGGAGAGATTGAGGGAGCCCCACATCAGAGTATCTCATAGCTCAGTAGTCAGAGCACTCATCTAAGAGGTGGCAGATCCCTGTTCAGATCCCTTCGTCCACCAGGGGGCTCCCACATTGCAGGTGGGTACCCTAACCACTGGGCTAAACATTATGAAGGAGGTGCTCCCCACCCACCCACACTGCTGTATGTGAACTCACCTGAGGGGATGGATCCAGTAGGCATGATCAGAGAGCACCTATTGCATTGGGCCCCACACTACCTTTGGTGGCCGAACACCTAACTTCCCCTGGTTTGTGAATTGCTCTGGGGCTTAGGTGGGAGAGGCATCCAGATGCTTCGAGGGAGGCAGCAGTACACATGCCCAGACACAGAAATATAGGTACCCAGGCAACTTTTACAGCAAAAAATGTAGGTACCAAGTGAGTCTGGGCACTACAGGGCTCAGTTTTATGCATTGAAGTGGTGCCAAAACTGGGACTTAGATGCCTAACTCCTTTTGTGGATGCAAAGCCTGTGGCAAAACCAGGAAGTGAACTCAGATCTCCCGATTTTCAGTACAGAGCTCTAACCCTCACTTTTTTAAACCAACGTGACTGGTTACAAGTTAGTCATATGATGAGAATTATATTTGTGATATTGCCCTTCTCAAAGGGTAGTAGTGCATACTGGCAGGTGGCAGTTTATATCTGACATAGAGATCCACAGAAGAGTTTGGCCAACATGGCAGTCATCTTCCCTGAATTTCATGCTTCACTAATGCCTCCTGCTAACAAAAGGAACCAGCAAGTGACTCCCAACTTCTCCAACTTGGGGGAGCCTCTGCAATGCTGAGGCCTTGTCTTCACAGGGGAAAAAAGGTGAATTCTTAACTTGAGTTAGTAAACCTGAGGTAACTATCATGTGGTAAATCCCTAGAAAAGGCAAGGCAGTTTTTAGTTTTCATATGAGTTAGCAGGTCAAGGTAAACTCCAGGCTCCCCCATAGTCTACTCTTTCTGACAAAGCCTTATTTCCTGTACTCACAAATTTTACTCTTAAGGTTAACCATTCTAGTGTTACGTAGCAGTTGTGGAAGGTCACATTCATGCACAGGTTGAGGCAAGACAACAGATAACATGGGCAAATCGCTTGGAGAGTTATGGGGTTGAGGCCCAAGATCTTGAATTTGATTGGGTCTTCCACAGGGAGACAGTGGAGGGAGCAGAGCACTGGAGTGACAGGTTAACAGCAGCCAGTGTCACTGAACATATGGGCTGCTGTGTTCTGAACTGTTTCTTTTTTAACAGTGTCAGTTTCACACCTAGCTACAGAGAACTAAAATAATCAAGCTTTTATCCCTGTGGCTAAGTCTGAACCCAACAGGTGTGGGTACAGCCTTGTTGCATTTTCTGTGGCCAGGGCTATTTAGGTATCCAGAAGTAGTGATGGACTGAGGCTGTATTGAGGACCAAGACTGTGGAGTATTTTAATGATCTGAGGACACAGTACAGTCCCACTAACCTGTGCCACATCTCTGAGATGGGACATCAGGAATCTATGATTCTCCATATCAAATGAGGTGTCCAGTAATATGAGTATGGATTTATGGCTCTTGTCCATGGCCAAGAGGAGATCATCCATCAGTGCAGCTCCTGTTTCATATCCTGGCCTGAAACCTGACTGGGAGGGAGCCAAGATATTGGCAGTATCTAGGTAGGGATAAAGGCAGCTTTTGATTAGCTTCTCAATTTGCTCAGGAATGGGAGGCTATATGATTTTATCACCAGTCAAGCTGCTCTGTGCCCACTATGTTCTGTGCTCATGCTTCAGGGTGTCAGCCAGCCATCAGCAGGGATCAGGAAGGGATTCCCCCCACCCTAGCATATTCTGAGAGGTTTTTATATCTCCTTCCTTTGTAGCTTCAGGGATTGCTATGGCTGGAGATGGGACATGGGGAAGGGTGGACCAGGGCTGAGGTGGTACCTGAGCATTCTCTCTCTCAGGTGGTTGACTGCTTGGTTCCTGGATCTCATTTACTTTGGTTTCAGTTCGGTTGTTTGGTTTAGTATGTAGGTGCTAGGTGATGTTAGTGGCCTATGACATACAGGTCAGACTAGATGAACTAGTGGTCCCTTCTTGCCTTAAATTCTATGATGTTAGAGACTTAGGGCTGCCATACCATCTGTGGTTCCTACACAGGGAGATTTGTTCCGAATATATGCCATTTCATACTCCTCATTAGACTGCCAAGGGAGCAGAGTGCCCTGCAGAACCCAGCTTAGAGATGTGGTATAGGGGTGTAGGTTAGTGGCACTCTGCAGAGTGATTCCTTTGCTTTCGAGGCTTACAGGATTTGGCCCTTTACATATATATATTGTGTGTGAATGTGCAGGTATATAAACATATCTATCTATTGAATAGAGACAGATATGATGATAAATATAATCTATCTCAGCAAAATTTTCATGAAAGTATATCAGCCCAGGAACGAAATCTACTCAGCTGCTCTTTACCAGGATAATGGGGGTGGAAAAGATATTTGACTTCCACCTAAAACAAACACGCAAACAAAAGATCCAAAGACCCATTTTGGGCAATAGATGAATAGAATTGGATTAATAGAATTTTGCAAAGCTGGTCTATCTACATATCTGAGTATTTATCTCATTACCTGACTATCTCAAACACATTGGGAAGGGGAAAAGACTGTCCTTAAATGCTGTGAACCAACTGAAAGTTGAAACATACAGTATGTCATCTTTTCACAGTGTATGAGTAAGAAGATGTCTGTCCCAGTAAATGATTGACTGGGACATGTGTGAAGTAGGTTAAGCAAATAAAAAGTGATCCCTCTAACTATTGTTTTGCGGCATTGGTTAAATGTGTAAAAATAAAACAAAACATAAGCTATACATTCAAGATGCAACCCAAATTAATCATGGTTGTGTACAATCCAGCTGTGAAATATGAGATTTACTACAACTGTTTCTGTATCCCAGAAGTTCCACGGGACTGTTTTATGAACTTTTACCAGTTTATTTTTTAATAACAGAAGATGGAAAAGGGCCTCTTTCTGTTTAACTGTGTTCTCTACCAGTTAATCATGGGTCCCCTGTTACTCAGAGAGGAAAGTTGTTTTAGTAATTCGGGAAATAAAACTAGCGCTGAGTCAGCATGAAGGCTGAAAACGACAAGTTTAATATTAAAACACACATTTGAAAAAATAATTAGAGTCACTGTTTCAACTGTGGATCCCTCACCTCTCACCCCAAATTAGCTGGTATTTCAGGACCTGATTAAACAAGTGTCATACATTTTGACATGAGAAATATGTCCAATTTCTAATCAGCATGAAAAACTGGGTCCATTGAACAGGAAAAAGGGTAAGAGAATTAGAGCCAAAATACAATGTTCTGATCTAAGTAGCACTAAATAATTTATTTGTCATGGCAATCTGCTGCAGAATGTTTAAACATTACCTTAAACCAGACCAATGTGGAAACATTTGATGCAGCACTTTGGGGATTGGAATCTTGTTTTCAATATAAACTGTTACGGTGTTTTTCGAAAATGTATTTTTAATGATGTTTCTAAAACCAATGTATATTTACAGATACCTGTGGGATTGTGATACTTTATTTATCTGGAATTCTAGTTTTTATGGGGAAAATAATTGGAAATGTAGTATTTGCCAGCAATTAATCTTTTATTTCTAAATTTGTTAAACAAGTCCATATGTAGTTATTGCTTATATTTTGAGGACTGGTAGCAGTTGAAAGCTGAAATATCCTACAATTGTAAATTCAGGTAGCCTTTTGGCAGAGGGGAGCTTGATAATGTATTGCTAGATATGGCCTAACAGTGAATAATGTTTTTAACTTATGCAAGACATAAAACTTGATTTTTAAAATAGTAGAAAACCTGAACACATTAGCCTAAAAATTCACCCAGAAAGCTACTTAATGTCATCATCTTACTAGTCTAGGGCCTGATCCTCCTCCTACTGAAATCAATGGCTAAATTCCTGCTGATGTCATCTGGATCAGGATCAGGCCCTTCCTTTAATTTTGAAATCTGGTAACACTGTTGATAACTACTTCTCATTGAGGGTCTGAGCCAAAGCCCAAGTCATTAAGATTTTTATATTGATTTCAATGGGCTTTGGGTCCAGTCCTGAGTCTCCCATCAAAAATAAAACATGGGGACTTGACCACGTACATTTTAAAGAAACACATTTCTCTCATTTCTAGCCCCTATGAAGAACTGTATATACACATAGAGTCTGTAAAGCAGCTATTAGGTGAGGCCTCTCACTATTTAAAGTAGTTTAAATACTATGTTTTTAGTAAAGTAGTCTTCATATTTGTGTAGCTCCTAGAAAAATAGGACCCCAGTCCAAACTGGGGCCTTTGGATGCCAGCATAATTTAAATATTTATTACCACTCACAATAATGTGATAAATATTTTATTTTTATATGTTAAAAATGTCCCCACAATAATGCTACCAAAATGTTCCTAATAAGGGGGGAAATGATTAGCATTAAAATACTGTGCTTGTTAAGTAATTTTATACTGGAATATCAAAAATGATAGGTTTAAATACCTTAATTTTGATATTCTCTGGGACTTATTCAGAGGAACTATGGCTACAAACAATAAATATTTACTGCAAAAACTCTCAGCGCGCTCTCTCTCTCTCTCTCTCTCTCTCAGCATGGCATATATACGTGGTTAAAAAAAAAAAAGAGGAATTGTTGCAGAATTTTTTTTTCAAGATATTGTAAAAGTTCTTCTCCCTTTCCCCACAGCCCAAGGAAAGATTGACTATTTCAATAAGCTGTACTAACTCCCTGTGATTGTGGATTTTATTTTCTTTCTCTCTCCCTTTCTCTTCCCCACCCGCTATCGTATGGATATTACTGTTTTCCCAATTAAAAAAGTAGAAGAATTGTGTTACTGTATGTATTTTAACAAAACTGAAAACTTGAATTCAAAGTAAAGGTAAACTAAAAAGTAAAGGGGAAAATTATATGTTTAAAGAAGAACAAACAATTAATAATGAGCGTCAGCCCTACATACAGAACATATACCAATCATTTTGTTTAACTCTGTCCCAGTTGCACCAGGGCTCAGTATTCAGACATGAACAACAGTCAGTAATGGAATCTTGCAATTTACCAAATGGAGCAGGAAAAATGGACTTGCACTAGAACTTTCATACTTTTCATACGACCTTCATTAGTGAGACATATGGACTATGTTAGTATTTCAGGTTACTGGCCCAAAGTCAACCTAGAAAAAGTAATGTCCCAGAAACATAGAAATTGCCCCTTTTCACACCTTGGATAGGAAAGGTCGAAAGACGTCAAACTAACAATATTCAACTACTAATTTTGAAATAAGTCATTTTCTGCATAGTTAACAACTGTATTGCAATGGTAGCTACTCCTTTATACATGGATATATGACCCATCACAACTTATCACAGGCTTATAATTATGGATTGCAAAGTAGTGTATAATGAGATGAGGCCCATTCAGCAGTATACAGTAGTGGAAACAAGCCAACATTCATTAAATATGTACTACCTAGAAGCCCAAAACCTAAGATAGGTTTCAGACACAATTTTCCCACTTGTCTCAAGAATAAGGCAGAATAGCAAAAACAGAGGTAATAAAAACTTGGTCCGTCTCAATGACTTGGCTTGTACTCTTGGCAACAATAAGCCAGAGAGACCACAGTTTAGCTGTACTAGTGAACGTGCAACACCCTTAAATCTGCATCTTCATCTTTAGGGGTTGTTTTTGTTGGATTAAAGAGACAGCCTATTGGCCTAAATTTAAGAAAGAAAGAAAGAAAGAAAGAAAGAAAGATCTGAGTAATTAAGACACCGTCAGCTGAGAAACATTTGTCCTACCAAATTACATTGATTCATCTGTGGCCACAAAATTATGAACTGAATTCTCAGAAGGTGGAAAAGACGACTATTGGTGAAACTGGAAGAAGAGTCAAAGTATTTGAGAATAACATCAGGATTCTTTACATGGCTTTTCTCTTGTTTGTATTAGAGCCCATGTAACAACAGCCCTCACCTGCAAGGATTGAACCTTTGATCTCTGAATCTAAAGGCAAAAGCCTCTGCAGTTTGAGCTAAACTGCCAGGTCTGGAAGCATGAAGATTGCAGCAGATATATAAACCTCTAAACATGCTCTAGAGCCACTAGATGGGGACAAAGAGGCAGTGTCAGCATGGTTGTACCCCGACTAACATCCTGACCAAGATTTGCAAGAAGAGGAACCTAAAGAAAGGCATACTATAATACATATATAAACAACTAAATAAGTGGTTACACTTGGGAGACAGATTTGTAAAAATAGGAGCCTGACACCATTCTCTTAAAGCCCTATATAGACACCTAAATAGGTGTCCAGATTTGCAAAAGCTCTGGGCACTCAAAAGTTTTCACTGAGGTTAATAGGAGCTGCTTTGTGTTCAGCACATTTGAAAATCTGTCCACCTATTTAAATGCCTACGTATGGATTTAGGAGCCTAGTGTCGGGCTCCTGTTTTTAAGTCACTACAAATCCACCTTCTAAATAAAACCAATTGAAAGAGGTTGTGAATTTAACAGGAAGGTTGTCTTTTGTTGGACTTTCAGTGCTGTGCAAGAGGGATGCATAAGGTTCAATCTCTAGCATGTTAGGCACCAAAATAAATATTTCAAACCTACCACGCACACAGAGAGAACATTGACGTAGAATATTTCCTAACCTCACTTAGTTTTGGCACAGATGTCTCTATTTCAAATTAAATGGTAAATAACTTTCTTTATAATCCGTGTGCTATGAAAAGCCTTATAAACTTCTCAAGATTGAACTATTTTCTTGCGTACTACAGATGTACGGCTAATCTGCATCAAGGTCACAGTTCAGAAAGGTGCCTAAGTTTAAGCACATGAAGGATTCTATTGACATATTGGCACTACTCACATGAATAAAGTAAAGAATGTACTGCAGGATTGAGGCCTAAAAGTGCTAAAGGCCTAATTCCTCAGGATGCTGAGTGTCTTCTGTAAGGGGACCACCACAGCACTGTGGAGACCGGGTAAAGGAATACCAGTGAAATTTGCCACAGAGAAATACCATATGTGGCCCAGTTCCATTGGAGATTGCAATGAAACCAAGGAACAGTTAAGGCAACTAAAAATATCACTTGAGATTTGCTCTCCAAAACAGATCAGGATTTTGGCCACTGTCTTGGAGAGAAGTGTGAAATCCTTTTAAGCAAATCACTTCCCATTTCCTCTCCGTTGCACAAAAATTTCCTTCTTCTGTCAGAATCCTAAGAATTCAGAGACAACTGGAGCCATATGCCTGTCTTAGAATTCCAATGCTTCCTGAATTGTCATAGTGAGAGAGGTGGGGAACTATTTACTAATTTATTTGCTGCATATGTCAATTGCTAATTCATACTGAAAAATTATAAATAACATATTTTCAATTGAACACCAGATTGATTGGGAACAGAGAGAGACGCCGCGCAGCATTCGTAATAAATAAGATGGTGCTTGATCAGTAAAGCAGCTGTTCATTTTCAAATTAAACCTCCTGATTTTGACACTTAATGAAGTTTTCCGCAAATGCTGATGCTGTGAATATATTCATTGCACTTAATAGGTTAATTCTTTGTCCCTCACTTTGGATCTCAGGCAGTTTATCTTCACTGAAGTAGCAGCAGTTCCTCCTTTCTCTTCATGTAGATGCTCTGGTGTCTGATCCCATCCCCCTTTGCGAATATATAAAACTACCATATTAGGAGGCAAGACTTTTACTTCCAAACAGGAAGAAAAAGGACATCAGGGGTCCCTAAATGTCCAAAATTAACTAACTTTTTTTTTTTAAGTGACCAAGACTGGCCATTTACTCACCCTAATCCTCACAGTAAAAAATAAATAAAAAGAGAGAGTGAGAGAAAGAGAGAGAGAGCAGTGAAAGAACCATACTTTAAACAAATTTAAACAACATAGCATGAAAGTAAAGGGTAAAGAGTGCTTTGTGATAGAGCAAGGTCACAGACTATTGTTATTCTAAGATGTCACAAATAATTTATAAAGATGACTTAAAAACAGCAGACACTTTATTTACCCATATAATGGGTAACCTAGGACCTAACATGGAACAAATTATATATATGAATATATATATATGAATGACTGCTGTCAGGGTCTGTCCACATCTCCAGTGAATTCAAAAGTGGGATGATGTGAGAGCAGGAATTTATATATATATCACATCATCCTATTTTGAATTAGCAGAAGATATAGGCAGACCCTTCCAGCGGTTCTTCCACACATGCTACAATGTACTCTTCCTGCTAGAGATTGATGCTTCTAGTGAACATTGGTACTAGGATGGACAGCATCCAAAATGACTCATAACAAATAGCATATGGCATGAGCAGATTTAGGGATTTGACATCTGTTATGCTGACTAATATTAAAACTTCTCACACTTATATTTTAGCCAGCAACTGAAAACAATAAATATTGTCTTCACAGATCCTACCTGAGGAAATCCCATATCCTCTTTTTTTTCCCTCCAGAACTAATACTGCTTACTGGAAAAGAGTAGAATGGATTTTGTCTCTAGGTAGTTGAAGATTAGCTACGGTTCTCTAACCCAGAGCTCTTTGAATTAAACAGTAACAGAAAGTTACTTGTGGATATATTTAAAACTTGTTCCTGTCCCACCTATTTACAAGCCCAAAAAAGCTGGGTGCCTATGGGCTAAATTGGACAGGCATCAATTAAAAAGCAAGGATGAAATACTACCACCTCTGACAGTAGAAATTTTTCTCAAAATTAATATGTGATTAGCCCATTGAGTAGGTCTCCCTTTCAGTATGGAAAAAGTCAGAAAATGTATTTCAAAGAACCAAGAAGCATTAAATCTATTTAATTTTTTAACTTTTTTTTCAGATTACTATTCTTCAGAGAGAAATGGAAGCACAAAAGCAGATGTGTGTAACTGTAAAATTAGCTGATGAAGCAGAATGTCTGCTTTACAAAAGATTCAGTGAGTGAGGACATCAAAAGTAGTGGGCAGCCGTGCCAGCAGAGATTAAAATATGTATCAGAATAGACACATTAGCTATCAAAAGGTGTCCAAAGACTGCATTGTGACTAGATGATCTAAGTTACTCCCTTTCAGCTGGGAAATGCAATAGTTGCCAACAAAAATGTTGGAGTTTGACAAGACTTGGCAAATAGCTGGGATATAAATTTGTGTTTTGTAAGTTATAAGGCCTTCCAGGAGATGTGACAAATCCTGAAAAAGGCTGGAAAAGCATGCACAGCCCACAGAAACTTACTCCCTTTGCATGGATCTGCCAAAAGAAAGGAAATATGAAAAAACAAATGCACATGAGATTTGCCAGTGCCAGACACACCATTTCATTTAATAGGCACACCTCATAAAATGCTGAAAAAATTAATGATTGTAATATACAGTATGTATATTATAAATAGTGACTGGTTTTGAAGGCAATAGCAGTAACATATCGCCTAAGAGACAGAAAGGTTATTAAGATTGGGACAAAATGTCCAAAGCCAGAGGACATTAATAAAATAAAATAATAATAATAAATTACTATTTCACACTTATGTAGAGTTTTTCATCTTCAAATCATTTGCAAACATTGACTAATTGTTGTTAGTTAAATTTTAAAGTTAATGGGGCAAATCCTTTGTGCACTTCACATGCCTACTGAAGTCAATGGAAGTTTAGGGTGTGCAAGGAATGCAGGCCTGGGCCCATTCTTAGTAATGGGCAGATCAGCAGCAAGGAAATCTCAGCTATGAGTGAGGTTAGGGATGTTATCCTTTATATGGTGAATCCAAAGTTCATTGATCATGAACTGGGAAAGCCAGGAATAGTCCTTTTTTAGAGCTCTGATGTGATCCCAACCTAGAATATTATGTTCAATTCTGGGGCCCCATATTTCCAGAGAGATGTTGACAAATTGAAGGAAGGTTAGGGAAACATACACATGGATAGCAGCAACTTCATAACTATGAGATCTTCTACTGTGTTATAGAATTATGTTCCAATGAAAGTGGTGGGAAATTTTAACATAAAACACTAGAAAACATACTATAGGAACAACCCTGCACTAGCAGGGAAATGGAGTGAATATTGTACTAGAACAATGCCATTTCTAGCAGCTTCAACCATTCTAAACAAAAACTAAGTTTTTTGACATAAACTAAATAGAAATGTCCCCTTAATAAATAAACCAAAGTAACTACAGTTACTCCTCACTTCATGTTGTAATTATGTTCCTGAAAAATGCAACTTCAAGTGAAATGATGTTAAACGAATCCAATTTTCCCATAAGATTTAATGTAAATGCGGGGGGTTAGGTTCCAAGGAAATTGGGGGGGGGGCAGACAAAAGGCATTATATATTGTACAGTACTGTACTGTGGTTGGGAAGTGCCCTTCATACAGGCACAGCCCGCTGCAGGCAAGGACGCTAGGAAGCACCTTCGCAGCAGCAGCTTCCCCGAGAAGAACAGGCGCCAACTTTGCTGGGGGATGCTCCAGGCCTGCCTCTTCCCATCCTCGCTCCACTCCTGGCCCACCTCTTCCCACCCCCACTCCACCTCCTCTCCGGAGCATGCCTCATCCTTGCTCCTCCCCCTCCCTCCCAGAAAGTCCAAACAGCTATTTGGCAGTGGGGGAAGCGCTGGGAGGGAGGGGGAGGAGGCGGAGAAGAGGAACTTGCGCAATGCTCCCTTGTAAAGTCGCTGCTCTTCCACAGAATCTTACAAGCAGTGGACAGAGCAGGCAGCCAAACGACATTATAAGGGAGCATTGCACAACTTTAAACGAGCATGTTCCCTAATTGAGCAGCGATGTAACTTTGAAACAACGTTAAGTGAGGAGTTAATGTATACTGTTCAAAACTAATCATGTTTAATATTTATTAACAGAGGTTTAACATTTTAAAAGATCTTCAGTGGAATGGAACTAACTGCTGGAAAAAAAACGTTTCCCTCCTTTCATTTTTTTACATGTAGGTCATAGGATTGTTTGTAGTTAAATATTCTAACATACAAAATGATGGGGTTTATATAAAAATGTAGCCCCTTGGGATAACCTCATGGGATACACATCTTCCCCTCCCCCCTCCCCCCGAAGTTCCTGTCACACAGTCTTGATCCAATTGTTTTCTGGTTAGAAGATTTTCTTAGGTGAATGCCTACAACTTATTTCCCATTCTGAGGAACATATCTTTTCACTGCTCTGTGATGACTGCAAACGTCAATAATTTAGCCTGGGACATAATGATTTGTGAATGAGCCCGCAACCACAAACTCAAGCAACCCCCTGTTGTATTATTTGAGATGGAATATATGGCCCAAATAGTCAATGATATCAACCTGACTCTGTCACTGTCCAACATTAAACAGTTTTAAACAAGGTTTGGGGTATACAAGGTCTTTGGTATACAAAGACCTCAGCCTGCCTAGTACCACAGCAAACACTATTAAAATTCCTTTTTACCCTTTTATTGAAGATACAGAAAAAAGAAGAAAAACAGTTAATACTTTACATTTCCAATCTTTAGGTCAGGCTTTCATTTTAACCTCATTCCTTGTTCCCTTTCCCTCTTGCTGGAAAAAAATTTTATAGGGAAAAAACCCACCGTTTGACAATCTTTTCGATGGTATTAAAGATGGTAAGAGCTGTCCATTCTGGGGAAATGAGAAGTTAGTTGAGATGGGCTGGAGCTATTGTTGCTGGTGGTGTTGTCCTAGAAGACAAAACAAGACTAACACAAAAAGGGGTGGGGAGGATGAAGAGCAAAGCTAGAAAATGTAGCTTGTCTCCAGGCTCTCTCTCACTTGCAACGTTGCTGCTGGAAAAAACACAGGCACAGCACACGGTCTTATCAGCCACTCTGAGACCTGGTGAACTTGTACTACCAGCATCGGGCTGTTCAGGACATTGCATTTCAGTCACAGGCTTACAGCAGTGTTACAAAATATACAGTTGTGGCAGGCTAAGCCACAATAAGTCTCTTATTAAACAGAAGGAAAAAGGAGAGAGATAGAAAAGAGAAGATATAAGGTGGGGAACGAAATGTACCCCTGGGGAGGGAGACAAAGCCTCACATCCCAGTTGGTGTTCAGGAATTACCTGAAGCTGGCGGAGTTGGTCGTGTCATCTGGGTCCCTCTCTCTGGCCTGGTCTGGATCTGTCTCAGGGTCAGGACAAAGAAGGCACAATGGCATCACACTGGATCTCGATGTCCGAGGAGCAGCAGTTGCATGATGGTGAAGCTCTCTTCTTTCCCTTCTCTTGTCCTTCAATGAGTCAGTGTACTCCTTCCCTTTGCCTCCATTACTTTTCCCCAAAAGTTTTTTCTTTTTAAAATGTTTCTTTTTTTTTTTTAAATCCCAAAAGGGCATGATGGAATAGCCATCTGCTCATTATTTTGTTCACTAATTAGGCCTAATTTCTGACACATCAATTTTGGTTCATGGATTTCCAGTCCCCAACTTTTCTTGTTTGCCAAGCGTGATCTTAACAGTTATTGAAAAGCCTTTTCTTTTTGCATTAATTCAGTCTGTCTCCATTTTGCACCTTTTCCTACCAACATTTATTTTATGAGTTATTGTGACACTTAATGAACTTTCACTCACTTTTCACAGTTGAGCTCACAATTAGAGTAAATCGATTGATTGAGCTCAACCCATCTCCGCAACCCACCCAACATGTCCACCCTAGTCCATGCCACCCTCTTTCCAATAGGTGCCCTCCATCCGCATCCTCAGTTACAGTCCATTGGGGACTGTCCTTTCATCTCCAACTTCTGCTACATTTCCCCTGGGGTCTCACTTTGTCCTCATCAGGTTTCCTTTCACAGATAGTACTACCCATTTTGAGATGACAAGTGAGAATTGCTTAGAGGGACAAAATACCCACATGAAATCTTCTCTGGGTCCAATCAACCCCATCTGTCCTCACCACCAGGTAGCCTCCCAGTCTAAATGACTCAATCCCCAACTCTCCTTCAGCCTTTTGCCAGAACCCAACTAGGGGGAGTATAAACAGCACATGAATTAAGTTTTGAATATCCCACAAAAAACTGTCAGGAATCCCCTCAGCTTGCCAGAACTCTACCCCTCCGTCAACACATTCACTACTCACTGCTGCACCCAAATATATGCACACACCATCACTCAGCTCACACATGTACGTGCATAAACACACCGCCCCAAACACTGCAGGATTGGCAGCTGCACTCCTGTGTACAGTGTATATATGCTAGAAATATATGAACAGTGTATGTATTCTAGAGCCCAAACCAAAATGCTGGATACCAATAACCCCAAAATTTTTGGCATAGTTGGATCTGGTTTTGAACTTTGTCATTTAGGTTCAGGTATGATATATTAGACTGTCATACACTTAACTTGAACATTTTAAAAATAGTAATGCATTCTGAAGCTAAGATTTTCAAAGATAAGTGCCTCAAGGTTTGGCTCCTAAATCTACAATTAGGCACCTAAATAAGTGGCCTGATTTCAGAAATGCTGAGCTCCCATTGACTTCAATGGGCGTGTCTGGAAACACAGCAATTTTGAAAATTAGGCTATTTAATTACATGCCTAAATATGGATTCAAGAGCCAAACTTCAGTCTCCTAATTTTGAAAATCTTGGTCCCAGCATGTTTATTTATTTATAGTGTAGCTTGAATTTCCTTGAAGAGCTTTTATATAATTTGGGGAAGTTGCTCTAAATTAAAAAATTATTCATTTTTTCCAGGAAGTACATAAGCAAATTTATAATAGCCCATTTCTGCCCCAAACCTCATCAATACTGCATAACTACTGTATCTTCCAAGCAAGCTACTGTTTTTCTCAAAATGATCAAAGCATGGGGATCAAAGCATATGCCCCAAGATAACTGGCTGCAGGCATTACTTGTTCCGATAACAAAAATTTAGTATGTAGGCCAATATTCAATAAGAAGCAAATTATGATTGGTATCATCTCAGTTAAATCCTTGAGAGAATCATGCTCTATGTTTGCTGCCAATCAATTTCTCAGCATCAGTTAATTTCCATATCCTTCTTTTGATGTGCTTGAGTCACAGCACAATCCAAAATATAATATATATATCAAGGCAATGGAAATGGATGGGTTGTGATATATAGAACTCTATGAGCAGTTGGAGAACTGCCACTTATACCCATTTTGATTATTTTTAATTCTTTGTTCTGTGGCTGAAAGATTTAAATTATGTCCATGAAGACTATACCGGGGTCTGACAGCTCTTTATCCTCCATCATACCAGGTTTAATGCCGTGGGAAACGTCTTAAAGGATACTGGGTTTAACCTTACTTGGAAACTGATATACAAACATTTACTCTTAGCCCAGTGCAATTAAATTTACAGTCGTAAGATTTTCACAATATCCCCCAAAATGTAATTTTCTGTACATTATCTGCAAAGTGTATATGTGACAGAGTGCAGAATGCAAACAGGTGAGCATGTACTCTGATCATTCAGATATTAATTAGTTTCCTGGAGAAAGCTGAGGCGGGTAATTAGTCAATCAGGCTGGCCGGCTGAGCCAATTACCCCATCCGCCCAAGGCTGATAAAGAGGCAGGAAGGAAGTGCCAGAGGGAGGAGAGAGAGGGAGGAACAGGGTTAGCTGAGCCTAACCATGAAGAAGCTCAGAGTAGGGAGACCTCTGTTCTCCTCAGGCCCTGGGGAGAGGGCCAGAAAGCTAGGTTAATATTGCTGTGAAAAGGGTAGAGGGAACTTAAAAGGACACAGTGAATGTACAACCACAGGAATCTGTGCAGTTTCTGCGGGAAGAAGGCAGGAGAGGAGCCATGCCCTATGACAACATATAAAATATGATAGCTATATAAAGTCACTCGCAGAATCATAGTAGTTTGAGATGCAAGAGTCTTATTGGGTCATGCTGTCCATTGTTCTTAAAAGGCAGGATATCATCTCTTGCTTTTTAAGATAGGCTCTAGTTACCAAATATAGATTTGGATCCAGTTTTCATGTACTCCAAACTTTGGGATATATGGTTCCAGGCTTTGGTTCAATTTATTATGATGTCAGAGACAATTTGCAAATTTCAGATCCAGATCTGGGTTCCAATATTGGTTGTTTTGATTGGGCTCATTTTTACCTGATAAAGGACAGATATTGATTTGATACTACTTTTGATCCTCATCGAAAGGCCAAGAAAAAGCTTTTGTTGTTGTAGTAGTAAAATTGCTATATTTTAATATACAATAATTACCCTGCTATTGTGTGGAAGGAAATATATCAGTAAATGCATTAAGTATGGTCTAGAAATTATCAGCCACAGGACACAGATTGCTGTGTGCAGATGACAGATTGCTGACCAGAGTGGAATTACTGTTGGAAGGAATTCAAGGGAAATATATTATCTGATGGTATGAATAAGAAGCAGAAAGAGTAGAGAAGAGCCAAAATTATGAGGAAGTAGCTCCTAGTTAGTTCACCTTGGAATTGGGCTTCATTCTTCCTCTTGTCTCTTACTTCTATATCTAGCAATGAAGGGAAAGGAAGAAAAGAGAGAACAGGTGAGAGAAAAGGCTCTAATGTTAATGCAGTGTGAGTTGTTCAGTCTGAACAATAAAAGTACTTGAAACTAACCTTTGTTTGAATTCCCACAGCAACTCCTCCCCGCAGCAATAGTTTGTTAGAACTTTTTGGGGCCAAAAAACCATCTGTACAACCTTTTTGCAATGTTTCCGTTGTTCTATCAGAATACCTGCTAGCCATTTCAGGCTGCTGTTCTTGGTTTATTTTGAAATTATGCCAGGTTTGTTTGAGAAGGTAATCCAGGACAAGTCATTGGGACACTGCCCTGTATCATAACCTGTTGCCACCTATTTGTAATTTGTCTCTCAAGGGTTTGGCTATATAAAAAATGAAGGAATGCTCAGCTGATGATTCTAAATGTTCTTTCAAGTCCTCTAAGGGCTGGTCTACACTAACGAGGTAAGTTGATCTAAGTTACACTATTTCAGTTACTTATGTTACGTAACTGAAGTCAAGGCAACTTAGATTGACTTACAGCAGGAGACGCTCTCCTGTTGACATAGCTTCCGCCTCTGGGGGAGATAGAGTACAGACACTGAGGGGAGAATGTTCTCCCATCGACTTAGCGTGTCTTCACCAGACCTTCTAAATCGACACTGCTGCATCGATCATAGCAGTGCCAATTTAGCACATAGTGCATACATGGCCTACGTCTCTGCATAAAAATGAATGGGGAGGTGGAGAGAGCAATATGTTGAGTTCCCACTCTCCTGATGCAGAAGTGGAGCTCAGTTCTTGTTCTAGTCAACCCCAGCAATCAGGTGACATCGATTTAATTAAAAAAAAAAAAGCTTAAATTTTTCTTTATATTCTAGTTACCTCATTTTGGGTGCTTGTGACTGCTGGCCTCACAAGGCCCAAAAGCCCACTCTGGCTTTATCTATTGCTAGCCAAGCACAGAGGAAATGTTTTTGGAGTCACGAAGAAGTAAGAAGTTCATTATGGCAGCTGACATGATATGGTAGAGGGTAAAATAAATTACTAAGGAAATTACAGACCATGTCAAAGAAAGTAATTCACTAACAGTACAACCTTGAGACTAGCATAAAAGTGGTGGACAAGATCGTGGCAAAGCAAGTACCTTTAACACTTTAGTAAGCACCATGGAGGTAAGTACTCTTCACTATAACTATAGTCATGTATATATAAGTCGTGCTTCTCTTGTGGATCAGTGCTACACATTAAGGTATCCAACTAAGCAAGGTAGACTGCAAAAAAAAAAAAACAACAACAACAACAACAACCACCACCCTGCCCAGTTTCACTAGAACAATAAAGCAGGACTGTCCTCTAAAGTATGCTATAGATCCCACAGCTGAAATCTAGTCTATGATGTCACTGTTTTTGATGTTTCTGTGCTGAGTATAGATAATTATAGTTCACCACAACCTGTCCATAAACTGTTCTCTTTTGTTGACACTTTCACCTCTGCTGGGCAGCCACTCTCCACTGAGAAGATGATCTTGGTTTGGTTCAGTCATTTCTGCTGGAATCTACTTAACTGCAATGTTTTAAAACTCAGACAACCTAACCTCCATTTTGTGATTTATTTGAAGAAAGCAAACCTTGATGCGGTGTTGAAGTATGACAGTCATGTATCTGCAAATGTCTCCAGGTATGTTGTAAAAACCCACAATCCTATTCTGTAACTGGACTTTTCTATTGCTCTTTAAAACAAAAGATGATTGATGAATGCATTTCCACCATTATACAGGAGCAGTTTAAATGGGCAGACTGCAATGAGTCTAAATACTAGGCTGTACAACTAGTTAGTGTACGGAGTAAAACAGAGGAAAGATGTGGGTTCCCACGCAATCAACTTAGTAGTTTCCTTTGCCCATGAGAAAGCTACAAAAATACTAGAATCATAAAAAGAATTTAGAACTTCAACTGGTTATTACCAAGAAAAGGGCAGTGGATTTTCATGAGCCTAATTATGCAGTTGTATCTGACAGCCATTATTGCCACACATAGAGGAAATGTTCTTGGAACTGTGACACTCACCACTGGAATCACACAGTGAACGTTATCTGGTACTACTTCATAAGGATAGCAAGGATCCTATACATTTCACAACCCATGGGGACTTCTTAGATTTTTGTTTTATGTACTTCCATCTTTACCTAGTGTTAGAAAATGACATCACATATCTTGAAAGGTCAGTCCATTGTTAATTGGTCTATATAACGGTATCCAGAGAGACACCAGCACAGCATGAAGAATATTTGAGAGCTATGCTTGGATGTATGGATAAGCCTGGTATGAAACCGAATTTTTCCAAGTGCCACACTAGACATACAAAACTTTCTTTTTTGGGGCCTGTGATCTCAGAGAGAATCATGAGCCCTGACCCCGACCACACTGCAGCAGTCACTCAGGCGCCCAGACCAGCAGATGTGACCACTGTTTTCTTTTCTGGGACTTACCTCATGATATGTCAAGTTTATTTCAAACTATGCAACAGTTGTGGAACCCCTGTAGACATTATTACATAGTAACATTTTTTCCTGGACAACTGCAACTCAGTCTTGTTTTGAATCAGTTAAAGAATTGGATTGTTAAAAGTTACTCACTTTGCACAATCCTGATTTGCTTACCATTGTAGAATAGATGCTTTATACTTGTGTTCTAGATGCAGCACTTACTCAGGTCAATAAAATTAAGTCTAAGAGAACGATTCCATTTGCATCACGGACAATAATTAAGGCCAAACAAAAGTACTTTGCCACTAAAAAACAACCCCTCACTTTTGTCTGGGACACAGAAAAATTGTGCATTTACAAACTGACAATATTCTTTGTGCTGTGCTAGTGTCTCTGGATACTGCTATATAGACCAGTTAACAATGGACCCTGGACTGACCGTGCTGACGATATTATCGTCTACAAGCCTAAATGTTTAGGATACGAAAATACTGCTACAGGATGCGTGCAGGGGCATTGGAACATTGTTTTATAGTGGGGGTGCTGAAAGCAGAAACCATGTATTTGGTTGTTATTACTACTTCAAGCCAGGGGATGCTGCCGCACCCCCAGCACTCATAGCTGCTTGTGCTTTGCCCATAAGTCATGCCTCGTTGAAAGATGATACTGAAACAATTGCACTGGTTATATATAAACTCCACACTGTATATACAAAGCAGTTCCAAGCATCTGCTGAAATACATCCTACATTGCTTAGAATGCATTACTTATCTGGGAATTTTATAATTTTTTTGAATGAGAAGAGGAGGGGATTAATGCTTAATTTTAACACAGGAGTGCCATGCTGATTGGAAGTGGAGCAAATATGATGTTTGGGAAACACCACGACCATAGATTCTACCATCACGGAGGACCCTACTGCAACCCAGTCTTCCTGCTTCCTGGAAGAAGATGGGGTGGCTGCCCCTCCACTGCTGCAGCAGGGGCAGCAGACACATGTTCTGAAGCAGACTGAAGGTTCTGCCTCTCATGGGAAAACTGTAATTCCTTCCACCTTCCCCTGCACAACCATAACTACCCCCTCTAACTCTCATTCTCCTGAAGCCATAGCCCTTTCCCGCTACCTAGTATAATGAACCCACTTAGTTTCTTTGCCATCGCACCTAGTGCATCCTTGCCCTCCCCAACAGCTTGCTGCCGGGTCACATGTGTCTGCTGCACCTGATGGGCATTAACCAACTCTATCCTGATGCCACTCCCTTCTAGTCTCTGCAGATACTTCAGAATGGGGTTTCTCTAAGGTCCTTCATAAGTCCATAGTATCCATCTTATGCTTGCCTGTGCCACAGCATGCAGATGGCAATCAGCAAAGACATGTTGCATTCCCTTGCTATTGGATAATTGTCCCAGATCCAGATCATAGTCTGCATTCTAACCGTTGGAACTACTACCCCATCCCTATCTGCCTGCCCTCTCCCATTAAACATCCTGGCTACTGTAAACTTACAATATTCATACTATACATAACACTAAGCTACCAATTCGATCTATTACATTAACTATACAAGGAGCTAAACTACAAAAGTTATTTACAACTAACTGTGGTTTCTAAAAGTAACAAGTTTAAATATCACAAAACCACCATTTACAGATTAATTATATGGGATGTGGATGTGAAATGAAATATTTGTTTTTTTATAATTAAACTACTCGCCCTCTTTTCACTTCCACAAGCACCAAGCCACAAAATGACCTGTGGTGCTCTTTATCCCTGTACAGTACATAATAATCTGATAAATTTAACCAGTACAAAAATAATTCATGACTCTTTTCTGCCCCTCTGAAGATCTGCATATGTAATCTCAAAATATCAGCAGATCTGTCGATCTCTATATAGACAAACATATGGGTATATACTTGTGCAATTTGATTTTAATTTTGAAACTTTCCTTACAATAAGTTATTGCAGCAGCTCTGATCCATTAAGCTATGTAAATGTTTTGTCTGCTTAGTCCAGCATTCCATCAGTAGAGTCCAGCAGAAAGGGCACTGGACCGCGAGTTCAAAGACCTGGACTCTATTCCTGGCTCTGCTACTGATCTGTCGAATTATCTCAGGTAAGTCACTTCAGCTCTCCATGCCTTTGTTTCCCTTCCCATCATTTGTCTATTTATGAGAATTTCCACAGTATAAGCAGGAGTTAATTTTCAACGGAAGATGGGTGCCTTGCTGCCTTTGGGCCTTTGAAAATCTCTCCTTGAGACTGTTTCTAACTATATGCAAGTACAGTGTCTAGTACAAGGTGGCCCTAATCTAAGTTGAGACGCTCGATGCTAATATAATACAAAATAATAAATTTGCCATGCCAGTTTCTATAGCATACAGCACAAATACTACTTCAGAGACACAATAATAGAGAGAGTAGCCAGTGAGTCTGAACCTATCTGTCTTTTAAGCAGAATAGATGCAAGAAGTTCACATACTGTACTTACCCCTGGTTATAGTGCTCAAATAATGGATTCTGACACAAACTATAACTCTCAATTTTAAAACTTCTCTTTGTTTAGCATGACCAGTGCAGCCTGGGGAGAATAATTATTACAAGCTATAACATCACCTGTTTTGGTTGATCCTCATCATTTCATCACACACCTTTCATTGCATGACATTTTGTTGGCGACCTCCCACTCTGTAGCGTTCCATCCCCGATGTACAATTTCCTGTTGGATGGGGGAACACTGCTTTGGACAATATTTCATCTCCATTATTATATTTAAAAGAGGGGGTCCATTTTAGCTTTCTTACGCCAAGCAGCACACATGAAAATAGGGCCAAAACTTTGGACAGTGATCTATCCCCAATGAAGCAGCACGTGGTGAAAGAGAAGTGAGGAAATTGCATGATCGCCTTTAAGCTATGAACCTGGACTTCTACTGACTTGCAGTGTGTACTGCTAAAGACTGTCCAGTTGTTCATTTATTTTGGGTTATCACTAGCATATTGGCTTCCGGGGGAGGGAAGGGGGGACGACTGTTTAAGACCCTTAAACCTCTCTGTTTCATTAGCCTATTTCAGAACACATTAAGTGTCTGCCTAAGGTGTTAAAGAATCATCTTGTTTTCACTAAGCCTTTTACTGACAAAGAGCACTGCAACAGGCTTCTGTTTGTGATGTGCAGCTGTTGCTAAGTCAACCCTCTAGTGGCCGCATTCAACACAAGGTTTATAACAAGTTAGACAAAAGCGAGTTTCTGCAGCTTTTTATTTGTCTAGCAATAATAAAAAAAAATCACATTTATGCTGAAATTTAGTGCTACCTAAATTAGGATAATGGGGGAAATACAGGATTGTTTAGCTTTTCAATCATGAAAGTATTGTAAACATAAGGGCTGGATTGATGCACTTCTTGATGATTTGAAGTGGTTTTCATAAATGAAGTCCAAATATGTAATAGCTGCTCTCAATTTTCTATGAGAAGATTTATTCAAAAATAAATTTAGCTAAGGGGAAAAAAGAGACAGATTTGAAAGCTGAGTTATTGCCAAGGACTGAAACATAGAAGCAGCCAGTCCCTTCTGAGACAGCTGCAACATTTCATGGTGTAAAGTCAGCGAATTTCCACAGGCCCTGCTGCCAGAGACCACAAAATGGTTTCAAACAACAGCTCACTTCATGATATTTTTGTTGTTTTTTTAAAAAAAAATGTGTCCTTACGCTGCTGAGTGGGCAGTGTGCGTTAAGTTAGCAGATTAATGAAAATGTTTCACTGGCACAAGATTTTGATTGCCCTAGTGCAAAATTGCTTGCAGATTGGAAAACAGCATGTTTCATTTCAAACTCATTCTCTTCCCATACATTAGCACTTGTCAATGTAGCCATTAAGCACAGTCAGTGCAGAAATTTAATTACAAAACCATTTATTTTATTGAAAGAAAAATAAACCTAAGCTACCTCAAATGCATTAGGTGGGTTCAAAACATGTTCGGCTGATAACACCCAAGGGTAGAGAGGCTGCTGTAAGAATAATGTTCCTTTCATGTGTGGTGGGGACTCAATATTAGAAACAGCTGCCTATAAGTCATTCTTTATTTAAGTTCTATTATGAATTAAAGAACAACTGATTTAATGAAGGAACTTTTTATATCTGAAGTTACTCAGCTGTGGTATTCATTCCCTCTTCTTCTTTCCCCCAAAAGGTTTGAATTTTAAATGCTAAGTAGGTGAACAGAGTGATACTTTCTATTGAATACTTTTTTGCTCATGTTAGCCTTTTGTTCCCCTAATGCTTGAAGAATGTAAGGTCTGCGGTATTAAAGGAAGTAACAAAAATGTGCTAAATACATCAAAAAGTACAAAATCTGTATCTTATTTATGCCGCAGTGTGCTATGCTATGTAAGTCTTATAGGCAGTTGGAAAGAACTAAGAGTAAGGATCTCTGATTAAATGATAGATTTGGGTCAAGCAGTACTCTGATGTCATGGTACATACTGCCTCTGTCTCACAACTAATGAACTGCCAATAACAGGTCTGTTTTACTGTTCTGCTTGATGAAGAAGGAAAAAAAAGAGTTATAACCTTAGTGGTTTGGACTGATTTGTCAATTTAAAGTACAATTTTTTTTCTGTCTGAGATATCTACCCACAATTTTTTACAGACATATACTCATGCAATCCACCCAGATGAAGGGGCTGGCAGTGAGAGACAACTGTTCTGCATGATGCACTGGGATGTATGTTATTTAAAGAGGCTATTATTACTGAGAAAAATAAATTGCCAAGAAAAGGTTTATTGGCAATGGAGAGTTTGCCATGACAAAATGTCAGACCATTGCTTTGTCAAGTCCAGTATCCCATCTCCAGCAATGGTCCCTGCCTAATTCGGCAGAGGAAGACGAGAATCCATCCATTATGCATACAGCCATGTACATGTACAGGGAGTGGTGCTTGCAGATTCCATCTCACTTCCTGGAATGACCAGCTGATGCCATAAGACATGAGTTTGGTCACTCCTGTCTTAGCAGGCATAACTGCAAATGTTATTAATAAGTATAAAATTATCTAATCCAGCCACAATGTTTGTCTCAATGGCTTCCTATGGTAGCCAAGATTACTACATGTTATATGAATAGAATTTCTTTTTATTAACTGAATTAGTAACTAAATTCATAGATACACTTTGAGTCATTTCCCCAAGAGCACCCATTTTTTACCACTTCTGGGTTTACCACAATCTGAGTAGGCAGAGGCATCACCTGACTTTTCTTGGTGACTTTTAAAGACTACTATAACTTCTGGGAAGCTCTCTCTTTCATCAGAAGCTTTAAATAGCACCTCACATTCCTCATTGAGCAGAAGAACAGGCAAACTTCTCTATCTCCAGCCAGTACCACTGTGCCAGACATCACCCAGTAGAATACACTAAAGCAACAACACAGTCAATGCAGATTGAGACCGACCTTGTCACCTTCATCATTAACTCAGTCCCCTTCGGCTAAGACCCCAGTACTGTCTAGCCTGAGTTTCCTCTTGCCTACACCAATGTAAAGTAGGAGGAACATCACTGAAGTTAATGGAGTTAAGTGGAAGTCAAAGTATTAAGTCCCTCATGTCTGAGCCCACACACATCCAAGATATATACAAAAGAGCCACACGCACCCACCAAAAAACCCCACCCCACTGCTACCACTAAGATATACTCCAGGTGGACAATTTAATGTCTGAGATGAGATGTTCTTTGTCACTGGATTTTACCTTGGTTAATCAAATAACTTTTCTTTCTCCACTAAGAGAACTGGCAGAAAAATAATGGTCTGAAAAGCTAGGAAATCTTGGAGCTGGCCTTTCATCCTGTTATCATGAGTGCACATCGCAGAGACAATACCAAAAAAATACAAACACACTCAGATTCGGTCACAAAGGTGAAATCCAGTTCCATTGGAGTCAAAAGGGGAAAAAATTCTTTTAAAATGTATGCGGGGGATGGGCCCTGAAGGAAAGCTAACGCACTGTTACCAGAGGGATTTTCACTAGAGTTTGGGCAATATACTGCTTGTTGGAGACATTCTAGAGCATCACATCTCACTTAATAAAACTGCATGCCAGCATTGTGTGTTTCTCTTTATTTCTCTCTTCATGTCCAGCTACAAGGGGAGGCGGAGAGGCTCAACTGTCTCGTTTAATGGCTTTTGAATGCCTTTACTGATGACAATTGCTTTTCTGTACTTCAATCATGCATTTAATTTCATGGATTTGCTGAGATATTAACTTTAAAAAATGCTGAGAGGGAGGCTGTAACAGGGCACGCCATGAAAGAGTGCTGTAAAAATACAAATAGCTTTCTCCTCCTTAGTGAAGATGTTACCTAAAGAGTTTTCATCTTTGTGAGACGGGTGGGGATTTGAAAGGCAACAAAAGGGCCTTGTGCAAGTCTGACAAGAGACACAACAAGAGAAGAACTTAAATGTACATGAATAACAGAACTATTTTGGTAGGAAAGCGGCAATTTAGTATATTCCCCTACTTTGCGAGAGGACTAATTTAATTATTTCTAAACCATTCCTAATAGAGGGCTGTCTAGACTAGCACTGAAAAATCTCCAATTTTAGTGATTCCATCACCCCTTTTGGCATCTTATTCCATTGCCTTAAGTGTTCCCAATACCATCTATCCTGAAGTGTAAACCTGTTAACATTTTGTTTTGTCCTTGCTGAGTAGTGAGAAGAATTTGCCTAACTCCTCTCTATAAAGGAAGGATACAAGAAGTCACTCCCCTTACAGCCCATATGCAAGAGCTGGGCACAACTGTAGCTCTTGTCTAATTCCCCCTGGAGAACAAGAAGTCTATCTTGGGTATTTCTATGATCTCCATTGCCATAGTAACAGAGCACCTCACAATTTTAATGCATTTTTTCTCAGAACACCCTTGTGAAGTAGGGAAGTTTCATTCCTATTTTAGGGATGTGGAATTGAGGGACAGATAGAGTATGTGATTTGCCTAAAGCCACACAAGGAACTTATGGTAGAGTAGGGACTTCAGTCTTCTGAGTTCCAGGCCAGCACCCAAACTACCAGACCATCAATCCCCTTAGTTAGCCTGAAAGGGCTGGGTAGGGGCAGGACAATGTCTGGTGGAGCTGGCTTGGGATTATGAGAGGAGCAAACTTCACCATTTTAAAGTATGCTTCCCCCGTAGTACAACTGCTTCCAGACATCAACTCCTATTCAAGGCTAAAACTGTCGAACAACAAGAAACTGAAACCTTAGTGAGACTCATTATTGCCTCTGTTGCTGGTGCCATTTTCAGGTAGGACTTGAAAAAACAGAATTTTTCAGTCCACCCAGGGAAGTATAACTATAAGGTAGTGGCATGAAAAGACACAAACTACGTAAGCATATATGGAATGCGTATATATCTGTAATAGCAGATATATCCGGAATCTAATTTTTCAATCTCAGAGGAAGAATTTGTTGGCTCTTCCAATGCAGGCAAGGAGTGAAAAAAATAGGCAGAACAAAAAAAGTGACTGAGATGGAATAAAACCTAGTTACCACAGAAACAAAAAGAGAGGAGTTCCTCCCCTAGATCAGAAGGTAAGAAAATGAACTATTTGAAAGAAAGAAAGAAGCTACAGGGTCATTAGGATGCTGGTCCATTGAAGACATCATCTGTACCTGTTTCCACATTCATACGAAAGCTATATTTAATGCTAGTTGCTTCATCTGCAAGAAAAAAAAAAGAGCCATGACATAAAAAACTGGAAAGACATCTTGGCATATAGGCTTCAACCAGAAGAACTAGATGCACTGCCAGTAAAAGAAAGGAAGTAGAGACCTGGTAGATAGATGCCAGACTAAATTTTAATTAAGCAAGTGCAATATAGCTTCAATTTCATCATCCCATTTTGTGTGTGGTCACAATGACCACTCTGATTCGCTTGCAGAGTAAACCTGGGCCTGCTGCATCCATAAAGCTTATCCCATTATTCTCTTCCAAAATGAACTTCACATTCACATCCTCCATGCCAAACAAATAGTTAACCTTGAAAAAGAATCCATCAAACAGACAAAGCAAAGTTCTGCAGATTTCAGACAACTCCTGGCCATTTTGGAACCAGAGTTTAACCACCTTGAAAATATTTTGCAGTATGGGCAATGTTGCATCTAAAACAATTCATCCAACTTAAAAAAAACTCCTTGCAACAGAGCAAGTGTAAACATATTTCCATAACACATGAGATAGGGACAAGTGGACAAATACTTGAGTGCATGAGTTTCACAGCTCACTGGGTGCCATTCCAAAAAGCATCTGTCAGCAAATTTTGAAAACAACTGTGCATCGCCTCTCTTGAGTTTAACAAGATCACACAGCCGCCAACAAACTATTGAAGCTTAAAAACCAAGTAAATGTGTGCTTTACCTCTCAAGATCTTTTCTCTTATTACATTATCAGTGACAACATTGTCAGAGCAGGGTGAAATGACAAATTCACAGGTGTCTAAGTTTGCAAAATGTCTCTCTATCTGAGCTTGCTAATACATGACTCTCTTAAGAAAAACACAATTATTAAACATCTTCTCACTAAGGTCTACAAAACCTGAACCTACTTAAGTCAGTCACTGGGAATTTTGCCATTGATTTCAATAGAACTTGCATTTGTCCCTATATGCATATTACTATTAGAACTGAGAAAGGAACCTCATTGGGTGGACTGTATGAAAGGCTGCTATGAGGTCAGGCACATGGATCCAGAAGCCTGTTCCCAAGAGCGCTCCTTGGGGCCGTAACCTTTCCAATCAATGAGGTTCGGAGGGAACCATGTTTGATTTTAGAATCCAAAATCTCATGGACCTCATATTCATCACAACTCTGGATCCAGGCTGGAGGGAGCAGTGGTTGTTGTTGATGAGCAAAGAAGCTGTTGACATGTGGCTTCAGCAGCAATACATGGAACATCAGGTGTACCCTGACAGATCTAGGCAGCTGGAGCCTGACAGTCACTGGGTTGATCACTGGCTGATTGGGTACAGGCCTATGTATTAGTAGTGCAATTTGAGACAATCCTGATTTTCATGGAGGTGTTGTGCTGAGAGACAGACCTTTTGTCCAACTGCAAACATGAGGCCTTTCTGGCACCGGCAGTCAGTGTATCGCTTGCAATCCTCTTGGTGTTTTGAAGATGCATCTTAAACTCCTCCTGGAGTTTGTGGATCTACTGTACCAAGATGGTCGCTGTGGGGTTTGTGGAGATGACAGGAATGGCTGGGTGGAGATGGGAATGGAACCCAAAGTTTGTGTAGCATGGACTTTGCCCAGTAGAGACATGGTCAATGTTATTGCAAGCAAATTTGTCTGGGTTAAGACAGCCAACCAGACGTTCTGATGATAATTTGTAAAGCACCATAGAAACTGCTCTAAGACCTGATTCACTCTCTCAGTTTGACCATTGGTTTGTGGGTGATAGGTGGAGGACCTGTAGGTGTGGGTGTCGAGCAGCCACAGGGTTTCATGCTAAAACCACAACAAAAATTGAAGACCTCTTACCATGTCTGGGCTACAGCTCTGAGGCCCCATACCCCAGATGGAACCAGGTCAGGGACAGCTACGTGGGCAGCTGTGGGGAGCCACAACCCCCCCACCTGCCCTGGGTGGGGGCCCCACCGGGCAGGGACACAGGCTGGAGGCTGCTCTCGCATCCCCCCTCTCCCCCAGGGCAGGTAGAAAGTCTGTGGCTCCTGGCACGCTTTGGCTTCCTGCTTGGCCAGGGGCGGGGCCTCGGGTGGAAGGGGCAGAAGGGGCCATGGAGGGGGCGGGATCCCCCACTTTTGGGAAGGCTCTGCCACCCCTGACTGGGATGCTGAAGGCTCCTGCAGCATTCGTGTCCATGAAGCTGTCTGAAGCTCCAAAGTGCCCACTGCAGAGGAACTCATTGAGGCTCGCCTGGAATTTGGAGGCAGACCTGAACTTGGAGGTGTAATGAGGGCTCACCATGCCTCAGGCGTGTTTCAGTAAGGGGATGAATGGCTTGGGGCCCACTCAGAGTGGCCCCCTTTATTGGTCCTGGGCTCAGTCATTTCCCAAATTTCTCTGGACCAGGACCCGTGACAGGTAATCAGTGAGTGTGTGGCCAGGTGCCCCACCATAGAAACACAAACTGTGGTAGTGATGGTGTTTTCTTTCCTCGGGAGTCTCACAGCAGTGGGTTGCATCAAGTTGCATGAACTCTGGGACCGCACCAGTGACCATTACTGAGGACTATTGTCTGGGATGTGGCACTGACCCTTCCTTTCTTCGCCTTGCTCATGCAGTCTGTTGTCAATGCCTATGGCAAGATCAACAAAGGCATCCAAGTGGGTTTGGATTTCCACATAAGCTACTTTGTCTAACTTCCTCACATAATCCCCATTGAAATTGGTAGAGCTGGGCTACCACGTTCCATCCGCTGTTAGAGACAAGTAATCTGAAGTGGGTGGCATAGGAGACAACCAATTCTGGCCCGTTGGAGTTTTCACAGGACAACTTTGGATGAGCAGATGGGGTGGGATTGTTGAAAATTACAGAAGACATCCCAGTTCGTCAGCATTGGGCTTCCTTGTTCTAGCAGGAATGAGGCCCAACCTAGCACCTCTCCCATTAAGAAGCTAGCTACAAATCCTACCTTAGCTTGATCAGTGGGGTAGGATCAGATACAGCGCAAGAACTGCCCACAACATTGATTAAAAAACCCACTGAATTTTTGGCAGTCCCCATTGAAGCATTTAGAGAGCATAACAGCTATCTCACATCAGGGACATGGCACACGTCTGGAGTGCAATATTCTCGCCTCAGAATGGGGTGGCCTGCTTTTGCAGGGAATGGTTCTTGGTGGCATATGGTGCCAGCTGAGTCTGCAGTGTAGCATTTTCTTTGTGTAGATGGGTAATCTGCACCCACAGGGTCTGATTCTCTGACAGGAGCTGAAACACTTGTATTCTCGACATGAGGAGTTCCTCCAGAGGACAGTCAACCCATTCGGGTGTTTCCGGTTCCCTTTGAGACATGTCAAATAAGGGATGATCCGCTGTCTCTATGTTCTTAAAGGGCCAGCCTTCAGCATGCACTAGGGGTGATCCATGGAAACTGCCAGGTTCTTGGGATGGGGGTTGAGGCTTGAGCAACTCGAGGTCAGATTTCTGGGCTGAGGTCAGTACCAGAGGTCAGAACTTGTGTCCAAGTTCTGGGTCTGGAACCAGGTCAGAATCCAAATGAAAGCCAAAGTCACTGCCAGGAGTTCAGGGTGGAGAAGCAGAGCAGGTTGTGGCGGCTCGCTGGGGATCCGCATTGTTGCCTGGACACTTCCTGGTACATCTTGTGAGCTTATACGGAGTCAAGGGGCCAACTGGGAGCCTGCAAGGCAGCTGCCAATCCAGTCTTTGAGGCAGAACTTCCCATACTGTATGTCTGCTGTAATTTGAGGCTCACAGCCAGTTAGCAGCTGTCACCAAGTGGCAATGTGGAGGCGTCTGTTGCCTGATGGCTCTGCCAACTCAGGTTTGAGTCCCACTGATTCTTATACATGACCACATTAAGGATACTTGGATCTTGAGTCCAGCTCCTATGTAGAACACAAGAGTTATTCTCTGGATACCACCATCTCCCCCACAAGAAGCAAGTGGGTGGAAGGAAGCAGAGAATGAGTGGAGCACTGGCAGAGCTGGCTGGGTACATAAGAGAAGTAAGCTATGGCCCTCCTTTTCAAGGTCTATAATAAATTACTCCTCCCTTGTCCCCGAAGCAAGAAAGGTGCATTACTACTGATAATGATGCTTGAGTTCAAGCAAGGAGGCTAAGGCTTCTTGGGAAGGAGCAACAATAGAAGAGTCTATCTCGAGTGCCTTGTGCAGACATACAAGGAGCATCCATCACTGTTCCTGCCACCTGATCTGAGGAATTATCTCCAAAAATTCCAGTAAAGAGCATTTGAAGTTGTATCAACACACAGAGTAGATTTGTCCATCTTTGGTGAGAACATTGTCAATCAGCTCTATTACTCTGAATCTATTCAAAAGAAAGAACTGTTTCCAAACAGAAATTATTTCTGCTTACAAAGCACTTGCTCAAAATACATTAGATCCATCAGATTCATGAGGTTTAGCTTGAGAGAGAACCGCTGTCTCAGTCTGAATACACTGCTCATCTCCTTTGACCATTACAATATTTAAGCTGCTCAAATACAAATTGAAATGAAAGTATTTAATCTCATCTCTAAATGTACCATTTGGACGCTCATAATAACCTTTGTGGCAGGGACATCTCCCCATTGCTCATTGCTTTGATCATCTATCAGAATGGACTTCACTTCTAAGGACCAGATTTTCGAAACAGCTCAGTTCTATGTAGGTACCAAAATAATTGGCCAGATAGTCATAAGAGCTCAATACACTAAGTGCTAAGCTGTTCTGAAAATTTAACTCCATATGTTCAGAACCTGAATGGGACCAAACAGACCTCTTAGTGTGCAGCAGTGCAGATGGAAGATGGCAAAACAGAAGCCACCGAAGAACTTAAGGGTATGGGATGGCATATTGTGTTGATTCTCACTCTGCAACTACATCTCTTAGTTTAGTGAATATTTTATACGGTTGTATATATATAATGCTAGGTTACAAATTCCAGCCTTGGATCATGGAGATCCAAGGACTCTTTGGACACCTACACACACACCTGTACAAAAGATTTATTTTGGTTGCTAATGTTTCTTTTTACCCACAGTGTTCTGTTTTGATCTTGACTTTTGGGCCCAGCTGAGACTTTTGAGCTTGACTTTTGGGCCCACACTGCAAGAGCACATAGTCTCAAACACTATTGTACTAATATTGGTTTCTACCTTAGGAAAAGGGAAAATATAAAACTAAATCATCTTTCCACCACATGACTCTGAAACAAATCCATTTTAAAAGTAGAAACAAGAATATAGCAGACTGTCATTTCCTTTCTAATCTATGAGACATTATTGTCAGATTCTAAAATTAAAGGAGCTGAGGTTAAAATGAGGAGAGATTAAGCTGCATATTGGAAATCACAGTTTATTTCTCCCTAACAGCTGTCAAGCAAGTTAAAACTTCCATTTCTCTGAGTAACTGTCTACATTTATTAGTGTCCTTTGTTAAATTACTGTAATATACAATAACTATGTTAATAAAGAATAACTTTTTGCAGTAATGAATGGGGGGTATTCACAGTAATTGGCTAATGATGTTTTTCCTACTTTTCTGCTGCAATCTGCAATTTGGAGTAGACAAATGTTCCAAAGGGGGGTAGTAAATTGTCATTCTCTCTAAGGATTTATAAGATCAATCTTGGTAATTTGTTAGTTATGGTGTAGGTAATGTGATATTATTACTCATGTTACACAAGAACATTACATGGCTTACTAAATAAAGTGGAGGTCTTTACTTTAGAGACCACACTTCCTTCCAGCCTGATGCCTAGACATGGGAAATAAGATTGGTTATTTCAGCCTTAGGACCATCTCTGGTGAATATTAACCAAGATTTCCAAACCACACAATACAACTTAGTCAATCACTCATCTCACTTGCTAGTCTGTCACACCCGGAAGAAGCAAACTATTGTATGTCTTTTGTACATTAGTTGTCGAAACACACCAACATGTGGTTTTCAATGCAAAATTTTCCAAGTCCTAATTTTGTACCTAGCCTCCCATTAATTTATTAGTGGTCTATGAAATCCCTATTCAACTTGTATAATGGCACACTAGACTGCTATGTAACAGGTTTAGAAATTATCAATTTGAAAAATCTATTTGTACTTCAGCTTTAATTTTTTTTTATCATAGATGGCTGATATAAATCACAGATGACAGAGACGGGAAAGATCTATTAGTACCTCCAGCCCACTTGCATGCCAGTGCAAGATTGTTCTCCACAATACATTTTTCTAGCCTAGTTTTAAAATTCCCACTTCTCTTGGGAAACTATTCCACAAACCACTCTCCCCTTCCCGCTTATTGCCAGCCCAAATTTCTCTTCCCTTAATTTCATGTCATTTCTCATAACAATAAGCCCCCACATCACACTAAATAATTCTTCTCCATCCATGGTGTCTACAACCTTCTAATATTTATAGGCAATTATTACATCCCCTTGGTTGTCTTTTGATCTTACCAGGTCCCATAATTAATTTTGTTGCTATGCTCCAAACTCATTCCAATTTGTCAATATCTTTCGGGTAGTATGGCACCCTGAGTTGAACACAATATTCCAGATGTCATTGATCAAAATAGAATGACACTTTTACCACCTTAAGATTAAGATGACAATGTTTACCTTCTTTTCATATTTTAAGTGAATTTAGTGTCAATGAGAAGCTTTACACTGACAGCTCTGAAGACTGCAGCTGCCTATTTATCCACACAACAGGTAAAGCACTGCAGTAGTGGTGCAAGCTTCTCTACAGTCTCTTGTCAATCTAGATCAACCCTGACCAACAGAGATCACATTTGTTATTGAAATTGGGTGAAACTATAGTAAAGAACAGAATTATCAGACACAGAGATGAACACGATTTGTTGGAGAAGAGTCAACGTGATTTTTGTAAAGGGAAATCATGCTTCACCAATCTACTACAATTCTTTAAGGGGGGTCAACAGGTATGTGGATGAGGGTGATCCAGTGGATATAGTGTACTTAGATTTTCAGAAAGCCTTTGGCCAGGTCCCTCACCAAAGGCTCTTAAGCAAAGTAAGCAGGTGTGGGATAAGAAGGAAGGTTCTCTCCTGGATCAGTAACTGGTTAAAAGATAGGAAACAAAGGGTAGGAATAAATGGTCAGTGGGACCATTACTGTTCAACATGGTCAGTGGAACCAGTACTGTTCAACATATTAATAAATTATCTGGAAAAAGGGATAAACAGTGAGGTGGCAACATTTGCAGATGATACAAAACTACTCAAGATAGTTAAGTCCAAAGCAGAATGTGAAGAGTTACAAAGGGATCTCACAAAACTGGATGACTGGGCAACAAAATGGCAGATGAAATTCAGTATTGATAAATGCAAAGTAATGCACATTGGAAAATATAATCCCAACTATACATATAAAATGATGGGGTCTAAATTAGCTGTTACCACTCAAGAAAGAGCTCTTGGACTCATTGTGGACAGTTCTCTGAAAACATTCACTCAACGTGCAGTGGCAGTCAAAAAAAGCTAACAGAATGTTTGGAAACATTAGAGAAACGGACAGATAATAAGATAGAAATTATCATATTGCCTCTATATAAATCCATGCCTCCATATAAATCTTGAATACAGATTGGTTGCCTCATCTTAAAAAAAAAAAAAAAAAGATACTTTGGAATTGAAAAAGGTACGGAAAAGGGCAACAAAAATGATTAGGGGTGTGGAACAGCTTCCGTATGAGGAGAGATTCATAAGACTGGGACTTTTCAGCTTGGAAAAGAAACGACTAAGGGGGGACATGATAGAGATCTATTAAATCATGACTGGTGTGGAGAAAGCAAATAAGGAAGTGTTATTTACTCCTTTTCATAACACAAGAACTAGGGGTCACCAAATGAAATTAATAGGCAGCAGGTTTAAAACGATCAAAAGCAAGTATTTCTTCACACAATGCACAGTCAACCTTGTAGAACTCTTTGCCAGAGGATGTTGTGAAGAGCAAGACTATAACAGGGTTCAAAAAAAGAACTAGATAAATTCATGGAGAATAGGTCCATCAGTGGCTACTAGCCAGGATGGACAGAGATGCAAAAGCATGCCCTGATGTGTCCCTAGCCTCTGTTTGCCAGAAGCTGGGAATGGGTGACAGGGAATGGATCACTTGATGATTATCTGTTCTGTTCATTCCCTTTGAAGCACCTGGCATTGGCCGCTGTCAGAAGACAGGATACTCAGCTAGATGGACCATTGATCTGACCCAGTATTGCTGTTCTTATAAAAGGGTTGTACTTAAAACATGTCCTCCTGTCTGTCCCCATACCGCTCAGCTGCTGGTATTTATCTATAACCTCCTTGCATTTTGTCTCAAATTGTATGGTAAGCTTGGTGGGCCAAGGGACTCATCTTTTATTGGTCTACAAAGTACCATGGGCCAGATTTTCAAAGGCATTTAGGTACCTCATGGGATTTTCAAAAGCACCTAAGCAAGTTAGGCTCCTAAGCCCCATCAGTGGGAGCTGGGTGCCTAACCTGCTTAAGTGTTTTAGAAAATCCCACTAGGCACCTAAAATCCCACTAGGCACCTTTCTGCAGCTTTAGGCATCTAAATACCTTTGAAAAATCTGACCCCATGTTCATGTATGGCACTACAGAAATAATAAATAAATAATAATGGATGCCCATTTAGTCCTTAGCATCTCAACAAGATGCCAGTTTTGGATGTGAACACTTTTCTGTTAGGAACAGGACTGAGATCAACAGGACACTCAAACCTTGTGAACTTCTGACAAGTTATTACTGACCGGGATTGTATTTAAACAAGTGGCCCAGAGGTGAAAGGGTCTTCATCCCATTACCAATCTCCTGAGCCATACAGTCCCCATATTGTAAATAACTTAAATACAAGACTATGAATACAGCTCTATTAAGCAGTTTTGGAAGGCCCCACTATGCTTTTTGCTAGCACATGTTGGCATACTAACATGAGTGACTTGGGTTCTTGGGGGTATAATTTCTGCTCTATGGGCCTGTTTCAGCCTCAATTGAAATAAATGTCAAAACTCTTGATGTCTTAAATTAGGAGTGAAAGCAGCACCAGATTAAGCACTAGACTCAATAGGCCTGTGACTAGGGCACAAGTGCAGGGAGTCGCTTGAGTATGTGTTGATTGAGGTCAGGTATGCTGGACAGCACAAGGAGTGGATGCCTCGCAGAGGCAGCTTGTTATTCAGGAGAGAGGAGCTGAGGTGAAATCAGCAGCTGTGAGACTGCTAACCCTAACCCACAGCTGAGTAGGAAGAGACTATCTGGCCCCAACGTCTCATCACCCCCAAGCAGAAATTTTCTCAGGACAGGGAACATATCTGGAAATGGAAGCCAATGGCTACCACAGTTCTGTGATGGCTAAAGAGAAGAGGCGGCCCTGGCTGCTGCAGAGTAGGCTGGGAGTGGAGGACCCCAGCTGCCATTATAGCTCACATTCTCCTGCTCTTTGAGCAGTCAAGGAAGATTAGGGCCACAACTCCCAGTTTAAGAGCAGCACCCTGACATCTTCAGTTAGGCTGGTGGAAAGAAGAGGGGTTTCCTGAACCATAGGTGACACCCATCCCTTCTCCCGGGCCCATCACTGCCATCCCTCTGATGGAGAGAGAAAAGAAGCCCCCTTTTCACCTCAGGGAAGGAGGTTCTGCTTGAGCAGTGGCAGTAGCCAGGGAGCTGTGTCTTCCCTCCTCCAGGAGTGGACCCCAGCCTGCTTGAAGGCAGAAAGCAGCAAGCCAGGGAGGAGCTAGGCCAGTCTTTTAATATTTGGGATGTAAGAGCATTGATAGTTAAACGTTGGGAATGTGATGGTGATGTGGATGATGCCTGCAAGCTTTTATGAGTTAGCATTGATTCTGTATAATTATAATAGCAAAGCCCATAACAGAACTAACCAATTTGTTTTTGTATTTGTTTCTGTTCTAGAATTTCTAACACATGCTCAGTTTTTTCTATGTGTTCATAGGTATGAACGCCTCTGGCTTTCCGGAACTGACTAGAGCAGAACTGACTTTCTGGTTCTTACCCTTAGAAGTTACTGGTAGCCTACAGATAGAAATCAGATGTATGTCAGTTGAAATTTGGATAAAATAAGAGTTGTACACATTATGGCGTAAGTGTTCAGACACACATTAGACCTGCAAATTTGCCCATGCCCTGTGCTTCTTTTAAAATTGTTGCCCTGCCAAAAATTCCACAGATGTATGCCACTGAGTTGTTTCCCCATTTACCATATTGAAGTTTGATGCTTTGGGTAGAGGCTTTTTACTTTTTAAACCCATTTTGAACTTTTCAACAGAAAAAGAAGAAGAGGCTACTTACTCATAATCTGGAAATTATTAACAATGGCCGATAGGATAGCAGTTCAAAATATTTGATGAAGTGGAAAAGTGTGTTAGACTCTTTTCCCCAAAGTATATTTGTGATTCAATTGTCAGGCAAGGAAACAGATGAAGAAAGAGCATAGTCTCTGTTATTCAGATTACAATAATCTGGTTCTAACTAGATTATCAATTGCCAAGGGGAGTTCACATACTGTTACCTACTGCTTTCCTTTGAAACAGTTGCTCAAGTAATATTGCTTTTATTACATTCCTTGGATTCTTCAGTCTCCTGTCCGAGTGTGTGTGGAACCAAACTTCATTCATGAAGTGCATGTTGAAGAAAATTCTTTGTTAGTTCGGTATAAGAAGAAAAGAAGAAGATGGAACCAAGATGACAGAGTCACTTCAAACAATGCTTCACTGCTAGTATCAAGGAAGAAGAGGTGAAATGTTTCACTGACAGCATAGAATCCTCCTTGCTACAAAGTCTTCAAGGTTTTTGCTATAAAACCACATAAAAATATATGGCTAGATTGTGTCCTGTCCAGCCCAGGTGCACAAGCAGCTAGAATGTGAAGATCTTTCCCTCTAACATCCATTCCTGTGAAGGGGTCAGGGACAATAGTAGTCCTTGTGCTCCAGAAGTGTGATCCAAAGCCCACTGAAGTCAATGGGTGGAATCCCATTAATATCAGTGGGCATTCATTCAGGTCCCAGAACACCAAGGTCTGTGTAATCTTACACTGGTGGTAGCACTAGATCCTTGAAGATAGGTGAGAAGGAGGGGGCATGTGTAGGAAGGGAGCCTGGCCCATACTGGGCTGTCTTGAGCAATTGAGCATTTGTCCAGTGGGTCAATCCTAGGACTGACCCACAGAACCTGTCTGTTCCCCAGTCTCCAGTTCTCATACACATACACAGCATTGACATGCTAAGTTGCTGCTCCTGACCGTCCTCATAGAAAGAATTTAATAGTAAAACTAACAGCTTGCTCTTTCCCCAGACAATTTCCCAGCAATCAGTAGCTCCAGATGCAGCAGAAGTAGCATTGGCTCCTCATTTCTCGCTCTGTGGTGATGTTTGGTGGGTTTCAGCAGAGGTAAAGTAACAGGAGTCTGGACATCTGAGGTGGACAACTTTCATGTCAGAGACAGTCCCTAATGGTTCGTTTCCAACTAAAATACTATGATATACTACAATTTTTTTTCTCATCTCCAAAGAGAGCCCAAGGAAGCATGTCACAGCAACAGAATCCTTGATCAAATGAGGCCTACAATAATATTTTTTAGAAAAAGTGTATTTTCTTATGGCGTGTTTGTATTCCCCTGCCAGGCAGAAAGAGACAGAGAATGATATGTCCCCAGTGACAAAGTCCCCAATAGCAAGAATACAATGAAAATAGTATAATACACAGTATTTTTTAAACTTTTATTTTGCTTCCTTTCCCTTTCCTCCTTCCCTAAGAGAGAAAAAGAAAGGCACACAGAGAACAACAGTGAGCTCAACTGGGGAGAAAAAGGCAGGGGACTCCAAGGCACTTTGCTATACCCAGCTCTAAATTTACTGTTAGCTTCTAATCGACCAGGCAAAGGAAGAGGATTCCAAATATTCTCCCAGCCTGCCTGATGCATATGTCAAAAAAGCGTATGTCAGAACAGCTCTTAAAAGAAAAGTGCAGGAAGTTGGTATATTCTGTTTGTTTAAGGTTATGGAGCCCACTGATATGCTCAAATAAGGGCCACACTAGAAACCTTACCATAAGCCTGAGTGCTGAATCTGATTTATATAAAGTGTAGATGATCCAACTGCTCTATCTGCAACTTGGAGGGGCAGCCAGTAGAGACTGTAAGCCCCAAGCTGCAAAGCTTCTTGATTGGAGGAGGCTTCCTCTACATTTAAGAAAAGATCGCTATTGGGCACATTTTACAATTCTGTACTTGCATGGCACTTAAGGCCATTTTAGTGTGTGACAATGACTGTCCTGTTACCATGGCTATCATCTGTGGTTTAAAACAACATGTAGAACAGCAAAAAAAAATAATAATTCAAACCAGTATATTATGTTAAGGTAGAAAACCCCATTATTCTTTGGAAAGAAATGAAATCAAAGTGGAGAAGTAGTGGCACAAGACCAGCCAACAAAACTGAAAACAGGGGAGTCTGAGTGGGAGTTCATAAGGGAAGTTTGGAGGGGGGTGTGTGTGGTGCTTCATTTTTCATTTTCTTCTTCCTGACAGGAATTTTAGGAGGGAAGGCTACGATAGCTACAGAGACCCAAAGAATGGAAGATACAATGAAGATTGCTGGATGTGGAAGCTGTGGGATATAGATTATTCTGGAGAGGGTACCTGAAAGGTGCTTCATTTGTATGAAGTGCAGCCTGACAGATCTAATGGAAGAGAAGATCTAAGGTTTGGAGGTGATATGGTTGAGTTTCTAAGGGGATTTGAGCGGATGATGGAAGGAAGGAGAGAGGAAGCTAAAGATAAACCTCAAGACTTGCAGATGCATGCTGGACAAGAGTACTGTGAGGATATACTTCTGGATGAAGAAAGTGGACTGTGGAAGCATTTGACTATGAGAACAAGGTAGAGGAAGAGACCAGCTAGCGAAGGAGAAATAGAGATGAGGACCAGGCTAGCTGAGTTGGAAAATGTAGGGGAGAGGCAGGCACTAACAGAATATGGGAGAGCAAGGAAGAGCAGCTAGTCCTGTAAGTAGAGGGTTAGAGAAAATGAAGATAGCCAGAGTTTAGAGCCCCCCAGGAGGATAGAGAATGACTCTCAGAAGATTGCCAGTGAAAACAAAAGATAAGAAGACTTGCAGCCAGAAAGAACAAAATGAGGGAGGCTGGAGGATCACACCAACACTCGGAAGAGGAAGATATATGTGATTGGGGACTCCCTACTAACAAGGACAGGCCTGTCACCAGAGCTGAATCAGAGAACACAAAGGTGTGTTGTCTGTCAGAAGCTAAGATACAGGATGTGAACCTAAGGCTGAAGAGGATCCTAATGGGAGCAGGAAAGAATCTACTGGTTGTCCTTCATGGGGGAACAAATGATGCTGCTAGATTCTCACTGGGACACATCAAGAAAGACTATGCCAAGCTGGTGAAGAAGCTTAAAGAAATGGATGCTCAGGTGACCTTCAGTGGGATTCTACCTGTCCCTAAAGGAAGAGAGCAAAGGCAAGACAAGGTTATGATGATCAATGGTTGGCTCAGGCAATGGTGCTGTAAGGGGGACTTTGGGATGTTTGACCACTGGGAGACAGTCACGGACAGAGGACTGTTCTCAAGGGATGGACTCCACCTGAGTAGAGAGAGTAATAGACTTCTAAGAGGGATGTTGGCACAACTCATTAAAATAACTTTTAACTAGGAATTCGGGGGAGATGGTTGGGAGCTCAGTTCCCACTAGGCTTTGTAGCCGCACAGCAGCCTATTAAGTGCAGGCGCTCAGGCTGCGGCAGGGAAAGATGCCTCTTTCCCCAGCCCTGGACCTGCCGCCTCTCCCTGCCCGCTAGGGTGACCAGATGTCCCGATTTTATAGGGACAGTCCCGATTTTGGGGGCTTTTTCTTATATAGGCACCTATTCACCCCCACCGTCTGTCCTGATTTTTTACATTTGCTATCTGGTCACCCTACTGCCTGCCCCAACCCAGCCCCAGACCTGCCGCAGCCGGGGGAGAGGCACCTATCCCACAGCCCCAGCCCTGGACCTGCCTCGGTGGAGAGAGGTGCCTCTCCCCCCAAGCTCAGGTGCTGCTGCAGGGAGAGAGAGCTGGGGGGGAGTCCTCTCTCCTCGCCGTAGCAGGTCCAGGGCTGGGGCTGCGGGATAGGTGCCTTTCCCCCATCCGCTGCAGGTCCGGGGCTGGGTTGGGGCAGCCAGCCTGCACCCTAAACCCCTCATCCCCGGCCCCACCCCAGAGCCTGCACCCCCAGCCAGAGCCCTCACCCCTCCCACCCCCCGCATCCCTACCCTCTGCCTCAGCCCTGAGCCTCCATCCCCAGACGGAGTCCTCACCGCCCTGCACCCCAACCCTCTGCCCCAGCCCTGAGCCCCCTCCCACATCCCAAACCTCTTGCCCACCTCTGCCACATGAATTTTGTTATGTGCACCAATATGGAGGTGATGTGTCACATATCACCTTCATATTGGTGCACATAACAAAATTCATTCCACACATGCGTGGGAAAATTAGAGGGAACATTGTTTGGGAGATGCTCATGTAATCTCCATGCCTGATTCTAATATTGAGCAGGAGAAAAAGTAAAAGAGGATACCGTAATGGAGAAAGGAAGCTTGTACATTCTCCTATCCTATCTGTAGAGAATTGCAAATATAGTAGTTGTATTTAAGAAAGGGGAAAAACGTGATCTGGAAAACTACAGGCCCATTGACCTCACTTCTATGCCAGATCTTAGAACAAATTTTGAAAAAAAGAGTAATTAAAGAAATAGAGGTAAATGGTAATTGGGATAAAACACAACATAGTTTTATTAAAGGTAGATCCTGCCAGACCAACCTAATGTCTTTCTTTAGCTATATCTATACTGCGCACCTTACAATGGCATGGCTGTGCCACTGCAGCTGTGTCATTGTAAGGTGCGCTGGGTAGTGGCCCTTTATCGCCGGGAGAGAGCGCTCCTGGCGACAAAATAAAACCACCTCCAATGAGGGGCGGGAGCTTCATTTCCAGGAGCGTGGCTCTCGCTGACGAAGTGCTATTCACATCGGTGCTTCTTGTCATTAAACTTTTATCATTCGGAGGGAGGGGGGGTTTCACACCCCTGAGTGACAAAAGTTTTAACGACAAAGTGCCAGTGCAGAGAAAGCCTTTGTAAAGATAACTGATTTTCTAGACAAAGGAAATGCAGTAGATCTAATCTACCAGGATGTCAGTAAAGCATTTGACAATTTCATATGGGAAATTATTAGTGAAACTGGAGAAGATGGGGATTAATTTTGGAATCAAAAGGTGAGTAGGAAACTGGTTAAAAAGGGAGAATACAATGGGTCATGCAATGCCAGGCTAGAGGGAGATTACTAGCGGAGCTCCTCAAGGATTGGTCTTGGAACCAATCTAATTTAACATTTTCATAATGACCTTGGCACAAAAAGTGGGAGTGTGCTAATAAAATTGTGGATGACACAAAGTTGGGAGATAATGCCAATACCGAGGAAGATTGGAATATCATACCAGAAGATTTGAACAACCTTGAAAACCAGAGTAATAGAAATGGGATGAAATTTAATAGTGCAAAGTACAAGGTCATGCACTTAGGGACTAACAAGAATTTTTGCTATAACTTGGGGACTTATCTGTTGGAAATGACAGAGGAGGAGAAAGACCTGCGTGTATTGATGAATCACAGGATGACTATGAGCTTCCAGTGTGATGTGGCTGTGCAAAAGGCTAATGCAATTCTAGAAAGTGTCAGGCAAGATATTTCCAGTAGAGACAGGGAAGTGTTATTACCATTGTACAAGGCGGTGGTGAGACCTCATCTGGAGTATTGTGTGCAATTCTGGTCTCTCCTGTTTAAGAAAAATTAATTCAAACTGGAACGATTGCAGAGAAAGGCTACCAGGATGAGCAGAGGAATGGAGAACCTACCTTACAAGAAGAGAATTAAGGAGCTTGGCTTGTTTAGCCTAACAAAACGAAGGATGATGGGAGATATGACTGCTGTCTATAAATACATCAGAGGTATAAATACCAGAGAGAGAGAGAGAGAGAAGTTATTTAAGATAAGGGCCAGTGTTGACACAAGAATAAATGGATATAAATTGGCCATCAACAAATTTAGGCTTAAAATTAGATGAAGATTTCTAACCATCATAGGAGCGAAGTTCTGGAACAGCCTTCCAAGGGGAGTGATGGAGGCAAAAACCTAACTTGTTTCAAGACAAAGCTTGATAATTTTATGGAGGATAATGTTATGCTGAGGTTACCTACAATGGCATATGGCTAGAGATGGGACTATAGAAAGGGAGGGCTCAGAGTTAAAGTGAATTCTTTCCCAGGTGTCTGGCTGGTAGGTCTCACCATATTTGGGTTCGGGAAGGAATTTTCCCCCAGGTCAGATTGGCAGAGATCCTGGGGTGGGAGTTTCCTTCCTCTGCAGTTGAACTAGAGTAAATGGTGGATTCTCTGTAACTTGAAGTCTTTAAAGGAATTTAAAGTAAGTCTTGAGGACTTCAATAACTCAGCCAGAGATAATGGCTAATGACAGGAGTGGGTGGGTGAGGTTCTTGGCCTGCGATATGCAGGAGGTCAGACTTGATGACCATGATGCCTTCTTCTGGCCTTGAAGTCTGAATCCAAGTTACAGAACATTCATGGGGGACATGTCTAAACTTGATCTACACATGAACAAAGTAAAAACATATTGTACTAGTTGCAAGCCACTTTACTGTCTATACTCAGAGGCTCACAAGACTACAGAAATGACTACTTTTGTTTTTGTTTTTTTATTGATGTGATCTTTGGAGGTGGGATATTCAAACACACATGAATAAATGGAGGTTTAAGATATAATTGCCATCAAGTTGAATGTAGGGCCTTGCTTCGTTCAGCTAAAAAGACAATTCTGCATAAAAGCAACTTGTTTGCTGAGTTCTCATCCACATAAGCTCTAGCTTGCATTTTACATTTGACAGTGTTGCCAGGGCTTTGGAGAAATGAATCAGAGTTGTTGGGAGCCCATAAAAGTATGAATAGTTAAGAAGAGTACCTTTGGATACCTCTCCAAGATGAATTTTATTCCCCTCAACTTTCTGAGTTTCATCCATCTCTAATTATTGTCAAATATATCGGATCGGAGACAACTGCTTAAATGTTGTCATTTGTAACAAACCAAAATATATCAGCTATAGTCCCAAAACACAGACTCAGATCCAGGTTCAAGTCCAGATTCTTAATCCTTCCTGGAAATTTCAGGGGTGATCAATTCAATTCATTATCGGGACAGGCCCTAACGATGAAATTCACACTCAGGTCAGAGTTCAGATTTAACCCACCCACTGTTCAGAGGTATTTGCATTGAGGTTTCAAGTTCCAGCCCCTCTTTAAATTTGAATGATACCAATGAAAACACAGAAGATATAGGTTCATTCCATAAGCATTTCATAGGAACTAGTCTGGTATAATTCAGGCTGAACCAATACATAATCCCCAATATTATAACATGCTCCTAAAACTGTATCATTGCTAATACTTGAAGGGACTGGAAATGAGTATGGGAATGCTTTTTTAAAGCAGCATATGTACAGCAAAGTATTACCTGGTGTACCAGGAATGCCCTGTTTTCTTATGTATGTCGCCTGCCAACATTCTACATTACAATCTACATTTCATAACTGTTCATTATTATCAGCTTCTCAGTTTCATCTCTTGGATCAGCAGCAGTTTCTTAAAAGTATTTATTTTCTTTACTAACTTAGTAAAGGGCTGTCACAGCAAATTGGAGTGTAGCAATAAACTGGCCCACTGGAATACTGAAAACTCTGTCTCCCCCTGGACCTTTTACATTCCTGTTGAATCATAAGCATTAGGTGGAGGCCAGCTTTCAGACTTAAGAAGGGATGATGGGGAGGGACTTCCCTGCGTCTGATGGAGTTCACCTCCTTCTCTGATATATTGTTAAATCATCTCTGCTAGAGATGATTTTTAATCTTTGTGGCTCATAAAAGTACCTCTGAAGAGCAAATAATTTGTCTTTGAAATGCACCAGATTGCACCAAGTGGCAGGTATGTTAACAAAAATATTCCCAGGGAAGATACCTCCAATTCTCCTTAATAAGAGGTGAAATTCTCACACTCGCTCCCACCCCTTTACATAGGATAAAAGAGCCAGAACAGGGCAAAGAGGCCCTACAAGCCCCATATGCGGCTGGGGAGGATTCCCCTGGCATAGGCACTGCAGAAGACAGCTGTAAATCCTCCCAAGGACTTCCTTGCAAGCCCCAGGGTAGGAGTCAGGGCTGAGGGTAGGAGGGGAATGCAAGGGAATTTCCACAGTACTGTGGAGATTCTGGGCACCAGTGTGGTCCACAGATCAGCCCAAAAGGGCTGCTATAACTTGGACAGGCTCAGGGGTTCTCTATGTCATGCCAGGGACCAATCCAGGTACTGGAGCAGCCCCAGATTAGGAGGGTGCACCATAGTCCCTCCCCATTGGGCTGTGTGTGTCCAATGCCGCACCTCTTAGAGAATCTCACCCAAGATTTTCATTCTTCTCCCTCCCACACAGAGCAAATTATTCACATTCTATGAGTGGCATTGAAATTGTCTTCCTTTAACTGTAGATGGTCTCAACAAGCAAACAAAAACTTTGTAATTAATTCCAAGAGATCCAGTGCATGATCCAGCAATGCAGGTTGGAATCTCTCTACTTGTCACCATAGAATTGAGCATCCTCCAGGTAAACTCAATTAGCAACTCAAAAGTCCTTGGTTCAACTTCATGGAGTCTTGTTCTTTTCCCTTTTGGGGAGAATATGAGAGAAACAAGGCTAATGTATTTAACAGTGTCCCCAGTAGAGGTCCTGTAGAATGACTCAGGAGAAAATAATACAGAAATAACCACCAACCAGGTCATCTCCTCAAGGGATGATGTTTATGACAAGAAAACAATATAAGTTAATATATGCAAAAAGGGAATCACAAAAATGCCCAACTCAGGGTTAAAGCAAATTCTGTTACCTCCAGGTGTGCAGCCCTATAATCCCAAGAGCATTCTCTCTCCTTTGTCTCACAAGTAGCCCGTTTTACAGTCTTTCCAATGAGCGCTTGTATAAGGGGAGGGAGAAATTCAGCTGAGGTCAACCCCTGTTCTCTGAGGAACAAGTAGTTCCCCTGTACCCTGTCACAATACTCTTTGGATATTAGTTTTTTTACAGAGAGAACAAAAATGTTGGATAAATAAGCAACATTCATCCCTTATAGAACTTGGATGGCAAATTCTCAGTTTCTGTAAATCAGCATATCTCCACTGACTTCAATGGAGCTATGCCAATTTAACCAGCTCAGGATCTGGCCCTGGGAGTCTAAAACAGAGCAGGAACCTCCATCCCTGCATGACTGTATAAATGAAAAGGACACTAGAGCCTATCAAATGTTGCTATTATTTGTAATCCCCTCTTTAAACATGCATTTGGCAAGCAATTTACTGTGTTTATTACAAATACTCAACTTTCTGTAATAAGCATTTCAGTTCAGTAGTCTTGTTCCATACGGGATCACTTGATGAAAGTGGAATACTTGGTATATATCCATTCCTAAATTAGTCTGTCTGATGGTCAGGTTTTTTTGTGGTTACACATAGTTTATTTATCAAAATAGCTCATGAGATTCCAAGGAAAGGTACTGCCTGACCCTTTCTTACACAGAAATGGTTCCAGAAACATTTAAGTGCAATTCAGGAAAAGAACTTGGCATGCCATCACCCATCACAGTTATTCATATAGGCTTAAGGCTAGGACTCACACAGAGAGAAAAAAAAAGTTAGAGCAGGGACAATCTTCCTAATCATGTACTTTTGGTATGTAATTTTACTCAGGAAACTTGTGGCTATTTAAAAAAAAATCTCTAATAGAATGAAGAGTTTCAATGAAGAAAATGGGCATTGCCATTGTTATTACTTGGGATACTTATGGTGTTTCCTCTTCTAAAAGAAAATGGTTGTCATTTCTTTCTTTGCTGACTCTGCACTTAGTGGTCAACCATCAGAACTCTGGATTCTCACAATGTTTTTGAGGGAAATAATTTTTTTTTAATTTTTTAGTTCACAAGGACACTGAAGTGCCAGTGGATGATGTCCCTGAGCATGATCAATTCCCGTTTGAAATGTTGGAGTGCCAAAGAGGATGCAAACAGTTCTTGCACTCAGTGCTAAAGATGAAGGAGCTCAAACACAGCTGGTAGCAACTCTTTTATGGGATAGGCAGGAATATTGGGATATTCCTAAGGAACTAGAAAATGATCAGCAGTACAAATCCAACCACGATTTTATGCCCTCCACTGGTTATTAAGGGAGAAAGCAGGACAGAAAAGTGAGCCATAATCCACTATTTATCAGGCATGGGTGGGACTGAAATATTCAGGTCCAGATTTCAAACACCTGAAGGCTCAGGGATGTAGCCCATTATAGGAATTGGAGATTGCTGCAAAATTGAGCGTTGGGTGTGGATTTCAAACAACCTAAAGTTTGGATATGTTCAGAGCTGGGGTTTGATTCAGGCCCATCCCTAATACCTATTGTATGTAGGGGTGGGTGAAGTAGTTATAACAACACTCCTCCACCTACACCTTGAATTTTCACCTTAAACTTGTATAAAATTCGGAACTATTTATTGGGGCTTTAAAAAGTTTGATTAAATTATTTTTCTATTATTTAGGGCTGCAGGTAGAAGCACCAAAACACCACCAAAGAGGCTCTTCTTGCACTATTTTCAGCTTGACTGTTAGATGAAACAACCAAAAAATCTGATAAGAAAGCCAGAGACCAATGAGAGTTGTTAATTCAATTTGCTATTTCTCTCTCACATTTTAGCATCAAAATAATGTTGGGATAGAGAGGACATTTGCCTGATGTATTCTAGCAGGAACAATAGAATTGTCTAGTGTGAGATAAAACTTATTTTAGTAGGAGACACAGCTTTCTTAGGGGCCAGTTCACGACTGATAAATGAACTCCTGCAAGAACCTCCTCAAACCACACTACTTTCCACTCCAAGTATAATATGCCTTCCAACCTTGCCTTCAAATAACAAAAGCACCTAATACATTAGACTTAAATCAAAGAAGTGGTGGGAGTGGCATAAGAATGTAAATAGACTAGACATGGATTAGCATTTGGGGACTTCGCAGGAGAAGCGCATCATTAGAAGGGCTATGAATGAGGACAGGGTTGGGGTCCAGCACATTGGGAACTCCAGAATAGTGAGAAGCATAGAAGGAGGAAAGAAGAGGAACTAGAAGGAAAAAAGGGACTGTTAGACTGGCCCCATTTTAAGGCAATGTGTTATTTCCATCATGCTGTTTCCATCCTGGTTTTGCCAACTCAAGCTATTTGGAGAAGCTTGGAATAAGCATCTGAACTTTTGAATGTTTAACCCAACCTGTAATTGCCAACCATTTGAAATTGGCCCCTCACAAACACTAACACACAAACAGCTTAGACATACATATTAAATGCAAGAGACATGATTTTCAAAAAGGTCCAGTGCCAAAGAATACTGTTGAACCTGTCCAAAGAAGTTTTTTACATACACTGCACACTGGCAAATGGCTTCACTGGATCAAGGTTGCATATACAAATGTTCCATTAAAGCTGTCAAAGCTAAATCTGAACTTACCAATCACAGGAGAAAAGCTGTGCAAAACTCCAGCTGTTTCACTTTGCATGGGAGGTTGTTCTAGAATTTCCTTCTGTTTCAATTCATGTGGGTCCAGCCCAAACAAATCCAAAATCCCACAGCAAAACTCAGTTGAAACTTTGTTATTAATATCTGTTATTTGTATTTCAGGAGCCCAGCTGTGCTAGGTGCTTGTAATGGGGTGCACTCACCCCTCATGAGCGTCCCCTTGGCTGAGTGCGTGTGCCTGCTCTCTCTCTCAGACTGTCCCTGCTCTGGGATAGAGCAGTGCCCCAGGGCTCCCTCCCTGGAGACAATTCTTCACCCTCTTGGGCTTCCTGGCTCCAGCTCACTAGCTGGGCCGCTATAGTTCAGTTCCCCCTCTGGGGTGCCTCAATGTCCAGGCCAGGCCAATGCGGGGTAGGGGAGGGACCTGGGCCCGCCCACTACTCCAGATCCCAGCCCAGGGACCCTGTAGAGAGCAGCCATCTGCTGTGTCCCTTTAACTATATTGCACGGCTTCTTTAATTCCCTGGGCCACTTCCCCGTGGCCCCGCATCATCTGCACCCTTACCTCAGGGCCTTGTCCTAATGGAGTCCCAACAACCAGCTCAGGGCTCCTTTTCGCTCTCCCCGGCTTCTGGCAGCGCTGCCTTGTCGGGGGTTCTGCCGCTCCGTCAGCCAGCCACACACCAGCCAGGCTCCTGCAGCTCCAGCACGGAACTGAACTGCCTCTGGCCCTACAGCTCTTCTTATACTAGGCTGCTGGGCCCCAATTGGCTGTGTCCCACACAACCAGTCTAGGCAGCTTGGACAACCTCTCTACTGCCTTTTTGGGGGGCTGGTATGGCAGGGCCACGAGGCCTCCAGCAGGGGGCCTCACAGGGTCTGGTATACCCTGTCACAGCGCTGTACAGACATGTAATAAAAAAGACCCCCTGCCTCACAGAGCTTACATTCTTGTGCTCCAGTTCTGCCAGGAGTTCCACATGGAGGTAAGGACTTGGGTTACTTACATAGCCCCATATCAGACATTTATAACACGACTCATTTTTCATGCACTTGTATATTGAATACCAAGTCTGCTTGAAACTGGGTCCCAAATTCCACGGAGATATGACTGTGTTAAGGCCTATACTAGTGCAATATAAAAACAGCCACCACCATCATCATTCGCAGGAAAGGTTGTGGAACCTTCGCAAGCCTTTCAAAGAACCTGGGTGGTATTTCAAGCTGTGTAGGAAACCCCCAAACCAACAGGATTTCACATGGATTTGATTTCACTGTGAGCATTTCATACAACTCTTCATACAAGATGCCATTGGAATAAAGTGTAAACTAGACAAAAGGAAGGGGAAACAAACATGGCTGTATTTGTGTAAATGTTACTTTACACTCAATACTTCAACACTAAAATCAAGCTGTAATTACATTCTACGTATTATTGTTTATATAACACTGAAATAGGAAGTTTCTTTGCTGTTTGGTTATTTGGAAGGAAACTGCTTAAAAGTTTTTTCTTTTCCCATTTAATTAATTGCATCAGTCCTGATCCAAACAACCCCTTTTTTCGTTCTTTTAACACAGCTGTCCCACTGGAAAGGGACTACATTATGGAATCTACAGTCTCCTTTTTTGTGTATATGCTTTTAACTTCAATTAATTTGCAAATAAAGCAGACTTTCTACAGTGGTGGCATAGCTGTATCCCGGACACTCAAGCATCAGTTCAGTTGACCAAAACATGAAGAGAGCTTTCACCAGAAATCACTCAGTTTCCCATGCAGTTAAAGCATATACAAGGTGGTCAGATTTTTAGACCTTAGCATTAGGCTCACCACCAGCACAACATCAGGGAGAGACAGAAAGGGGAAGATAAGAAGACAGCTCAGCAAAACAGAGAACGAACAATGATGCTAAAGGACATTGTGCAGAATAACCCAACATTGTATCCCCCCTCCCTCCCGCAGCAAAAAAAAAGGAAAGTAAAGCTAACATTATGGAGCCTCGATATACAAATCCTAATAGCGCCATAGAGATTTTTGTAAACATATAAAAATCATGTAATGTATATAATTTGGAAGAGACACATGGAGGTATATAATGGAGATTAATGGATGGATAACTATATGTTCACCAATATGACAATTCATAAAATCCAAGAATGTTAAGCACAAAGTAAAATTCTTCTTTCTTGATTAATGTCTATTTTCTTGTACTAACAAAAGGTCAGACTATCTTACCTCATGGTAATATTGCATATAGCACAGTATAGTAGTTCTGAGATTCACATGAGTTTCTAGTTGGTCTCAGAGAAATTTAGACTAATGACAAACTGCTTTGGCACCTGACAAACATGGAGTCATTACCGCAAGCTTCTGCTGGGTTTCTGTCTTCCATAAATGTGTGGTCAACATACTGCCATTCCTACACAAGTTGTTAGTGAAAGCTAGAAAGAGAAGCAAAGGCAAGGTGGTGTCAGGTGGAACTTTGAAAACCAAATAATTACTGAGACTTGTGACCCACATGAAATATAAGTGAGGCAAATTGTGGAAACAAGTCAAATAATGCAAAAAAATACCAGGAGAGCTAAGAGAAAATTCTGACAAATAAATTGATATTGTGACAATGAGAACTGGCTGAGGAGTAGTACAAATTACATGTGAATATGGCAGCCCTTTTGTAATTAACAGAAACAGTGACCACATCAGCACTGTAGCTATGCCACTGTAACCCCATAGTGTAGACGCAGACTACAGCAGATAGAAGGGTTTTTTCCATCGCTGTAGTAGCTTCACCTCTCCAAGCAATGGTAGCTAGGTTGACAGAAGCATTTTTCCATCAACCTATTTGCAGTTGGGTCGATATAATGGATTTTTCACATCCCTGAGCACCGCAGCTATGTCAACCTACATTATTAAGTATAGACCAGGCCAATGGAAAAACCTATCTCAAAGACCGGTATTTTCACACCAATATTGAGTTTGAGCTCATTGAAGTCCATAGTACTGCTTATTTGTAAAAGGGCTGCAGGGCTCGGCCCACCGCATGTATAGTATTACATTACTGAAAACAACTGAACCAATGCAGTATTGCAAGCTATATGCTGTTCAGAAAAAGCCAGTTTTTGATTTTGAAGCAGAAGCTGCAGTGACAGTATTAGTTCTTCTGGCAGGAGAGGTGAAAGTGGCATTAGTGGAAACATTAATCATAATAAAGCAATAAAAAATGTGCAACAATAAATATCCTTTAAACAGCAGGGGTGAATTCCTGGCCCTACTGAAAAAGTGATTTCCATAAAGCCCAGTTTCCACCCAAGATATACAAAGGATTGTGTAGCTGTAGGATGAGATTATCATAAACTCTGTGTTACACCAACTCTATTCCCACTGAAGTTAATGGGAGTTTTATTACTGACTTCTGGGGGGTGGGGCAGGCAGTGGGAGCCAGTATTGAGCATTTTGAAAATCCCACCTATTTCTGAGGTGATAACAATCATATGTTACCCTGGTCTTTAGTAGCAGAGAAGTACTGATGTATGGATACAGAAATTGTAATGTACTGGCTAGTTTATTACAATATTCAATGCAAAGGCTAGGCAGATGCAATATTGTTCAAAACTCACCAGGCTGGAGCACCCCATTGTGGGGAGGGCTGGTACGGCAGCACTTCTACCTCAGTTTTCCAACAACAATTATTGGCCTACGCTGGCCATAGAGGTGAATTGGCCTTCTAGCCAAGCTACTTTAAAGCATTCAACCCCTTAAAGAAGTCCAAGTCCAAAACAACAGCAAAGCAAAAGAGTCTTCAGACCCGCTGGGCTGAACCTTAAGACTCTTCCTTGCAGGTGGGCCCCCTGGTGGCAAAAATGTGTCCCAATGCCCAAGAACCTGAACCTGGCCTCTGCTCAACCCAGCAATCCAATCCAGGCACACCTTCTTACAAAGGACTCAGGCCAGCCACAGTTGTCAAACTACTCCTGACCCTCAACCAAGCTTCTTGCCCCAGGTAAAAGGAGTTTGTCATCTCTCCTCCTCAGTCAACCCCTAGCTGCGAGGCATTCCTCCTCCTATGTCCAACACCCAGCACAGGTATGACGGGGCAGGGCTAACTGAACAAGGCTAACTGGCCCCAAGCATCCTGGCCCTTAAAGGAGCAAGCCACCCTATTGCAAATATTATGGCTGAGAATAAGAGTTAGAGAGTTTCATAATAATCCATGTGCAAGTACCTGTGTATTCAGTTGTGGAAAATATACATGCAAATTATTGTTACACATTTAATTGGCCCATTATTAATCATTTGAACATACAATTGCACACACAATCACGGTATATTAATACACATGCCCAGTGTTAGACTTGTAATCATACATATTTTTTTCTGAAAAATTGGGCCTGAATGCACAAGTTTCAAGAAGTTGAAATGTACAGCTTCCAGAACCGTCAATTATTCCACTTGGGCATCTGTGGAATTTTTATGCAAATTACTTTTATGCTTTAACCAGTATGCACTGTGTCTGAGTTTATCTATGCAGATGACATTTGCTGCGGTACCCACTTGCGCTCTTTCACCGAATTGGAGAACTCCTTAAATGCCAATCTAGCCAAGATGTCAGCCTACTGTAGCAGCTGGTGCCTTCAACCCACTGTGACCACACAGTTTCGAGTGTTTTCCACCTTCATAACGCAAGCACTAAAAGTAAGTTAGAGATCTTCCTCAATGGAAAACGACTGAAACATGAGGCAAAACCGGTCTACTTTGGTGTCACACTGGACTGCTCTTTGACTTTCCACAACCATCTAAAAAAGACTGCTACCAACGACAGGACCAGGTATAATCTTAGCCGGTTTGACATGGGCCACTGAGCGGTGTCGTTTGCCTTATACTGAATCGGTCGACATCCAATTAAACTCGACCATGATTATCATCACATGTACCCTGTGCCACACTCCTAACCCATGCCTACCTGATCTGAGCAACATAGTATCTCCACACATTCATTGCATAGATTCTACAGCCAGACCGGTGGAAAAGCTACCTGCCAATCCAGTCAGCAGCAATGAATCTGTCAGCAGCAATGCTATGGAGTGATGAGTGGTCAGATAAAGACATTTGGAATGGTTTCCATGTCACTGATCCACTGGGATTTGACCTTTGGACTCTGCTGAACAGATTCTGAATTGGCTAAGGAATATACGCAACCAACCTCTACACATGGGGTCTGTGTGACGACCCACTTTGTCATCGTGGCCTATATCAGTCAATGGCGCATGTTGTCGATGAGTGTCAACATGGTGGCCTTAGATCCCTTTTATTCTGCTGAAGAAGCTGTTGTCAGGTGGCGTGGCAAATGCATATAAAGTTCACATACTGAAATAACACACAACAAACTTTCTTAAATGTGGCTGTGTTTATTACATAGTGAACCAGTTACACCCTTAAGCCCATATGACCTATACTGCATTGGTGCCCTTTCTTCTAGAGGAACATTACCACATTCACTTATCTGACCCACAAGGCATCCCTACTTTCTCCAGTCTGACTCCAGCTTCAGTGGGCCATAGGAGAGATTGGATTCTCTAGCTACCTTCCTACACTTGAAGTCAATCTTCATCTCCAACTTCAGGCTTCTTGGGGATACAGGCAGGAAACAGCTAGAGGGGTGGGAGTCACAAATACATGGCAATAGCGGGAACAAGTCATACTTACAGATAACACTGTTCAGAACACTGTTTATACCTAGGTTCATTGCAAATATAGCTGGGGCGTCACATCTTGGTGTATGGATAAAAAAGTTTATTACATTCCTCATGATACAACTTTCAAACACTGGTATTTCCACTATTTCTAAATCAACTTGCTTTAAGCTGATCAGCTCTGATGAAGACTAAGGGCCTTTTTATAATAAAAAAGCATCTGAAAATATTACGAACATGGAAAGAATACTGTTTTGTTCCCACAGTGATGACTCAAAAAACAGAATTTTACAAACTTTTCAGAAAAAAACAAATTACCTCTGAGCTGAAAATAAACATGAGAAATTTCAAACCAAAGAGTCATTTTGTTCAAAAAGTTGTATTCCCATCAGAACATGGTTTATTTTAAAAGTTCCTTCTCATTCACAGCAATAGCACCAGGATTCCATAATATAGTTTGTCTAGTTAAAGCTTATATGGGCCATGAAAATCAAGGCAATGACAGCATTTATGAGGGTCAGAAGCAACTAAACCAGGAGGCAGATGAGGAAGATGCGGAGAGACAATTTAAGTCCTCCACAAAATAAAGACCTAGGCAAGGGGACAAAATTGCTGAAGGGTAGAAAGAGCCAGTAATGCAGAAACAAAAAGTCATTTTTTAATAAAAAGAAAAGGAAAATTGTACATGACCGTAGAATAGCCCTTGCAATTGCCACTGACAGTTGCAGCAAACTCTGACTGAGAGGAAAATAGAGATTAATTTCCAGTGACTGCTATACTTAGTCCCAGAGCAAACCAAATCCATTAACCCCTTTTGCCTAGTAAATTCATTTACAGGGTGACATTGCTGATAAAGCTAAAATTTTAGGGTCTGATCCTGTCGAGGACTTTGTAGAATCAGGATATTAGTCTGTAGGCTTTACAGACAAGTGCCCTGGCTTATGCTAAACAAGTTTAGTTCAAGCCATTGGTATACATACATTACCTACAGTTCTTTATATTCTCCCACCTTCAGTTTCAGCTTACCCTTGGGGCTCCGCACAGGAGGTCATAAATTGGGCATCAAATGTGATATTTTCCATCCAACCACTAGAAGCTAACAATTATCGCCTTAAGTAAATATGTACCCATGCCAAAGACTAAATTAATTTACCAAGCGAAGCTAGTGTTGGTGGAGTGGGCCCAGTGTCTCATGGCTTTGCCTCGTGAACTAATGAAGCAGCTTTGCAACCCCCAGCCAAGAGAGACTTTTTTTTTATATAGCATATGCATTACACAATGTGTGCAATATTTTCCACATTCAAAGAGGAGACTATTTATAAGCTGCCTATGTTAAAATGGTTTCTTGTTACAAGGAAACAGAGAGCCAGGTTAAGGCTGGAAATTGAGGTTTTTTCTCTCTCAGTGAAACATTCAGTGACATTTTCTTCATTCCCCCCAAAATTCTTTTCCAGACAGTTTTGTCTATTTCCTGGAACTAATATGGATGAGGGATAAAAGACCACAATTCCCAGAACCTCTCCATCCTGCTCAGCCTCCAGTTCCCGTTGAAAGACCCAATGAAAATCAAATTCAAAGAACTGAATCTGCTTCCAAAAAAACCCAGAGGAAAATGCTGCTGGCTGGCTGCTATCCTAAAAAGATAGATTCTCACTTTCAGCCGGGGAGGTGTTTGTTTCACAGCAGGGATTTCAAATGGTTTGGTGTTTTGCAACTAAGTTTCATAATCCAGTTTGAATTCCCCCCCTCCCCTTTTTTTGGTAATGCAAACTTCAGTTTTTACTGCCATGTCCAAAAGAATGACACCTGCCAGTAATAGTGGGCCAGATCAGACCTGCTGTGAGTGCAGCTTGAATTGAAACAGATGGGGAGCAACCTGACCTTATCATTCTCCCCTCCCCCACACTCCCATTCTTGGGGCCAGGTTGCATTAATTGAGGATTGCCACCTCATGGGCTCTATGATTTGAAAACTAGGCATGAACTGGTGAGGAGATGGGCAGTGAGAGGGATATTTGAGGGGAATGTAGACAGGGCAGGAAGGACACGGGAGCGGGGGAACGCAGGGGAATGTAGGAGAGGCATAAGGCGTAGACTGAGGGGAATGAGAGGGAAAATATGCAAGTAGGGAAGCAAATGAGAGTCAGGAAACTGTCAGGAAATATAGAGGGAGCTTGCGAATAGGGTGGAGATTGGTTGGGACCGGAAGGGATACAGGGAAGGAAAGGAGGACTGGGAAGATGGAGAAGGAGGTGAAAGAAGAACAGAAGATGAGGATGACAGCTCCTCAGCCCAAAAGGAGTGGGTAAGTGGTGCCACCCAATTAGAGCAGCCAAGTGAGGCCCTCTCTTTGGATGCACCTAGAAGCTGAATTTTGAACATGACTTGATCACACACAAGTTGGGGTGAGTGATGCTTCCCTCTACAAACCAAAAGAATCACCAAAATAACGGACTTTTTAAAAAAAAATCTCTTGATTTTTAAGTCAGTCTCTTGATTCTTGGGGGTCTGACCATGATTCGTGAATGCTTGGGTTTGGCAATACTGTGGTGAATAGTGCTGATTAAAGAGAGCCGAACAATGTGGCCAGCTTCTTGCAAGGCCAAAAGAGTAATGCCTAGAGCAGCTTTATGTAGTAATGCAACTCTCAAACACCCAGGGCATTTTTAGGCTAAAATAAAGGCCACAGTCCCTTACTGTTTGCAGGTAGCACGCTCTATCCTTAGTTAAAACCAGATTCTGACACTGCTACTCAAATTGAGTAGCACCTTACTCCACAGATATCCCCAATGATATCAGTGGGACTGCTTGCTGACTAAGGTGCTGTTCAACACAAGGATGTCAGAATCTACCCCTAAGTGTCTGCTACTCACTGTAGTAATAACATATGACAAACCCTCTGCACATTGGAGTTCCACACACAGAGGGCTTCCCTGCAGGAAGTCACATTACTTTGCCAGGGTATCATATGTTGTATTCTTGCTGCTTCCTTACTCCTCTCATTTCCACAGGCCACTCCCCCATTTCAGCTTTATGAGGATCTTCTGCAGGAGACTGTTTCAGTGTTGTAACTTGGCATGGCATCATACTAAAAAACATAATAAGAGGACCAAAAAAAAAATGCCACCATGGCTAAACCACAAAAGTAAAAGCAGCGGTTAGAAGCAAAAAGGCATCCTTTAAAAATTGTAAGTCAAATCCTGCTGAGGAAAATAGAAAGTAGCATAAACTCTGGCAAGTCAACTGTAAAAGTATAATTAAGCAGGCTGGAAAAGAATTTGAAGAGCAACTAGCAAAAGACTCAAAAACTAACTACAAAAACTGTACATCAGAAGCAGGAAGCCTGCCAAACAATCAGTGGCACCACTGGACTATTGAGGCGCTAAAGGAGCACTCAAGGAAGATAAGGCCACTGCGGAGAAGCTAAATGAATTCTTTACATCAGTCTTCACTGCAGAGGATGTGAGAGCTTCCCCCACACCTGAGCCATTCTTTTTAAGTGACAAATCTGAGGACCGGTCCCAGATTGAGGCATCAATAAATGAGGTGTTGGAACAAATGGATAAATGAAACACTAATAAGTCCCCTGGCCCAGATGGTATTCACCCAAGAGTTTGGAAGGAACTTAAATATGAAATTACAGAACTACTAACTGTGGTATGTAACCTATCATTTAAATCAGCTTCTGTACCAGATGACTGGAGAACAGCTAATGTGACACCAATTTTTTAAAAAGACTCCAGAAGTGATCCTGGCAATTACAAGCCAGTAAGCCTAACTTCAGTACCAGGCAAATTGGTCGAAACTATAGTAAAGAACAGAATTATCAGACACATAGATTAACATGATTTGTCGAGGAAGGGTCAACATGGCTTTTGTAAAGGGCAATCATGCATCACCAATCTATTAGAATTCTTTGAGGGCGTCAACAAGCATGTGGAAAAGAGTGATCCAGTGGATATAGTGTACTTGGTCTGTCAGAAACCCTTTGACCAGGTCCCTCACCAAAAGCTCTTAAAGTAAGCAGTCATGGATCAGTAACTGGTTAAAAGACAGGAAACAGAGGGTAGAAATAAAGGGACAGTTTTCACAATGGAGAGAAGTAAGTAGTGGTGCCCCCCAAAGATCGGTACTGGGACCAGTGCTGTTCAACATATTCATAAATGATCTGGGAAAAGGGGTAAACAGTGAGATGGCAAAATTTGCAGACAGTGCACAATTGCTCAGAATAATTAAATTCAAAGCAGACTGTGAAGAAGTTACAAAGGGATTTCACAAAATTGGATGATGAGATTCTATGCTGACAAATGAAAAGTAATGCACATTATAAATCATAATCCCAGCTATACATACAAAATGATGAGATCCAAATTAGCTGTTACCATTCAAGAAAGAGATCTTGGAGTCATTGTGGATAGTTGTCTGAAATATCCACTTGATGTGCAGAATGTTAGGAACCATTAGAAAAGGATAGATAAGATAGAAAATATCATAATGCCACTATATAAATCTAGGGTACACCCACCCCTTTCAAGTTCAAGTTGACCCATCTCAAAAAAGATATATTACAATTGAAAGAGATACAAAGAAAAGCAACAAAAATTATTGAGGGACTGGAACAGCTTCCATATGAGGAGAGATTTAAAAGAATGGGATTATTCATCTTGGAAAAGAAATGACTGAGGGGAGAGGGATATGATAGAGGTCTATACAATCATGAATGGTGTGGAGAAAGTGAATCAGGAAGTTTTATTTACTCCTTAATTTATCACAAGAACCAGGGGTCACCCAATGAAATTAAAGGCAGCACGTTTAAAACAAAAGAAAGTACTTCTTCACAGAACCGGTGGAACTCGTTTGTTGTGAAGGCCAAAACTATTAGATAAGAATTAGATAAGTTCATGGAGGATAGGCCCATCAATGGGTATCAGCCAAGATACACCTCTACCCCGCTATAACACGACCCGATATAACATGAATTCGGATATAACGCGGTAAAGCAGTGCTCCAGGGGGGCGGGGCTGCGCACTCCGGCGAATCAAAGCAAGTTCGATATAACACGGTTTCACCTATAACGCAGTAAGATTTTTTGGCTCCCAAGGACAGCGTTATATAGGGGTAGAGGTGTAGTCAGGGATGCAACTTCATGCTCTGGGTGGTCCCTAGCCTCTGATTGACAGAAGTTGGGAATAGATGACGGGATGTATTACTCGATAATTGCCCTGTTCTGTTCATTCCCTCTGAAGCACCTGGCACTGGCCACTGTTGGAGGACAGGGTACTGGGCTAGATGGACCATTGGTCTGACTCAGTATGGCTGTTCTTAGGATTTGGCTTGTGCCGGATGTTCCAAGGCAGTTTTTGTTAAATGGATACTATGCTCTTCAGTGCACAAGAAAGGTAAACACCATGAACAGCTGAGAATCAATTTGAGTTGTTAATTCAACGTTGAGGGTAATCACTGATGGGCATGTTTTGAATGCTGTATTAATGATTTGTATTGCCAAATATTTAAATAAGGTCTATTTCCAAAGAAAAACTCCCACTTAGATCTCAAAACACATTTTCACAATAATTCTTCTTTCTCTTCTTCCTTTCATGTGCTGGAGTGAAAATTAATTATTCAGAACTTAGTGGATATGTAACCCCCACCCCCCCTGAATTTATAACATTACAGAGTGGCCATTATTTTCCAAGCTCTCAACTGACAATATTTTTTTCTTTTTGTGGTCTATGTCAGAGTGCTTGACTGTTTTGTGAATAGACTCCATATATATTTAGTGAGGGGGAAATAACCTTTTAGCTTGGCTGTTGGCATTTTCACTGCAATGCCAAATACTGTCTAGCATAGACTGAAATCACTTAGTGTCAATCAAGTTAACTAGATCAGCTCAGTGTTAATAATGAATTCAATCACATGGTCTCACAGAAAGAAGAGAGTGAGATAGTTTAATGGTATTTTCATGAGATACTTGTCTACTTAGCTCAGACTATAGGGCCCACAGCCCAGGTGGGCATCAGAATCTTAGGCCTGAACTAATTACTAAACTGAGAACAATTAGGGTTCCCTAAAAGTATCCACAGAATAAAGTCTTCAGGCTTTTAACAGATGTTACAGCAATGTATGATTTATATTTATATTTATATACACACACACACACACACTGTAAACATACACTGAGCCAGATTCTCAACTGGTGTAATTCAGCATAACTCCATTGAAGCTATCAGTTGAGGATCTGGCCCAATATTTTATTTTCAATACAAAACATATGTTTAGCGGCCAGCACTAATGATCGCCTAATTGCAACCACTGTGGACCATATATTTGTTTGTGAGCCTTACCAGTCTTTCACGGTAGAGCTAAGGGGACTTATGGAAATACAGTCCCGCATGCAACACAGCTTCCAGGACTAAAAGACCCTCAAATTCTTCTGACTGGACGGAGCATTGGTTTTGGCTCCAACTGCCATAACAAAGAGAGCCCTCATATTCAGGAAGTAATCAGATGAAGCTAGGAAAGGTCACCAGAGACCTTTAAAATGATTCAAGTGTCAGGGACATTTCCCCAAAGTAAAAAATATACATATGAAGTAAAAGAATAAGGAGATATCACTCTAAAGTGTGAGAGACAGGCTGGGTAGCTGAATGGAGGACTCAGCTAGAATTCTCAGCTCATCCTCTGCAATCTCCAGTCTGCTGCCAACACAAAAGGGAGCTAAAACCCCATATAAAGCCTGTGAGGACTTCAAGGAGAAAGTCAGGCCACTTCGTGGAGGTGACTAAAGCCTGCACTAAGCATGAAGACTGTTTCTCCAAGTGCAGGGTTTTTTGCACAGTTACTTTGTTCTAAAGTTTACATTTGTGTTTTTCAGCCCATTGGAGGCCTACAAACTGTTAGGCATTTTTCCCAGGCATTACATTTGGATGCTGTCTATCATGTGGAGTAGCTTAAACCGAATCTCATCAAGCCTGCCTAGTGCAAAGTTACTTGAGCAGGATACTATCAGCCAAGTTGGTGGTACTTTGCCTAATAACCTTACCACTGAGGTTTCCTTTCTCAGGGAACCTCTGATGGCATTGTCAGAGGTTCTGTATTAGATATTTGTTGCTTTTGACCTATATATTCAGAAGCAGCAGATTAAGAATGTGGATCCAAAATTTATTTTAATCAACAAACATTATTATTATTATACTGTTCACTTTTCTCTCAGTGCTTCCTTCACTATCTTTCATAATGTATTTTGTCCAACAGAGGAAGTTGCATCTACAAATGCCTTCTGGCCAGGTTGCCAGCTTCACTGTGCTGACGCTGGGGCCAATTTCTATCACTTTCAAATGTTTTTGGAAGCTGGTCATCCCTTCAATGAGGGATTAAAAGAAAATAATGTAAATATATGTTTTTACTTCCGGAACTTGATTGTTTGGGGAAGTAAAAGCTTCAAGATGATGAATTGAAGCTTAACTGAGACTTCAATTAACATTACGCTTGTATATTTCAAACTGGTCTCAGTCTGACCCAGGTTGCAAAAGCATCCTGCATGCCAGCATATGAATATGTGTATGTGACTCTATTCTCTTCTACACAACCATGAGGAGGTAAGAGACTACCTGAGTGATGCAGGCTGAGCTGAGTTTACCTGTTATCTGAGCTGGGGATCTTTGGTTGACAAACTAAGCCAAGAGTTAAAAGTCTTTATTTTTCATTGGCAAAGTGCTGTGTAACATGGGCTAGGTCTACACTGAGGGGAGGGGGGGATCGATTTAAGATACGCAAATTCAGAAGGAGTAATTCCAGTTCCCCACATTTGTGCATACCTCTCAAATATCCCTCATTTCAAGGGATATGATAGATTTTAAGGCCACAAGGGATCATCTAGTCTGATCTCCTGTATAACACAGGCCATATAACTTCTCCAAAATAATTCCTAGAGCAGAGCTTTGAGAAAAACAGCCAACCTTGATTTTAAAATTGTCAGTGATGGAGGATCCACCACAACCCTTGGTAAATTGTTCCAATGGCTAAATACTCTCACCATTAAAATTTTATTCCTTATATTCAATTTCCATATCATTCACTTTGGTTCCAGAGTTCCCTACGTTCTACACAAATTTGGTGTCGGCACTTTTATTGGTCAAAATGATTTACATTTATGTAAAGAAGCATGACACTGAGGTGAAAGTTGTGAAGTGTATTTTTCCTACACTCCTACAATAGGGGGTTTAAAATTTATGTTGCACTTCAAAAAAATCTATTATTTACACTGGGAAAATCTTTTCAAATTTCAGGAAAAAAAAAAGCGAGATTCATTATATATTGTGCAAAAGCTACCAACCCATATACATGACATCAAGTCATATATTATAAAAGTGAAGCCTTTCACATTTTACTAAATGTCATAAGGTTTGCAGTTCCCACATTGTGTTTTAGTATTTCTGCCAAAATTGCCAACAAAGAACGTGTCTTTAACTTTTCTGACCCTATTGTGTCAAACACATCTCTCATGCACCCCATACTATGTCTTTTAGCCTACTCAGTGCTGATATCTGAGGTTTAAGAGACTCTCTATAGGAAAACCTCCGAACATATAATACAGCTTCCCTACTAACATCTGGAGCCATACATCAAAATCGTGGCTATATACAAATGAGCTGCATTTTTTTCCTCCTAAATGAATGAAGACTGTTAATGTTTATACTGAAAAAAGGAGAGAATGCACACACAGAGGAAAAAAGCACTTAGATCTTACTAAATATCTAAAAAATGTAATTCAGCTGATGAGCTATATCTTGCCATTTATTTCTTTGGTGTACATTAAAAAGGGTGTTTGAAAGAAAAAGAGACAGAGCTTCCGGGTGCTGACTGTAAGGCAGAAGCTGTCTAATTTCTACAGCTGTAAATTGATAATGATCACTACAGTATTCACCGTGTTGATGAGACTTCTTTTCCATTTTGATCCAGTTTTACTGACACACTGCTTTTTGTGCCTTTTTCTTAGATGGGAGTATTAAAATGCATAAAATAGGTTAAAAGAAACAAACTAACAAAAGAATAGCAAATTAACTCACCAGGATCTTAGCCCACACTATCACCTCAACAGAATCAAAGACTGACAAAATATCCAGTACCCCCTTACCAGTTAACCAGTGGTAGAGTTCCCCAGTGTACTAAAGCCCCTTTAATTTGCTGAATGAGTTTTTCTTTTGCTGATCTTAAAATGCCAGAGTAAGCCATTAATTACTGGCCAGTGAAGAGCGTAGATTTCCTTCAGGTGAAATGTTCCACTATGACAGTTGCCCCCAGGGTCTTCTCTCTTTAATGTATATATTAACACAAAAACAACTTTGATGTGTTAGTTTTAATATCATCAAAGCTGTTGAGGTAAATGCATGTCCATAGCTCACAGATACCTGTGCTATAGAGAGAGGGTAGGAGAGGAGGATATTAGTTAATGTTTGTACAGTGTTTTGAAAAATGCTAAGTGCTTAGTATTAATATTATTGCTACCATATGGAAAAGCTATGAGGCTAGACATGCAGTAAAGATTTTAACAATGTGATGATAATCCTGAGATAAAGCATTTTCATTTGCATCAAAACACAGAGGGCAAGATTTTCAAAAGGACTCATCACTGACCTAGCTCTGTACCCATGGAAGTTTATGGTAAATCAGTTGCCATTAGAGGCCTTATCTTCACAAGAGGTTTAACTTGTTGTGAATCACAAGTTTTCTTAAAAAGAACAGCTACTCTGAAACAAGTTTTCTTGTTAACACACTGCTCTGTGGTGTCACCAGCACCCCTGAGTCGTGGGCCTCAATGTTCTGACGTATAGGGCAGACCATGAGTTAGCGTGTCTTGCTTTATTGCTAACATGAGGTGTCTGCAGTGAAAATGCATGGCCACAACCACTCACAACAACCTATAGATAACAGTTTGCCAAACCCTTCCCAGAAGCCCCTAGGGCACACAATCCTGTGTCTGATCTTGCCATCTACTTACGCTCTGTCCCCTGACTGGACGTGACCTACCGCCATATGGTTCTTTGCAACTTCCTCAGTCCCACACTGCAGTTCCTTCAGCTTCAGTCATTCCAGTCTTTAATACAGCAGTGAGAAGAAAACCCAGCAAGAAGCACACACATCAGGGTGCAGCCACTTGACCAGAAGCCAATGTCAAGGCCTTTGTCGAGTTTCAGCTGACATGAACAACAGCCAGCACTTCAGAACTCAGAAGAGGAATGTCTGCAGTAGGATGCTTAGAAACTGCAGGGCAATCGTGGGATCAGCCAGACTGGACAACAGTGTGGGGAGAAGATAAAGGGGCTAGGGTGAGCTACCAAAGGGGCAAGGATAACAAGTCTGCCACTGCCTCAACAAACTCCCTGTTTAAGGAGAATCTGGACCACATGCTGAGCAACAGCCTGGACTTATCTGTGGAGTTTCAACAAGCATGGGTTCATAATGTAGAGGTCTGCAAGGACATGCAGTCCATTTCTGGCTGTGAACAGGCAGCCCAGAGAGGACTTCAATCCTGAATCACAGGATCAACTTGGTGCTCTGGGTCTGGTGAGCACAGAAGGATGGAAGAGCCCCCTCATGGAAGAAGCAGAAGGGGACACAGCCAGGTAAGATGCATAGCCATTATTATAAAGGACATTATGAAATATGTGATCAGATTTTCAACCTGGCTTTCACTTCAGTTATGGGCGGATGCAGCGCCATTAAATCCCCAGCTCTCCCCCTTCCTCTCGGCCAACCACACTGTCCATAATGGGAGATCAAGCAGGGAAAAAGAATTGCAAAAGAGCAGCTTACAGTGACTGGCAACAGTAGTAATAGAAAAGCATTGCATGAATGCAAAAGGCTTAAATGTTAAAAGCATCACAGCCCCAGCCCTAGCAAAATATAGCTTGTGGGAACACAATCCTTAAAGTCACCACCACAAACACCCAACCCAGAGCTGGACAGTGTATTAAGGCACCATGTGGTATCACCATCTCTCTAGTGTAGCTGCCAGTTGATTGCAGAGCTTATTTTGCTCCATTCTTGAGAAGTAATAAGTAGCATGGTTCACAGAATAGAAATCCCATGAGGTCTATGCAATTTCTGGGTTAGGCAAGTCTCCTTCTGCCTCTGCTGTAACTCACAATCCCTTTCTAGTCTTTTTTTTTTTTTAATCTGGGACAACACACAGAAAGAGTTCCCTTGCATAACCAGAAGATCTCCACCCTGTGGCCAAGAATAACTGCTCTCTCCAGTCTGGGACCTCCAACAGGACATCATTATCTAAGGACATAATGGCCTGGAATAAGTGTGAAGACATCATCAATTCTGCTCTGCTTCACTGAGACTGGCTGCCTCCCTTTACCTCCCAAAAATGTTCCTTAGTAAAGTAAAATTTTCTGGGGAATGAGAAGGTTTAGTAACTCACTATTCTTTTCCTGAGAATATGCTTTAACCATGCCTGGAACCCAGCTGAAGCCAGCTAGCAGAACAAGGCAGTGAAAAGAATGGCTTAGAGATCAAAGTAACCATTTATTTTTCTGGCTACATAGAAAGGGTATGAAGCCATTCTAGGGCTCAAGGACATTCACAAACTTTTTTTTCTCTTTGTCAGGAAACGCCAAACCAGCCTCAGACTCAGGGAAGGGGGGGGCATAAGGTGGATGTCAAGGAGATTGCTCTCTATGAGCCAAAGACTGCAGAATCTAAAGGGGACGTTATGGAGGACCAAGGATGATCTGCTGATGGAGATTCATAAGGAGTGCTGCAGGCTCTACAGAATGGCACCTGGGAATTGGCAGAAGGACCTCGGGATGGCTGCAAAATGAAGGAAGGAAAACCAGGATAGGGAGGAGATGGAAGATGAAACCCAAGATGAAAGGCAGATGCTGGCAGGATAGCCTCACCATGATCATCAGACGAGGGAGCAAGACATGGCATTTCAGAGGGACTTCTCAGGATCATGATCCTGTTGGCTCAAAACTCTCTTACCCAAATCACCCTCCCACCAATTCCTGGTGCCATCATTTTGTGTCCACAGTACCATGGTCCTCCTACTGAAGGACAGCTCTGGCTGGGGCCAGAGGCAATCAATGAACCAGGGAACCACACACTAGCTACATTCTACTCCTATTGCTATGCAGGGGACAGAGAACAGATCCAGTTAATGGAACATACATCATGAGGGTAACATTGCACATCAATATTTTCAGTGTATTTTGCTCTTTGATATTTGGAATGTTTAGCACTGATATATCCCTGTGTGCACCTCTCGCTGTTTTGAACACCCTTTTAACTTTTTAATGGCAGCTGGACTGTCTAAATAGGTTTACCATCAATAAAGCTTTATTTGGTGGCATACTGAAGTCTGGAGCTGTAATTGATAATTGCAACAAATGATGTCCACCCTATTTATTTCATGAAAACTTAGACATACATTTCATTTCATTTCCCTGGCCCAAAATGCAGCATCGTAATTAATCAGCCCCTGTGGACTTCCCACGCAGCTTGAGACCATGGCTGCATGAGGCATCCCTGGTGATTTTTGCTGTAATGGACCCTGCCCCACTATCAAGAGATCCATTAGGAGGTTGTCTACAAGCAGACTCCAAAGTCTTGGTGCCTTTAATCCATTCTTCCCCAAAATAACCTCACTTATCCGCATATATTTTGTGAAGTATACAATGTACTGCTATCATCTGTAATGGCTTTAGACACACTACAGTCCAAACTAGTCCATAAGGAATGCCATCTTGCCTTCATTTGGCCAAAAGTACATTTCACCTGCTCAGTGTGTAGTTGTGCTGCCTCCTGCAAGGTTGGTGAAAATCAGGATAAGCTTTCATCACCTAGGGCAATAGAGAGTAGGGAGGTTTAGCTAAAATCCCAGTGGCATGGGCACTCCATTGATGACTATTGCTAGGAGGAAATAAAGTACCAGCTCACATGCACTTAAATAGGCCAGGTCTCTGAACACCATGGCATCATGGACTCTGGCAGTGCATCCTATGTAGGTGTCCATGAATCTGCCACAGTGGTCCACAAGGGTCTGTATGATGACAGAATAGTGTCCTTCCCAGTTAACCTACTCACTTGCTTCAGATGGCAGGCATAGGATGAATATATGCATGCTATCAGTAACACCTGCAGTTTGGGAACCCCAGCCATTCAAACCCTGCAATTTATTTAAGTTCTCAAACTGTGGTCTGCGGACCACTAGTGGTCCGCGAGCTCCATTCAGGTAGTCCGCGATAGTTCCCTCTAAGATGTGCACCTGGGAGGTCGCACACGCGCAGGACTGGCTCCACTAATTAGGTGCCTGGACCCTGGAGAAGACGCACATGTAAGGTGAGGTGGTGGCCTTGGGGCGAATAGGAAGTAGGTGGGAGGGGGCAGTGGGGTGAAAAGAGGGAGTGGGGGAAATTTGGGACGTGCAGGGCTGTGGCAGCCAGAGAAAGAGGCGACTTTCCCCAGCTCCAGGGCTGCGGCTGCCGGGGAGAGACCCCTCTCCTTTCCAGCCTCAGCTCTGGAGCTGCTGCAGTGGGGGAGAGAGGGAGAGACACCTCCCTCCTTCCCAGCCCCAGCTCAGGGGCTGCCGCGGTAGGGGACAGAGGGCACATCCATCGCATTAGAAAGGTAAGACTACCGATATTAAAATATGAATTGTGTGCTTTTATTTGTAGAACAAAAAAAAGTTTATTATTTTTAAGTTTTTTATATAGCGCTTTTATCCAAAGTGCTTTACAATAATTAGATAACAGTACAAACAACATTTGTAAAGATCATTAAGAGTCCTGCTGAGACCCTCAGCAATTTTCAAGTGGTCTGCGATAAAAAAAAGTTTGATAACCACTGATTTAAGGGATATTTCCCAATTTCACTACCCTGGGCGTCAATAGAGCAATAATTGCCTTGCAAACCTCCATGACCACAGTGCCAACCATGGATGCGTCAACCCCAAACTAATTACCAACTGTTTCTGTATCAATCCAGGGTTGCCAGCTTTCCCAGGATGATAGCAGAATGCTTCACTATTATTGCCTCTCTTTCATCTGACTGTTCTGGTGCTCAAAGGGCCTCAGAGAGCTCCAGGAATATTGATCTCTTCATACAAAAGTTCTGGACCCACTGCTGGTCATCACATATTTCCATCACAGTTAGTTCCATCACTCTGTGCTTGTGGTCCAGGTCCAGAAGCAGTGGTCTGCACAAAGGGTATCTGCCATAAAAAACAGCAGCAAGTGGGTCCATGCTCCACATCTGCATGGTGCTGGTCTTTACTCCTTCTGCTTGTAACAGCAAGCCACAGCTGTGGCCTTATTCAGGCAAAAAGGTGCTTCTGAAACACCACCACTGTCTCTTGGTGGCAGTTTTGGCAGAGGCATGCCTAAGAAATGTTGCCTCCAGAAACACCAGCAGCTGTCAGTGCCAGGTGTTAGGATGAACAATATCCATACCTTACAGCACAAGACGGTAACAGCAAACCAGCTTGAGTCTGCCAGGAAATGAATTTCTCAGGCCTAGAGCATTTCTGCCTATAACTCCCAGATGGGACAAACAAGTTGTCCCACAATGCCCTGCAAAAGCAGGCATATAGCAGCGCAGTGAGTTGCTATGCTATGAAACATGGGATAAGTACCCAGCAATTTTTATGTCTCTGCTGATTAGATATGGTGCCAGTGTAGATATGGGGCATAACAACAAGTGCACAGAACTCAACTTGTGTGACTTTGTTCTGTCGAGTTAGGCTAAAGGGAGATGACTAACTCATGATTGCCCAACTTGAAGTTAGACTGCAGTGAAGACAAAGCCAAAGTCAATGGTAAATCTGCTCCTATTGATGTCAATGGTAAGACTTCCAATGACTTTAGTGGTAACAGAGTTAGGCCTATGTTGTTGAACATTTTAAAAAGTCCCTCCTTGAGCTGCATGTATAGCCTCCTTCACTGTTTTCCTGTGCTCCATTTTGTTAAACTACAAAGAAATCACTAGTGTGTTTAAGTAGTATTGCCCTAGGCTGAATGGAATCAGAATTACTCAATAGTGTAAAATAGATTTTAAACTGCTAACAGCAAATGGACAGTTTCTTTTAGCTCAGCTGGTGGGAATTAGTGCTTTTGGGGCAGTAGAATGTGAGTTCTTTCCCCACTACTACTGTGAAGTTCCAAATAGCTATGAGGTGCAGCATAATCACAAACACAATGTCCTAATTTTCCCACAGTATTCTTGCCAGCAAGTTAAAGAAGTATGGGCTGGATGAATGGACTATAAGGTGGATAGAAAGCTGGCTAGATCGTCGGGCTCATCGGGTAGTGATCAATGGCTCCATGTCTAGTTGGCAGCCGGTTTCAAGTGGAGTGCCCCAGGGGTCGGTCCTGGGGCCAGTTTTGTTCAATATCTTCTTTAATGATCTGGAGGATGGCGTGGACTGCACTCTCAGCAAGTTTGCAGATGACACTAAACTGGGAGGAGTGGTAGATGCGCTGGAGGGTAGGGACAGGATACAGAGGGACCTAGACAAATTAGAGGATTGGGCCAAAAGAAACCTGATGAGGTTCAACAAGGACAAGTGCAGAGTCCTGCACTTAGGACGGAAGAATCCCATGCACTGTTACAGACTAGGGACCGAATGGCTAGGAAGCAGTTCTGCAGAAAAGGACCTAGGGGTCACAGTGGACAAGAAGCTGGATATGAGTCAACAGTGTGCCCTTGTTGCCAAGAAGGCTAAGGGCATTTTGGGCTGTATAAGTAGGGGCATTGCCAGCAGATCGAGGGACGTGATCATTCCCCTCTATTCGACATTGGTGAGGCCTCATCTGGAGTACTGTGTCCAGTTTTGGGCCCCACACTACAAGAAGGATGTGGAAAAATTGGAAAGAGTCCAGTGGAGGGCAACAAAAAGATTAGGGGGCTGGAGCACATGACTTATGAGGAGAGGCTGAGGGAACTGGGATTGTTTAGTCTGCAGAAGAGAAGAATGAGGGGGGATTTGATAGCTGCTTTCAACTACCTGAAAGGGGGTTCCAAAGAGGATGGATCTAGATTGTTCTCAGTGGTACCTGATGACAGAACAAGGAGTAATGGTCTCAAGTTGCAGTTGGAGAGGTTTAGGTTGGATATTAGGAAAAACTTTTTCACTAGGAGGGTGGTGAAGCACTGGAGTGGGTTACCTAGGGAGATGGTGGAATCTCCTTCCTTAGAGGTTTTTAAGGTCAGGCTTGACAAAGCCCTGGCTGGGATGATTTAGTTGGGAATTGGTCCTGCTTTGAGCAGGGGGTTGGACTAGATGACCTCCTGAGGTCCCTTCCAACCCTGATATTCTATGATTCTAAGGGACCACAGATTTGTTACAATATAGCTGAAGGGTATCATAACATTTAAAAAAGAAATACATACAGCATATCCTGATCCTGAACAGGGCCACTTAGTGCTAATGTAACACATAAAATAATGAATATTAATAACTAGTTGACCTCAAATAATTAACACTGTTACAAAAACATATGAAATAGAAGAGAAAAAACTTTATTAGACTTTTTTAAACATAAAGCTTGATTTTAAGGTAATAGTAGTGGCCGATATAATTGGTGTAAGTATGACATCAGAAGACAATAGCCAGTCATTACTGCTGGCTTTTATTCCTTTGCATAGTATAATCCTTTGGTTAAAATATTGTAGAATTGGGCCTAGTTTTCTCACTTTATAAATGTACATTTCATGATTATGACATATGAGCCATGAAATATTGCCCTTTGATACAGTCATATTAGAAAAACTGTACAATGTTTTTACTATCTCGCCATAGATTATTTTCTTTATATATATACACACACATACACACACATTTATATATAAAGATACACTACACATTATAGATTATGGAGGCAAATGCACCTAGTAATAACAGCAGAAGAACAGAAGATGGAAAACTGGTTTCTATTCCCAACTCTGCCAGAGGCTTACTGAGTCACCTGGGACAAGTCACTTAACTTCTCTGAACCTCAATTTCCAACATGTACTGTTCGGATAACAATCCCTACATCTGCAATTTATCTCTGAGATCTTCTAAGGCAAGTGTCCATAAAAGTGCAACATATTACTTATAATAATTACATATGGATAACTTTGATAGGGCTGCTTCCATTTTATTCAGTAGCTGGTAAACCCAGTATTTCTCATCTTCCACTCTGTGGTTTGCTTTGTACACCAAAACTAAATATCTGCCTCACTACTAATATCATCACACTGTCTGAATACATTTTAAAAGCTTATGATGCTTGGCAGTGCATTGATTTGATTTTTGTTATTGTTGGGTCAGAATCTAGCATATTTAACTTAAAAGTTAGCACAAGATGGGCTTTATCTGATCAAGAAACTATGAAATAAAAGGAATGGGTGAATTTCCTTTAAAAAACAGATACCCCGGATAGATTTTCAGTGCCAGAGATTTTCATCTATTTGAATGATGGCCACATGATCCCACTGCAATAACTGGATGCCAATAAGTGAAGCTAGGGCAACAATGTAAAGGCAGAACAGTTGGCAGCTCTATATAAAGTATTCAAATTGGTGATTAAAAGATTATGATTACACACTCAGCACTATCCTAAAGTCCTTACTTAGGCAAAAATTCGACTGAAGTCAGTGTGTGTTTTCCTACAGGATCAGTCCCACAGCAGATATAGGAGTCAAAATATTTGCAGAAGGATTCCAAGAAGGTGGCCAAAGGGTATCATTATACTTTCAATGGAGGTGCACTAACCAAAATCTAAAGTCTTCCTACTCTATGATGTATATAACGGGCTTTTGTTGTTGGAAATCACTGACTTCAGAACCTTTGGAGATCACTTAAGTATGTGCTTAACTTTAAGCATGTGCTTAAATACCATAGAGTTCATTGGGACTTACACACATGCTCATGTGCTTTTTTGAATCAGGGCCTAAGTCCTCCTGTTGGCTGTCTACTTTGCATATGATTATATTTGACATTTCTTCACAATAAATGAAAGAACAAATACAGTAATTTCCCCCCAAATTTGGATCTAATCAAAGCTTTATTAGAAGTGACAACTGCATTTGGAGTTTTGACAATACATACCCCAACATATTCACATTCTTCCTCTAAGAAAGTCATCATTTTGGCATTAAGGATATTAAATTTAATGCTAACCTTTACTGCTGCACCATACTTATCAATGCATTTGGGCATGGTTAGTTTATTTGAAATTAAAATGTAAATATGCAACCTCTTTTTTTCTCTTTGAGTGTTGATTCTTCTCAGCTTCAGCAGCAATGCTATATATACTAAGATTCTATCTGGACTAGAAATGAACAGAAATATTATACACAGCTAAATAAGAAAACAGATCATTGTGTGAGCCCCCTAAGGCCTACTTTGTCTGTGCAACAGTTTGTTTTACTTTTCATAGAATTTATTTTGGCTGTAGCCAGATTGATGGTGATTATATTTGAAATCCCTCCCACGTATCTGTCACATAAACACTTCATTAATTTCAGTTTTTAAAACATATTTGGATAATGAATGTGTTTTCTTATTAATTAGTAGATGTAAGTACCGAGCACCACTATATCACCAGCAAACAATCAAATGCTTCCCATGTTACCAACTTCTATGTGCACGGATTTGCTGCTATTCTAAACACATTTTGTAGTAGTTAGAAAGCTACAGTTGCAAAAAAAAAAAAAAAAACCGAACAAGTAATATCAGATGTCTTATTAGCCTGGAAAGATCAATCTATGCAACCTGAGAGAAGGAAAAAGTTCCAGATTCTCCTTTTGCCAAAAAAACAGAATTAATATGATTTTTGAAGTCTGATACAAAGTAAATCCTGAGCCTCATCAGCATTTCTGCAGATAATATGGCTAGATTTGACATCTTCCAACAAAAAATAACCATTCCCAAAGAAAGAAAGAAAGAAAGAAAGAAAAGAAAAAAAGAAATCTTGAACTGCTACAGAAAGTGGAGCAGGAAGTGCCCACTGCAGGGCCTGTGGTCCACACAGCTTCTATTTCACAGAGACACACAGACAGCCTATTCCCTGGTGACAACTCTCTCTACTTTCCAATCCTGCACAGGATTTCCTTCTGTCTGAAAGTGTAAGAATTGCTCCAGTAAACACTATGCATATGCCTTCCAGCTGTTGCACTCATTCTGCCACTAAAGACCAATGACAAGAAAAGTATTATTTCCTACTTAAACCTTTTAATCTCTGGACCATGCAATGTTCATATGCATGTTTCAGGCATAAATGACTTTCATTATTTTCAGTAACATTATCTTCATTAAGAAATTAGCCTTTGCTGTTACAGCATGTTAATTTTTAATCTCTAGATTCTACAATAGACTTTTATAGGCAGGCTACACTTATATTGACTATATATACTGCAAAAAGGTTATTTTATAAATAATGTGGTATAATTTAAAGCCCTGTCCGTCTTTACCATTTGCTACAGAGACTATTTATTTTGGCATGGTCCTGCCTTTACAGGAAAAACTTTTTTTCTTCATTATTAAAACTTACACAGCTTACCATTCCATTCCAGAACAACTGCATGGAGCACTACAGAAAAACTTTCTCTACCTGCAGTAAAGAAAATAAGACTCGAACAAACTTTAGGCATATCCTATTACTACAATAATAATGATTTTTTTTCAAGACTGAACTATCCTGTCCCTTGTGAAACTTTAGGGGATTTCTTTTAATTCTGTCCTGAGAGTGGGCTTTTCTGAACTGCATAAAATACAAAAGACCAATTTATCAATTATTATTCAGAGAAGAGCAAATTTTCAGTTTAGTAGTGGGATATTTTTTCCTTTGAAAGAAGACCAAAAGCAATACCACTGTCTCATTATTATTTTTTGTGGGGGAATGTTATTTTGTATTACCTGTGTTAACATTTTTCACTAATGTCTAATTTTTATAACTCATACTTTTACATTTAATTTCTAATCCACCCTTTTTAATAGAAAAATATGCGGTTACATGTAAATCATGGTGGGGAAAGATAGTTTGGCCTTTGTATTACATTATGTAGATTGTAACTGTGAAATCCTTGCTCAATTTAGTGAGCAAGTTGCTCACATGACCCATTGTAGTCAATGGCTTCAATGGAATTCACTGGGAATGCTCATGAGAGTATTGTGTTCTGGTGTGAGTAAGGGGCTCACAATCTGGCCCATAATTACCAAAAATAGAGATTCATAGATTCATAGATTCTAGGACTGGAAGGGACCTCGAGAGGTCATCGAGTCCAGTCCCCTGCCCACATGGCAGGACCAAATACTGTCTAGACCATCCCTGATAGACATTTATCCAACCTACTCTTAAATATCTCCAGAGATGGAGATTCCACAACCTCCCT
>NW_020664471.1:8602472-8611047 GCF_002925995.2 Terrapene triunguis
TAGGCATTCCTTCAGACTTCTCGGTGAAGACCGAAACAAAGAAGTCATTAAGCATCTCTGCCATTTCCAAGTTTCCTGTTACTGTTTCTCCCTCTTCACTAAGCAGTGGGCCTACCCTGTCTTTGGTCTTCCTCTTGCTTCTAATGTATTGATAAAAAGTCTTCTTGTTTCCCTTTATTCCCGTAGCTAGTTTGAGCTCATTTTGTGCCTTTGCCTTTCTAATCTTGCCCCTGCATTCCTGTGTTGTTTGCCTATATTCATCCTTTGTAATCTGTCCTAGTTTCCACTTTTTATATGACTCCTTTTTATTTTTTAGATCATGCAAGATCTCGTGGTTAAGCCAAGGTGGTCTTTTGCCACATTTTCTATCTTTCCTAACCAGCGGAATAGCTTGCTTTTGGGCCCTTAATAGTGTCCCTTTGAAAAACTGCCAACTCTCCTCAGTTGTTTTTCCCCTCAGTCTTGATTCCCATGGGACCTTACCTATCAGCTCTCTGAGCTTACCAAAATCTGCCTTCCTGAAATCCATTGTCTCTATTTTGCTGTTCTCCCTTCTACCCTTCCCTAGAATTGCAAACTCTATGATTTCATGATCACTTTCACCCAAGCTGCCTTCTACTTTCAAATTCTCAACGAGTTCCTCCCTATTTGTTAAAATCAAGTCTAGAACAGCTTCCCCCCTAGTAGCTTTTTCAACCTTCTGAAATAAAAAGTTGTCTGCAATGCAGTCCAAGAATTTGTTGGATAGTCTGTGCCCCGCTGTGTTATTTTCCCAACATATATCCGGATAGTTGAAGTCCCCCATCACCACCAAATCTTGGGCTTTGGATGATTTTGTTAGTTGTTTAAAAAAAGCCTCATCCACCTCTTCCACCTGGTTAGGTGGCCTGTAGTAGACTCCTAACATGACATCACCCTTGTTTTTTACCCCTTTTAGCCTAACCCAGAGACTCTCAACACTTCCATCTCCTATGTCCATCTCTACCTCAGTCCAAGTGTGTACATTTTTAATATATAAGGCAACACCTCCTCCCTTTTTCCCCTGTCTATCCTTCCTGAGCAAGCTGTATCCATCCACACCAACATTCCAATCATGTGTATTATCCCACCAAGTTTCAGTGATGCCAACAATGTCATAGTTGTATTTATTTATTAGCACTTCCAGTTCTTCCTGCTTATTACCCATACTTCTTGCATTTGTATATAGGCATCTAAGATACTGGTTTGATCTTTCCTCCCAGTTTTGTCCTGACCCTCCTTTCTCTCTGCCAAAATAGCCCACACTCCCTCTAGTTTCCGACCCATCTCCCAGGTCTCCATGTTCCCCACTTACCTGCGGGCTTTGCTCACCTGTCCCCGTCGAACCTAGTTTAAAGCCCTCCTCACTAGGTTAGATAGTAGAATCCTAATTATCTAAACAGAAAGTGGGACATGACATTTATTCAGTCAAGTGGGTCTTCAAGCAGGAGACGAAGCTTTTCATCAAAATGATACAATGGGGGAACTCCACGTAAATTCAGACATGGGGGGGGATTCTGAAAAGATGGCTATTGCTATCAAGTATAAGGTAAATATAATTTTGACTCCTAGTAAATATTTTTCTGTCTCATATATTTTCATTTTGAACATGATGTTAATGTAGTAATACCCATAAAGGAGCCAAAGATTTAATATTTTCAGTCCTATAAATAGGAAAAATATGTTACCAAAATTTATGTTGGTAACAATTTTATCTACTTAAGTGGTATATTAGGACAAAACTGCTTAGAACATTAAAAGAAAACTCACACAATTATGTTTTTGAGAATTATAACCCTGCATAAACCATTTCATACAAAAACGACCACATTTCATGCCTTTCTTTTAATACCAACTAAAATATTTTACTAGGCCAGTGAAGTGGTTCAGCGGTCTGGGATCTATATCTTATTGCTCAAGGACCATGATTCAATTCTCTGCTCTGTTGGTTGAGACAGAAATAAAAACCACAATGAGTGGTGAGTTTACTGATTTTCATACGTTATATAAAGGCATCATTCTTTAGAAAAGCTACCCCATTAGGCAGCAGAAGACAAGATAAAGGATATTTGAGTAGACTAGAATTGGTGATCACTGATTAATGATCTAGACTGTAGAAAGAGTCATCAATGGAAGTATATGCAGTGGCATTATTGTTTGCCATTAGCAGTTGTATCCATCAATAATAGGTAGCTAAACCAAGGAATTAAACATTTTTTCAAAAATGTGCAAGAACAAATATTTAATAGACAGCAACATAAGCAAAACCACTCAAGATACTTTGCTTCCTTTTAAAATCAGCCTTTGGAGGTGTTTTTAATTATGGAATCTTGAATGGCCGTCAGTGACATTACAGCCATGTCGATATTAATGCTCAGTACACATACCAGTCTGTCTGTTTCTCTTAATAGTGTTTCTAAATTCCATTTCAATAAGTCTCTCCAGACAATGCATTTCAAAAGGATTATTGCACTTACTGGGTGATTAAAGCCACTCACCCTTCAGCCTCGTGCCTATAATGCCACCTTAGGCGTGCAATAACAACCCAGAAACAACTGGCTGTCATGTCTTATTGCTTAATTATATTGTCATGAAACAGCCCGTTTGAGGATCCTTTTCAGGGATTCCAAAAGAAATAGTCTTAGGCGGAAATTTTCTTTTCTTCAAAGTTTTTTTATTTTTAAAAAGTTAAACCAAACACTAACAGTCTTAAATAAACAAATCTGTAGAACCACAAGTCTAAGAAGTTTCAGATGCCAGGCTGATTCTAAATGTCTCTCAAAAGTATAGAAATCTTGTGCTAGAATGAATCCAGTATGGTAAAGCACAACTCAATGTCTATTATACTTGGAGCTCTGTTGTTTATCAGTGCTTGCTTATTGATCCATTTCAGCCTAAGTAGAAGGTCAAAACATAAACATCACAGATTTTTTAACAAATTAATCTGACATAATTTAAAAGAAACAGAACAATTAGATTCCCTCCTTCCTGACCAAATTTGGCAATAAGGAAATCAGCAAAAATTTCTTTTCCATTCTGTTTTTACGGTAACAGGTGGCACTAGAGCTATTTCTATACTTGTTACATCTTCACTCACAAATGTGAGTGTGGGGAAATAAATACAATCCAGTTCATGTAGTGTATCTGTCTTAAGTATATGTAAGGGGTCCATCCATCTCCATCTCTGGAGATATTTAAGAGTAGGTTGGATAAATGTCTATCAGGGATGGTCTAGACAGTATTTGGTCCTGCCATGCGGGCAGGGGACTGGACTCGATGACCTCTCGAGGTCCCTTCCAGTCCTAGAATCTATGAATCTATGAATCTATGAATTATTGCCACTGCTCTCAGCCCCAGTGCATTGCCCATCAAGGGGCACCATGGTAAAGAGGACATCACATGTGAATGCCTTCTTCACATGTTCCTAAGACCAGTACTGCTTCCTTCTCTCTATACATTGTGACAGACCCAGAGCAGTGGGGTACAGGAGTCTGGTAGAGGGCAAATATACTGGTCACTGGATGAGTAGTTTTCTGTTTCCTGAGTGACCAGAGCAGGGGCTGCACTAGAGTAATCAGGAACCTGCTAGAACCAGTTAAGGCAGGCAGGCTAATTAGGACACCGGGAGCCAATTAAGAAGAAGCTGCTAGAATCAATTAAGGCAGGCTAATCAGGGCACCTGGGTTTTAAAAGGAGCTCACTTCAGTTTGTGGTGTGAGGAGCTGGGAGCAAGAGGTGCAAGGAGCTGAGAGTGAGGGGGTGTGCTGCTGGAGGACTGAGGAGCACAAGTGTTATCAGACACCAGGAGGAAGGTCCTGTGGTGAGAATAAAGAAGGTGTTTGGAGGAGGCCATGGGGAAGTAGCCCAGGGAGTTGTAGCTGTCATGCAGCTGTTACAGGAGGCCAGGGCCGGCTCCAGCATTTCTGCCGCCCGAAGCAAAAAAAAAAAAAAAAAAGCCGTGATCGCAATCGTGATCACTGGCGGCAATTGGGAAAGAAAATAAAAAAGCCGCGATCAGTGGCGGCAGTTCAGCGACAGGTCCTTCGCTCCTAGAGGGAGTGAGGGACCTGCCGCCCCTGAATTGCCGCAGGTGCCGTCCCTCTCCCTTGGCTGCCCCAAGCACCTGCTTGTTAAGCTGGTGCCTGGAGCTGGCCCTGCAGGAGACACTATAGACAGGTACAGTCCACAGGGCCCTGGGCTGGAACCCAGAGTAGAGGGTGGGCCTGGGTTCCCCCCAAACCTCCCAATTGACCTGGACTGTGGGTTCTTCCAGAGGGGAAGGTCTCTGGGCTGTTCCCCAACCCACATGGTCAATCTCTGAGGCAAGAAAATCTGCCAATAAGCGCAGGACCCACCAAGATAGAGGAGGAACTTTGTCACAATATATACATACACATGCATATATACATACACACACCAACTCACCTTAAATAAATATTACTAACACAGCTCAACCTTTTTTAAAAAAAATTAATAAATATGCCACTGCCAAGCAAATAAAGATAAAGAGGGAAATTAATCCACATTGTATTATTCATGAGATTGCAAGAGTTTGGATGACTGCTGGTGATAAAAGTCCAGCTGTTAGTAGAGTTGTGGTTTGACAGCTTCATGACAATCTAGCCCATTCTGTTTCTGTTCCAACAAGCTGCGAGATTAGCACGCATCACTCTTTGTCTAGCGTTATTCAGACATACTAGTAGCCAGGCTGTAGAGGTATGTGTAGAAGTTTTCCTTGCCTTTCTACCAGTTGATGCATTTGCCTGAGCAGTTATTCCATGGTGGGATCAGTGGGAGGCAGTTAAGACAGAAAATACAACTAAGGGTAAGTAAACTTTCAGCATACCACTAAAGGGCACAAACGACAGCCATTACTGATGTGTATAATCCTTACTTCTATGTTAGTCCCACTGAAGTCAATAGAACTCCGTGTTTGAGTATTCATGTGCTGCAGGATGAGGCCCCAAGTACTAAATGATGAATGCTGCTAACCGGCAACATTTACTATCCTTACACTTTGGAGAAAATAAATCCAGCTGTGATATAAAGTCATATACATACATAATGAATCATTACTATTAGGAGGTACAAAACAAATTTCCAGATTTAAAGAGTGATCCTAGTTTTCATAATTTCCATATATTGAAGTCATTAAGTATACTGCTATACAATGAAATTAATTGATTCCAGCCGTGAGAAAAACAGCTGTTAGTTAGCATTCAATAAAGATTTCCTTTCCTCGTGTGGTTCAAAGCCTTGAATTGGTTCACCAAGGAACAAGTCGGAAGTGAAGTGCATTTGTTCATGGTTCAATTTAAAATGTGAATTGATAAGTGGTAATACTGATTTAAATGAAGATATTTGACATTAAACCTAGTGGGCCAAGACCTCAGCTTGTGTAAACTGGCATAGCTACTTTGAAGCCAATGGAGCTGAACTGATTTACACCAACTGAGAATCTGGGCAAGTAGCTTGTTTTGAAAAAAATCTATAAATAATTTCATTTCAGCAGAGTATTGAAGCAACTGGAGTAGCTAGAAAATATCAGTTTCAAATCTAGCATAATAAGCACAGGACAGTTAGTGGATTTCTTTTTTTTAAAAAAAATGGGCATTGGCTCAAGAGGAAGTATATTTTTAGTTATTCTCACTGAGACAAATGACTTTTAAATTACATCCTAAAAGGCCAACAGACCATTAGTCATTTTAAATAACGACAAGTAATTTATTACTATGTACATGCCACACAAATAAAAAGGGGGTCACTTCTAGCTGTATTAAATCAGAGCAGAAATTCTTAAATTTCAATGTGTGTGCAGGGAATACCAGGTTCAAAACATGCATAAAGATTTCCTAAGGTTATTTAAAAGCTGTATGTCAGCTAAAATTGTGATAAAAGTGGTATGCTATATACTCATATGTATTTATACATACAGTGTACATGCTATCAAATCATTCTCTAGTAAAAAATGTTAACATTTTAGCTGAAATTTTTCAAAAATCAAATTCAGCCTAGGCCAAGATGTTCTGAAGTATGACTAGTGATTTTTGGGCGCTCAACTGGAGGTTCCTTAAAAAGGCCTCATTATCAGAGGTTGTGTCCTCAGCACTTTCTCAAAAACAAGGCCCAATAAGGTGTTTCAAGATGGGCCCTCTTTGCTGAGGCACCCCAAGACAATAATCACTTTTGAAAATCATTTTCTAAAGTCCTGAATGCTCAGCAGCTCCCATTAAAGTTACTGATTCTTCATAGGAAATTTTGTGCACACCAACAAATGTGTCTGCAAATTTTGTGGTGGTTGGCTCAAAACCAGAACGTTACACAGAAGTTCAGTTTCTTCCACAGCTCTAAAATTGGGCTGCCCTTCTCAATGAGTCTGGTACATAGAGTTTGCAAAATGAAATGACATCTGAAAAGTGATGCCCTATGTTTCTACTATACCAGAAATGGACTTGGACTGCAACAGGCCTAGATATCACTTTACTGAGGTCAGTTGATAGGTTTTCTCCAAAGCCTTAGCCCACAATTCTGGGGTGCTTAAGAAGCTGAGACTTGCTGCTTTAATAGTTTCACAGACTCAATGACATGTTATGAATAGGAGAAATATTAGGAATGAATTTAAGCATTCCATCTTTGACGCTCCAAATCCCTTGTTTACTTTATTGCCTGAGAACTGTCAGATTGCCCAATAAGTTGACAAGTCGAGAAGTTGAGTGAAGCTGTCACACTACAATTTGCAGCAGGCAGTCTCGTCTGATTGGTTTCAGTACACAGGAACTTTCAAGAGAAACAATAACCTTTCAGACTTTCCTAGCTTTCTTATATTTGTAATGTATGATCTTTAGAGTTAGAAGCAATTCCATTTAATATGACAGAAGTAAATAAAGTAGTTACGTGACTGCATGGTAAGAAGTAGGAAAATCGTTTGCCTGTTTTTAAACAAGATAACAACTGGCAATGAGTGACACTCAGCATGTTGTATCAAGAGTTATCAGTGTTAATGTTTGGAAATAATGCATCAATAAATGAGCTAATGTTGTGGTAACAGGATAGTACTAGAGATGGGCCCAAGTTGTAAAGTTCAGATCCAAATATGAACTATTCCCATGTCTGGGGTTATTTGGGATTTTGATTCCATTCACTAGAGAAAGAACGAGACAGAAAGAGAGAGAAACCAGTTGCAAAGTTTGGATGGTTATTATTTATTTTATTTTTAAGCACTGACAATGTGCTCAGGGCTGTACAAAACACAAAAATAAAGTCAGCCCCAGTTTACAATCTGGATTAGAAACTTTTCCACAACTCACATATAAGAGGGGCTTGTTTTGGACTCTTCTCTGGAGACACCATGGATTTTTCATTATTAAACAGTGTTCTCTAAACCACAATTTAAAAAGGAGCCTGAAGTTTAAATATAGTTTCCAAAAGTGCATACCCGTCTCCATAGTAAATCTATCATTAACCTTCTCTGCTTCACAGCCTGAAGGGGAGCTGCATCTCTTATCACCTTTCAACATTTGTACATGCTCTGAGAGGCTATGGGAGGGGACTGCAAGCTGATATGGCTGTGCTAACAAACTCTGGATTTAAGAAAGACAAAAAGAAAACTCTTTTAGAAAAAAGAACACGCGTACTTGTGGCACCTTAGAGACTAACAAATTTATTTGAGCATAAACTTTCATGGGCTACAGCCCACTTCATCGGATGCATAGAATGGAACATATAGTAAGAAGATACATATACATACAGAGAACATGAAAAGGTGGAAGTTGCCATACCAACTCTAAGAGGCTAATTAATTAAGATGAGCTATTATCAGCAGGAGAAAAAAAACTTTTGTAGTGATAAGGCATTCAGCTTGAAGCCTTAGTGAAGGCTGATGAGACTAGTAACTTGCATATGGTAATATAAGTGATTATGCTGTAGTGCCTGAAGTAGCAAAGACTTTCTTATTTAAAAAAGTAACAGTGGAAGTAGCCAGGAATTTCTAATGCTTTTAAAAGATGGCACTGAGTTCTAGTCTATCTATGATGGTTATATTGTTGTTAGTTAATATAATTTAGATTAAAATTCATGCATGATATTAAGGTGGTTTCCCAGCCTTCAGAGATATCTGATGATCACAGCAAGGGTCTGGGAGATAGGAATAGTACCCAAGAATCCTATTTCTGGCATTGATTTTCTGTGAGGCCTTTGGGAATACACTAAGCCTCTTTGTGTCTCAGTTTACCCCTCTGGCAAAATAGGTTTACGAGTACTCACCTCTCAGGGTTTTTTAAGGTGCTACATGTGCAAATTATCTATTGGACTAAAACAGGGGTCGGCAACGTTCGGCACACGGCTCGCGAGGGTAAGCACCCTGGCGGGCAGGGCCAGTTTATTTACCTGCTGATGCGGCAGGTTCGGCTGATCGCGGTCCCCACTCGCCGCAGTTCGCCGTCCCGGGCCAATGGGGGTGTCGAGAAGCCGCGGCCAGCACATCGCTCGCCCGCGCCGCTTCTCACCCCCCTCATTGGCCCGGGACGGCGAACCGCGGCCAGTGGGGGCCGCGATCGGC